>NC_047628.2:22472711-22783918 GCF_009650485.2 Drosophila albomicans | reverse complement strand
CTGGCTCACGACTAAATTTGGTTTTCAAAGCTTAGAGGTTTTCCCCGTACAGCAGCAAAGCGCGCAGTGGTTGTTGTTGTTATGCTTTTGTTTATTATTAATAGGCCTTGTGCTGCGTTGCTCTCGCGCGCTCTCTTTTGGTCTGAAATTGTTAGCAACTTTATTGGATTAACCTACAAAATGTAAGCAATGCACACAACACACTTAATAGATAATCCCTCGCTCTCTTTAGAAGGATAAGAGAGCACGCACACATACACAGAGGCACACTCATATTTATACACTTGGGGGCTGACCAGTTGCATGTTAAGCACGAGTCACCGCTGATTGAGCGTTTGTTTGTTTGTTGGCTAGCTGTGCAATTAGGCCCTCAACACCACCCCAATCACCGAAATTAATGAATATTTCCGTAAGTCAACTAAAAATAGTAACACCTGTGAGCAGCGGTCAACATCTACCTAAAAAGCTTCGATTTCGATTGGACCACAAAAGCACACAAATATATACTCGTATATGTACATAAACATCGCGCCCTTGTACCGTTCCCCCCTTTACAATTATAACTATCGTTATCCTTTTGCGTGCTTGGCGCACACAAAAAAATAAATAAATAAAATGCGCGACAGTCGTAAACAGCGACACACACAGCCGCTAAAAATTAGGTGCTGCCTGCCTCTCAATGATGTCATTTGAATTTAATCAAATTTCAATTCCCGTTTTTTATGCTGCGGCTTTCAGGCTACGAATTTTTCGCTCGTTTACCTTACTCGCTCACTTAATTATTTTTGTCTACTACTCACTTATTTCTTGTTTTATGCTTTAACAGTTGTACTCTGCAAAAAAGCACTGTCTACCGTTGTCTGAATAATTGTTGTGTATTTTACTTGTTTTATTTAAACTTTTCCAAATTTTGGCAAATAAGCGAATTTTTTATTTGCAATAACAATAGCTAGTGATGTGTAGCGCTGTATCGATATACCAGCCCAAAAGCAGTTTTGCGATATGTCGTCCAAAATGTTTTAATGTATCGATAATATGTTTTGATTTTCGATAGCGCAGCAAAGATGCTGCGATTGTTGTCACCAGCCACTTTTACGCAAATAATATTTGAATTTGTGATTATTAGTTAAATTAATTAGTAATATAATTTATGGAACTCATCAGCAGGAGTTAAAAAGTGAATAAATCGTGAGACATTGTTAAACATAACGTTTAAATGGCTAATTTGTGAGCGCGTCCTAAACAGCTGGTGGGTGAAAACATCAATTTTGAATGAAGATGAATTAGAACCAAACAATTTACATATGTATATGTGTATATATATTTATATATACATATTTGTATATTTCAGGTTACGCAAATCCATCGACTGGGTTCAATAGAGTTCAACAAATTTTTTGGGACTATTACGTGTGTCGCCGGCGGCCAGAAGTTCAAGTGGTGTGCGTGAGTTTCTAAACCAAAAAAAAAAAAAAAAATTTACAAAGGCTGCCAAAGAAACGCACAAAAAACTCTCAGTGTGTGCCTGACGATCAAACGCAGACGACGCTAGCGGAGCGTATGTTTTGTATATAAACAAACCTTCAAAATATTCATCATGATGACGCTGTGGCCAATGGTTGTATTAACGCTGGCCATACTGGCTGCCGTTGGACCAATGCCCACCCATGGAGCTGTGGCAAGTCCCCACAAGCATGAGAAGCATACGAGTAAGGAACGTATTAAGGATGGTGTCTATGTGCCGCGCGATGCGCACCATCACGGCGAGCATGGCGAGCATAATGTGGAGTTTGATCATGAGGCGATTATAGGTAGGTTGTAAAGAAGGCTGCTAGCTGACTCACAAGTTGTTTTTAGCATCCACTTTAATAGACCCCACATATTGTTTATATCATTGTTTTATATCCATGCAGAACATATGTACGTTTGTATGATGGTATTTTATGGGATTTCTTCACTCTTCATTTAAATGTTTCGCATTTTTCTTTTGTATTTAATATTTTGGATTCTAATGTATGCGTCGTTGTCGTTTCATTGTTCGAACACGTTTCTAAATGCATTTTGATTTAATTTTTCGGCAGGCAATACAAAAGAAGCGCAGGAGTTCGACACATTAACGCCGGAAGAGTCCAAAAGACGTCTAGCCATTCTCATACGCATGATGGATTTAAATAAGGACGAGTATATCGATCGTCACGAATTGAAAGCATGGATATTAAGGTCTTTTAAGTGAGTGTTGTCTGTTGATTAACCCCCAGCAGCTTTAACCCATCGCTCTTGCCTTGCTTGGTTGTGTCTGCATGTAACTGTAATTCCAATCTACTCAATTTCAAACAATACTAAATATACTCGACTTTCAACAGAAAACTGTCTGAGGAAGAGGCCGCAGATCGATTTGAGGAAATCGATTTGGATGGCGATGATAAAATTACTTGGAAAGAGTACTTGCTGGACACCTATGCCATGGAGGATGAAGACTTCAAAAAGGAAGTAATTGATTTCGATAGCTACGAAGATGAGCAGAATATGATTAAGCAGGATAAAGAAATGTTTAATGCCGCCGATGTCAACAAGGATGGCGTACTCACAATGGAGGAGTATGTTTATTTTCAAAACCCCGAAGAGCATCCACAAATGTTGCCCATTTTGCTAGAGCATACGATGCAGGACAAGGACACCAATCACGATGGCAAAATCGATTTTCAAGAGTATGTTGGCCAGGCGGCTGCGCATCACGACAAGGAATGGCTGGTGACGGAAAAGGAGCGCTTTGATAAGGATCACGATATCAACGGCGATGGCATGCTCACGGGCAATGAGGTAGAACTACTTTATTATTGCTTCAAACAAAATTTAGGTAATAAACATCGGTTGTGTCTTGCAGGTTTTGTCTTGGATTGTGCCCAGCAATACGGCGATTGCCAGCGATGAGGTCGATCATTTATTTGTCTCTACGGATGAGGATCACGACGATCGGTTATCGTATTTGGAAATCCTCAACAACTATGACACATTTGTGGGCAGCGAGGCAACCGATTATGGTGATCATTTGCAAAACATTAATCATCTGTCTGATGAGCTGTAATTCCCATTGGACATATCGCGTGACATTTGCTAGAGCAATTGTATTTTATTCATTTTAGTTAGTATAAATGTGTTTTATTCATGCCAATTTATTCTGCTCTTCACACACTTGATCATAAGCAAAAAACTATACTGTATGTATGTATTAATTTATATAGACACCAAAAAGAGAATCTGCAATATTTAAACATAGCATACGAACACGTATTTAATAATAATTTTTACTAAATTATTTACCTGTTTGTGTTCTTACATGTATATTGTTTTGTATTAATATTGTATGAGCTTAAATGTTATACATAGCTAAATTGAGATCGGTCAACATTTTTTCTTTTTGACTAGAATGCAACTAAAATCGAGTTTTACAATTTAATGCTATTAGCGGATTAATGGTCTACCAATTTTATACAATTTGGATTCCACACGTGTTTTCTTTGACTAGATTTCACACTCGTACCAAAATACATATATTTATATACTTAAAACTATGTATTATTATATAGCGTACTTATATTGAATATTATTATGTATATTATGCGTAAAAGTTGTATTCCTTTGCTATACCCATGGATGTGTTCTGGCTTCACATACAATTCTTGCTTCTCCTGTCTTATATCACAAATATTGCACCTAATTGGCCTATTACCGCAAAACATTTTAGCTACAATTGTCAACAAAAAAAAAACTATTCATATATATAAAATGCGAAACAAAATCAAAGAAAATGTAAACGAGGCAACTTGTTGGGAGTTAGCCCGGTGAGTCAATTGGTATAATTATAATCATGCATTTGCAAGAACAAATACAATTTCAAACACAGCAGTAGCATACTTGAAATTTACAATTGAAAATCAATGCTATAATCGTTTTCCGCCTACTTCAGTTGCTGCCCTCTTCAAAACTATGGCACAAAACTCAGTTTCACGGGACATCATCTTACAAACTGCTTAATTCATATCCATCATGCACATCTCGTAACCATTTACCTACAAATGTACAAACATTTACATACGCGTACTTGCTATTTCTGCCTCGACAAAGAGTCAGAAATCGAAACGGATACCCTGTTTAAAAATCGCACAATATATCATAATTGTCTACCTGACGTAGTGGCTCCTTATCATCAATCACCTCGCCTAAATATTCAGTAATTGGCAACGGCAACTTGAGTTTCTCCAGATCAGCAGCGGTACGCAGTCGTCGCATTATCACGGCGCGACAACGATCCTGAAGATTAACAAACTCACGACGTGCACACTTCAGAGTCATCTCTGTCTTGGCCGCTGTGGAGCACACGATGGGATAAAGCGGTTCTTCTACCTGGAAATGCAAGTGTATTGAGCTTTAGTTGCATTCTATGATATTTATTTATATCATATTTATACCCATTACTCATTACTGTAGGAATTTGTGCCTATTTAATTTCTGATAATGCCCATTTAAGGTTTATCATGCTCTTTAAACGAGTTCGTTTACCTTAGGCATGAGCTAAATTATCGTACACTTTTTGTTTTAATGTTGTTTGATTGTCTCACCTTGTCCAAGCCTCTGAAGGCCACGCCCAGGCACTTGCCATCCTTGTAGTAGGTCAAGGTGCCCTCGATGCCATCAAAGAGCACGCCAATTTGTGTGGGATGATTCTCACGAAAGCGTTTCGTATATAACAGCGCAACGCCCTTGTGCCAAAGTACGCCTAAGGTAAATTAAAATTATTTAATTAAATTCCATACAATTGAAAAACGTTTAAATGATTTAGCTTTACCTTTGTGCGACAATCCCCAGCCGTGCTCGTTTTCGCCAAGCATATTGCGAAAGGCATTGGCGTGTAGGCGACAATTTCTGGTGCCGATGCCAAACATGATGGAGGTGCCAAAGACACGTTGCGACACATGCAGCTCCCAGTAGTAGCGACCATTGTTTAACGGTCGTTTGCCCTGAATGCCGGCGGTGCCTTTGCTCCAATTTGGATGAAAGTGCACAGTACGTAAATTGGAACCGCTGAGCACAACTTCTTTAGACCGAAAGCGTTTGCTCCATGTCCAATTGTCTTCGATTCCATTCACCAAGGGGCAACGCATCAATATCGTTTTATCCTGGCCATCACCTCCAGCCATCGATGCCTGCTCAAGACGTGCCTGCTGTTGTTGGCGTCGACGTTGACGTGGTGTCTGCGCTGGCATTGGAGGTGATTGTTGTCCCACTTCAAGATCCGACATTGTGCGATTTTCAAAGAGTTGAATCGTTTATAGAGCCGTTGACAATATCAAGCATTCACAGTGAATTTATTGAATAACCTCTTGATGTCGCCTACTTCACACTGCCTGTCATGCACAATCGGGAGAGGCAACTCTATAAATGGCTCGTTATCAACTCTGGCTGACGAAGGTCCTCGAAATGCACCTCTAAATGCTGCTCAATTTGTCGTTCGTGCTGTTCTTCAAACTGTTCCTCGACCTGCTCGAATTGTTCTTCCTCAAAGCCCTCTTCGAACTGTTCCTCGTGCAGCTCCTGCTCCTGCCCTTCCAGCTGTAACTCGTCTAATGACACTGACTGAGAAAGTGATGCGTAACCACTGCTTACAGAGCTACGACTGGGACTCTGATAGTGCTGATAGCGATAGCTGTTTCTTGACTGCAGTTGCTGTTGTTGCTGCTGCTCCAGACTGCGCTTCAGCTCTCGCCTTATCCTGCGTTGCTGCTTGTAATCCTGTTCGCCAGAGTTGTACCTCTGGCTACCTGTCAGTCGTTGCTTGTAGAGCTGCAGATGGAAGTGATGACGACAATAGCCTTGTGGACTATGGGCGCAGAAACGACACGCTTCAAGATTGGCACCGGCACCCAATGGCAAAATGGACTCCAGTGTGCGACGCTTTTGTCGACGCTTGGTCTGCTCCAATTCCAAGTGCTCCAAGTGCTGAAGAGCCTTACGATCGCCAACGGTTTCGGCCACCTCCTGGATCAGACGTGCGTTCCGCGGAAAGCATCTGTCGTGGATGTGGAGCACGAGACGTTGGCAGTAGAGGCACAGCGATTGGAATAGTAACAACAGCACGATAATCATATAGAATGAAATGGGGTTGCTCGCCAGGTTGCTTCTTGGAGTGTTGGTAAGTCTGGACTGGGGGTAAGTCTGCCTGGGGTTGCACTCAAGTGGTTGCTCTTCCGGCCAGACTGCTAGACTAATTAGTAACTTGCTTTCACTTGTCACATTTTAAGTGTATATTTTTTCTCATTTTTCTCTTGGGTTTCTCGAGTTTTCTTTTCTTTTTTTGAAGTGCCACCTTTAATGCCAACTTGTCGTAACTGCCATTGAATGGTGTTAAAACCTCTTTGCACTTCGCACTTCGCCAGCTCTGCACTCGCCAATATCTCGATTTATTCTGCTCGACTCTTTTATTTTTTCTTCCAATTTGAATTCCAAAAATCTACCCCTATTTTTGTGAACAACACACACAGCTGGAACGAGAGTCGTTTTCATATCTTCTTTTCCACCACCAATTGGAATTATGTGTGTGCGCGTTTAGACATATCATTATCATATGGTATGGTATCGTATCGCATCGCATGCCACCCTCTGCTCTTCGCGCCGCTTATCAGCAACCCCCAATCTACAACCCACAGCCCTCAGCCCCAACCCCTAACCATTACACTCGACCATGCGCACAAGTGTCTAGTTGAAAGCAAAGTGGTGAGTTTCACTGAACATTACAAACGAGTAATTCTCTAGTATTTCGAATATTGCATGATTTCTGGCTGTTGGCGTCATTGTCAACAAATTTATTTTGACCACAAACTACCCTTGTACCCACCCATCGCCAACTAGCTTAAACAAATCTTGGATTGACTTTGCATATTAATAAATACCATTTAACAATATTTGTTACGCAAATCTGATTTCACTAAGCTAATCAGAAATTATCTGAACCAATGCGTTTTAGAAAGTACTATTATGATGATTAACAGTTAAATTTTGAGATTTATTTATTTTTGAAACGACTTTCAAGAAAAATTTTAAAATTTAGACGATCGAGTAAACAATATCAATAGGCTAGGCCTAGTTGGAGATTCATAAAAGTTTAAATATTAAAGGATCATTTTGTTCGATGTGTGTATTTATAAAATTTTCTTTATTTTTACCATTTTTTTTTGTCATAACATAAAAACTTGTGTGTATGTGTTCGTATTCGCTGTAGCACTGGTTAAAAATAATTTTCGTTTATAGACAGTGAAACCATGTAGCTGGCTAGCTGGACAAAAGATTGTGAAGAGTCGCAGAATGGTATTGTTTGAACGAGTTATGGCTTAACCCCTTCTATTCACATTGTTGTCGTATTACCAGGCTAGTTTATTATTTGATCATTTACTTAACTTACACGTAACTAAGAAGCAGTTTACATTTGTTGTTTAGAACATTGTGGCAAACAATAAAATGGCAGATACAAAAATGGCATCGAGTTCCGCTTTGGATCGGAGCGGACCTTTTGTTTTGGTTTAGTTTTCTCATTGTTTGGTTATTTTAAGGAATTTGGTAGCAGTGTATGTGTGTGTATTTGTGAAGAGTGTGTGTATGTGGCATATTTGCACGTTGTTGTTGTTCTTTTCGTTGGTATAGTTAAGGCATTACATTTAGATTAAAATTATTGCATGTGGGCATGATCCGCTTATGAGGAGTTCTTCACACAGACTTGACACCTGGAAACACGGGTCAGCAAGTTGCCGGCCTTGATGGTTTGTTGCTCGGGCCTCTGGAATTGTTCGCTTTCCTCGAGCGTGACCATCCAGAAGCTGGTCATGGTCTCATAGAAATGGCAGTGTCCCTTTGCACCGTTGCACTCAATGAACGGAGTGGCACGGAAGTCCTCCAAACAGGAGCCGGGCGATTGCAGCGCTTGACCACCGCCGCCATTGCCAACAGCCGTGTGCTGGAATTGAAAATAGAAATTGCTGTTTTCATTTGATCAATTGTTATGCCTGGTTACACTTACCATGAGAAAACTGTAGCCGATCCAAAGACCTTCCCAACCATTGGGACAATTGGGTATCGCCAGAGACTGACTGTGCACAGCAATCACATTGGCTGGCGCCTCACAAACGACGCAACGTGAAATATATTTGCTGATCTCGAAATCATTTACTGGCATCATGGGTATCGGTGCCGATGTTGATAGCCAGAAGCTCTTATCATTGCGCGATGCATAGTTGCAGACGTTGTTCTGTCCGCACGACATCACGGGCAGTGTTGAGAAACGCGGTACACAGGAACCGGGAGAGCCAAGATCTTGATTGGCCGCATAATCATTGCCATCAACATAGAGTAGAGAGTAACCGGTCCACAATTCAACTTGTCCTGCTGCACACTTTGGTACTTGATCGCTCTGACTGTGACGTGTGACCAAAATACCGGTGAGATAATCTTGGGCAGTGGTACATGGTGCACCAGGCTCACCCTTGTAGCCAATGGGACCGACTGCACCCTCCAAACCGATTAAACCTTGCTCACCACGCTCGCCCTTGATGCCAGGTCGACCAACGGCGCCAGTAACACCAATGAAGCCGCGTTCACCTTTCTCGCCGCGTTCACCTTGAATTCCGATGAGACCACGTTCACCAGGAAGGCCAACTTCGCCCTTTTGTCCATCACGGCCAGGATGACCAGGTTCGCCCTTCTGTCCGGGTGGTGGAACCAAGCCAGGCTCTCCCTTTTGACCACGCTGTCCGGGCAAACCGTCGCGGCCATCACGACCCTTGGGACCTGAGAAACCTTTCTCGCCTGGTGCTCCAGCTGGACCAGGGTGTCCATCCAAACCCGGCAAACCAATGTCTCCCTTTAGACCAACCAATCCGGCGATACCAGGGGGGCCAGAAATACCTTGCTCTCCTTTCTCACCCTTCTGTCCTTCAAAACCAGCAACGCCACGCTCACCCTTCTGACCAGTGTAACCAATTTCTCCCTTGATGCCTTGGGCTCCATTCAAGCCTGCAGCACCATCGACACCAGGGGCTCCAGGTAATCCACGTTCTCCCTTAAGTCCTACTGGACCGATGGGACCGGGCAGACCAACAAGACCGGCATTACCCGGTAAGCCGGGCAAACCAGGCTCACCCTTCAAGCCAGGCAATCCAGGTGCACCTAAAAACAAATACGATATGAGTTCAATAATATTAAATTAATGCTGAGAGAATTTGTACCTTCACGTCCGTTTTTGCCAGCACGTCCAGGCAATCCCTTTTCTCCCTTAATAACAGGACCGGGATAGCCAGTCTCTCCTCGGAAACCAATCTCTCCCTTTTCTCCGGTCAATCCAGGCAATCCAGCAATACCAGGAGGTCCGGGTAGACCACGATCGCCCTTCTCGCCACTATATCCAATTTGACCAGCTTCACCCTTGCTTCCCTTTTGGCCTTGCTGTCCATGCATGCCGGGTATACCGGCTATACCCTTTTCTCCCTTTATGGCGTCGACGATAGCGGAGCGACCTTGAGGACCCTTCTCACCCTTATCACCCTTGATACCTGCTTGTCCATGATAGCCGGGTTGTCCTGGAAGACCTCGATCACCCTTCAAACCGCTCTCACCAGCTGGTCCTCTATCGCCCTTGATTCCTTTTGGTCCTGAATATCCAATAGGTCCAGGAGCTCCTTGTGCTCCGGGCTTGCCATCAAGTCCAGGGCTTCCTGGACGTCCAGGTTGTCCGTCCAATCCTTTCTCGCCCCTTGGTCCAGGTGCGCCTGGGAAACCTCGGTCGCCCTTCTCTCCAGCGCGTCCATCAAATCCAACTTGACCATCATGACCGGCATCACCCTTTTCGCCCTGTGGGCCAGGGCGTCCATGTACAGCAATGCCCGGCAAACCCTTGTCACCAATCAGACCTTGTCTTCCAGGCTGACCATCTTGACCACGAACACCGGGTGCACCAGGTTCACCTTTTTGTCCCTTCTCAGACGCATCTCCTGGTTCTCCCTGAGCTCCATCGAAACCGGGCAAACCTTGGTCACCCTTTTCGCCAGCCAGTCCATCTAATCCATTCTGTCCAGGCAGACCCTGTGGTCCAGTATCACCCTTAACACCCATTAATCCAGGTGGACCGGTAGGACCTCTGGCTCCAGTCGGTCCATCGTTGCCACTTAATCCGCGATCACCCTTATCTCCCTTAATGCCTATAAGTAAGACAAAACATTTTGTAGGTGCGGATTTTTTAAAAATATTTTTAAAAAACCCTACCGGAGAATCCAGCTAGACCAGGAGGACCTCGCTTGCCAGGAGCACCAACAGGTCCTGTGAATCCCTTGGGTCCATCATTGCCGGGTGCTCCACGATCACCCTTGTTGCCAGGCATACCAACAAGACCAGGACTACCAGGCTCACCCTTGGCACCGTCACGACCTTGTACGCCGTCAATACCGGGAGTGCCTGGAGGTCCAGGACGTCCTTCAGGACCGATTGGACCAGGCTCACCCTTCTCGCCAACTGAGCCAGTTCCACCAGGTTGGCCGGGGAAGCCAGAGTCACCTTTGTCACCGGGGTAACCAGGACTACCATCAGGACCAAGAAAACCAGGAGCTCCAACTGAACCTTGATCTCCCTTTTCGCCTGTCAAACCGTCACGGCCCTGAGGTCCAGGGGGTCCTGCAACAGTGTAGCCCTGCTCTCCCTTTTGTCCACGCTCGCCAAAACGTCCAGGTGGACCACGAACTCCATCCTTGCCATCGTTACCGGGAGCACCAAACTGACCGGGATTTCCTTTCTCACCACGTGGTCCAGTTATGCCACGAGGTCCCACCAATCCAGGAGGGCCCTGAGGACCAGTAGCACCTATTTCACCACGAATACCGAGGTCACCCTTTTGTCCCATTGGTCCATTATTACCAGGCATTCCGGTGGCACCACGCTCTCCTTTGTCGCCCTTTAATGGAGCCTTTAGTTCGTCCGCTGCGCACGTGCCGGGCTCGCCTTTTTGACCAAGATATCCAGATGATCCCTTGTCACCTTTAATACCATCGAATCCAGGTCGTCCCGGTTCTCCTTTAATGCTTATGCCGGGGAAACCATCGGCACCAGGACGTCCAGGACTGCCAGGCGCACCATCCGTGCCGGATTGACCGACGTATCCTTTGTCACCCTTTGCCCCCATTTCTCCTTTTAGTCCTGGGAAACCGGGACTACCTGCGTCACCGCGTTCGCCCTTAACACCAGCCGCACCGGGATATCCAGACTCTCCCTTCTGACCCTTTTCGGTTTGAACTAGGCTCATGTCTAAAAGTGCTGATTGTCCGGGAGGACCATCAGCACCAGGGGCACCGGGAGAGCCATCCTGTCCTTTCTCGCCAGGAGGTCCCATCTGTCCAATAATTCCATCATCACCATGTTCTCCAGGGTAGCCACGTTCACCAGGAGGACCTCGAGCGCCTGGATTTCCAGGAATGCCGTTTCCACCACGGTCACCCTTGTCTCCCTTTAACCCTGGTGGGCATAAAGAACATTTGCCGCCGATTTCTCCCTTAGGACCCATAACACCCTTATCACCGGGAATACCAGGACGACCGGCATCACCTTGAGGTCCGGGAATACCAGCCTGACCAGGAGTACCGGGTCTACCTAATTTGGAATCGCCGGGTGCGCCAGCACTACCCTTATATCCGCGTTCTCCTTTTGTGCCTTTAAGGCCGTCGGCGCTTTTAATGGAAGAATATATTAAATGCAAAAAGCGAATGTGAGAAATAAACAAGCGCTTACCCATTAAGTCCATCGTTTCCTTTGGGGCCTTGGATACCATAGCCAGGCGTTCCGTGCTCTCCTTTTTGTCCTTCGGGTCCTGGAGGACCATTGTGTCCAGTTGGACCGATTGGACCTTGTGGTCCTACGCGTCCAGCTATACCTTTTTCACCCTTTTGTCCTGCAGGACCTTCATTACCAGCATGTCCTGGTAGACCAGGACCGCCTTTAGCTCCCACATAACCTTGAGGTCCTGGTGCACCGTTAACACCGTTTAAGCCCTGTGGACCTGGCTGTCCTGTATAACCACGAGGTCCTTTTGGACCAGGAGCTCCTGGTTGTCCATGGCCGCCACCAGGGGGACCTGGGGGACCGACCAAACCTCGCTCACCATCAAAACCAGCGCGTCCAGGTTCACCCTTCAAACCAGGCTGACCAGGCAATCCGTGTAAGCCAGTTTCTCCACGATCACCCTTCTGTCCCGCAGGACCTGGTGGACCAAAGTTACCTTGACGACCCTACACAATGATGATTATGATTGGGATTAAAAATTTAGAAGACAGTGCATCACTGTACTTACTCTAGTGCCAGCGCCACCGGGCAAGCCTTTTTCTCCCTTTTGACCATCATGTCCTGGCTCTCCCGCTGGGCCCAAACCACCCTTTTCACCGGCATATCCGATTTCACCCTTACTACCCTTGTCACCTTTTGGTCCAACAACTGTCTCTGGACCTCCAGTGACAGGAACCTTTATTGCTGGGTCACCCTTATCACCTTTGTCTCCTTTTTCGCCGGGCATAGCTGTGGCGAAACACGCGTTGCCTTTTTCACCCTTGATACCGCGATCGCCTCGAGGTCCATTTGGACCAAATGGACCAGTGTCACCGCGTTCGCCCTTCAATCCGCGTTCACCTTCAGGTCCTGGGAAACCTGAGCGTCCTGCGAAACCGGGCTCACCTTTCTCACCCTTAGCATAGTCGCCATTCTCCTTGGCAGGTTCTCCTTTCTCGCCCTTTAAACCTGGTCCGCCTGGGTAACCACGTGGACCAGCCATGCCATTGAGACCTTGCAAGCCGCTCAGACCTTCAGTGCCATCGCAGCCATCCTTACCAGGAATACCGGGAAAACCAGGATTACCAGCGGGACCTTGAACACCAGCTACACCGGGCAAACCAGGTATACCACGTGAGCCATGCTCGCCCTTATCGCCACGAGCTCCAAATGGACCTGGATCACCCTTTTGGCCTTTGTCACCGGGGGGTCCGTCGGGACCACTGTAGCCCATGAGACCCTTGGGTCCGGTAGGACCTTCGGGACCAGGCAAACCGCGGTTACCCTTCTCAGCTATGCATTTTGGCACACATCCCGCATATCCACTGGTGCAGTTCTTAGGTAATTGACCGTTATGGTGTGTACCAGCCGAATCTACGATATCATAACTATCATCAATCGAAAATGTTCTACCGGGATCTTCTCTAGGATTGTGCCGAACTGAATCTTGGATCGAGCCAGTGGCGCCAGGATTCTTCCAAAATTGCTATTGGGTATATGTAAGATAAATCAACTTGCCAATATTTTTTTAATAATTGCAAAAGATACTTACAGCGTTTGTAGAAACTAACGCTCCAGCAATCACAGCGGCGAACAGCAGCCTACGTAATAAAACGAAAAGAAAGTTAAAATAATAGCTCGAGGAAATTCAGCAGAATATTCGGTTATATTTGGAGCAATTGTGGATGAGAGCGCTAAACTATGGTGGATCGTAGTGCGCACTGTGAATTGTCTGATAATATAAAGTCTCTTATCTTGCATGCGCGGTAATGGCGACTCGTGTGTGTATGTGTGTGTGTACGTGAGAGTGTAAGAGAGTGAGCGCGGTCAAGAGAGTCGCATAAGAGAGCAAAAGCGCGCTCTTTGTATTAGCAGAACAAATGAAAGAGAGTCTTGCGATATTTAATATTTGAAGCATTGACGTGCTAAAAGGCACTGTTTTTTCATTGATGATTTCCGAATTAAAAATTAAGCATAATTTTGAGTATTGTTTTTGGTAACTTTATTTGGTTATACTTACCGCTTCCAGTGGGGCAACATCATGCCCTATGCACAATGCTGGCTCAGATAATTCTTGCGATCCTTGTCGACTTAAAAATATGTTGCCGTCGGTGGCCTGTAATTTAATGTTGGCAGAAAAGTAGGCACTTAATTTTTGTTTCACTCTTACTGAAATATTAAAAAGGGCATTTCAGCATAATATTAAAATAATATAATTTTTATTTGATATTCATTTGCGTTTGAATTTCATTTGAAGATCAAGCAGCACACAATGTACAGTTTGACAAGCACTGGGGGCAACTCATGAAATTTTGCCAAAGTTACAAAATTTTGAAAGTGCTGATTTTATTTATAAGAGTGAATAAATAGCGAATAACATCACTATTGTCAAAATTTTGCTCTTCAATTTTCTTTTTCTTAGAATATTTTTGAAGTATTGTAATTTTATTTGTTGCTGTTGCTCCTTACGGAAATGTGATCTAGTTTTATGAATCGACTGGAGCGTACTGAAAAACCACAACCGATTCGCTGGCGCAGCGAACACGAGCGAAACACACTACAGCAGCTAAGCAGCCAGCCAGCCAGTTAGCTGAGAACTAAATGACTAAAGACTGAATCGCAGACAGCAGACCCAGCCTACTTACTCGAGAAGACGGAACACGACTAATTATAGTATAAGCTCCAGCCATCCAAAAACCAAAACCAACCATCGCCCGAATGCACGATTGCCTCAATCGCGTAGCCGACGAGCCGATCCGAATGTCAACGATCAGCGATCATCGTTCGGCACATGTACACTATCCGTGTCGATGCTAGGAATGTACGTTTGTGTGCGTGTGTGTGCTTTGGGGCGGATGGGGTGTACAACAATGTAGCAATATAAGTAGCAAGACTAAACCAAGCTACTTTTGTAGTTGCTCTTTGCTGTTGTTATTGTTGTTGTTGAGGGCGATATGGATATTCAAACCTTAGTTGAAATCTTTGGATATGCCTTGCAGTATGCCCAATAGTACCATGTGCCTTATGCTGTATACCAGATTCAATGGCTTTACTTCCCCCTTGATTACCTCTGCTACATTCTTACACAGCCTTACGCTGATAGCCCAATTCTAAGATCGGGCACATGAGTTCCGTTATTGTGTGCCGATAGGGCTCGATCCGGTCTGGCCTGGCATGGCTTCTGTGCTAAATTGCACGTCCTATTTCCTACACTTAAAGAAATCATAATTTACGAAACTTAGCTCATGTTTAATTAGACTATTGTTATTACACAAACTTAATTTATATAACGTTTATCTACTCAATAAGCTTATTATTTTGATTATTCATTGGATTTTCAATAATTTTTAATGCCATTTTGTAATAAGTTTTTTTATTTTCAATAATTGTTATTGTTGGGTGGTTGATGAATTTTACCAGCTTAAAGTTTTTTGTCAAAATATTTTGGTGTATAGAAATTGGGTTATACAAATCAGTTTCACTTAAAATTTCTGAATTGTTGGTGGCATTTTTAAGTCAAGGTAAAATGCCAACTATATTTGAAAAAGTCCGATAAGGCTTGAGACAGTCGGAATATTCTTGATTCAAATATTGTTTTAAGTGCAGAGCGCATGTAAAGATTTTTACAAATATTTTATAAAATTCTTAGAAACTAAAATGTAAGGATCCTAGTTTAAAGATATTTCATCATATCATCATAGAATACTTAAAAATTGATCAACAAGTAAACATAACTTATATTGCAAGTCATTATTAACGATTTAGGTTTTAAAATATTTGACAATCATCTAAAAGTAACAGCAAATAGTACCTTGAAAATATTAAATCAGCATAAAATACCACTTTTATTTGAATATTCTTTAGACTTATATTATATAATATAAATTATTATATATATTTTAATTTATATATTTGCAAGGTTACATTTATATGATCCTTAGTCCCAATTTGTAGAAAACTGTCAAGGACTAAAGGTTTGCAATGTTAAATAGACCCTGAAATGATTATTTTTAGCTGCCATAATTGAGTGGTAAAATGTAGTCCGACTATACTTAATTGAGATTAGTGGGGCGCGTACCCAAAATCAAATCGACATCCCACTGACTGACCCTGTCGCAAACCGATTATGCGCCGTCGTTGTGGCGGCGGCTTGGGTTAATCTTTTTCAACGGACAAAAAGCCTTGATTACGCTTGGACTTAGTTTCATTTGTGACCCCAAAAAACAAGTTTGAAACGAAAAAGAAAAATAAGCGAGTCAATGATACTTTTGAGGCAATGAGAATTTCGTAAAGTTCTATTTTTATAAATCTGCGTACCAATTAATTAAAAATTTCGAAATGCTGAGCTGAATTTTCAATTGTATTCTAACAGGAAATACGCAACCTTATCAGGCCAACGAGCGTGAATGAAAACGCCTCAGGCTAATCACACTCCACTCCAGGCGGGCCGACAAAAACAAGCAACTAAAACTAAAAGCTAAGTAGGGAAAATATAATATGGAAAATATAAGAACAAAAAAATTAGAACTTGCCGTTGCTCGTTTCCTCATTTCAAGGCAATAAAGTGCTAAATTCAACAGGCTGCTGCGTAACCCAGCGAACCTCCTAACGCCCCTTACCGCACCGCCATCTGCCTCTCCACCAAGAACCCCCTTGACAAGCGCGCCAACCACTAATACAATGACATCTTAAAAGTTGCGCGTGTATGCGAGAGCCGAGCTACGAGCACGAACCGAAACTGAGAACGAACTGAATCGGTTGATCGGCTAATCGATTCGGCTCCTGTGTTCGGCTTGTATACGAATTCAAATTTCTTTTGTGCGGCCCGATTTTAGTAACACTTTGAACGCTTGACGATCTCCACATGTGGGGAGTGTGTTGCGCTCGACGATCGCAGCAGCACAGCAAATCAAGTGACGAACCCGCAAGCAGCAAGATTTTGTGTTAGTTCCCGTTTCCAATCAATATAAAATCAAATCTATTTCTTACGAATATACTCTTTATTACATTAATTAGTCCAATTGTGTTTAAATTGTTCCACATTATTAATTAATTATTTATTGCCTAGGAAAATCCTTTTCAAATTGTTTGTTTTTGTATTTCGCAGTTTCGTGTGTGTTCTCGCAGTGACAGTTTTGTATTTTGTCCAATTCGAATTTGGTGGTCAGGCTGAGGACCATGACCATGATGTTGCCCAGAGATCTAGTTGGTCTCTCGGGTGTGCTAGGCGCAGTTTGGCTGATCGCCAGCATTGTGTCCTTTGCCGACGCAAAGGTAAGTCGAAAATGAATTCTTATGTATTATTATAATTCACATCTAACATCTTAAAAGTATTCAAATTTAAAAAAAAATTCGTATTGTCATCAGTGAATTTAAAACTGTCAATATTTTTCAACTGGCAGTGGCTTTAAAACTGTGTGTATACAATTTGGTGCTGCAGCGCAACTGATTCATAACCACATTAAGTATTATCTACAGGAACAAAAAGAAACAGAAAGAGAAGCAGAGTGGGAGATTCAAGAGCGGGAAAAGCTTGTGTATATAAAAAAGAAAATTAGGTCAGCATTGCGACATTTAATCAGCCCAAAATGAACTCCAGACATTTCCTTCAGTCTATTCTCGCATACCATCAACTAATACTACATTATATTTCCGGAGCAATTGCAACTCTTCAGTCACTGCATTGATAAAGTAACCCAGAGGCGGATTGTGTTGAGTTCCTTGATCTAAGCTCTACACGAGTTCAATCGATGTCATACCGGAATGTTATTATGTCATCTTTGATAATTAATTCAGCTTTAGATTTGGCAATCTTCAATTGCAGGCAAAAGGTTAACGCGTGCTATCAATGTGTGATAACCCCACAGTTTCAACTAATTATGTCGCTTCTCAATTGCCATTGAATGTTTCCGGTTAGCAATGACATCAAAACTAGAGAACAAAACATTTCTGCAAAGCCCATCAAGTCATTATGGGAAATGGATTAGCTATAAGCATTATCTCTGATGGTTTTGACACAGTTCAAATTTAACTAGAGCGAATTTCCATTTCGCTCGTGCCCCTGGAACTGTGCTACGAAAACGAAATTAGCCGAATTAAATTGCAAACAAGCTTAAATTCTTTAAAAAACTGTTTGACTTTTAAATAAGAAGAACAAAATTATTAAATTGGATAGTAAAATGAAGATCAACTTTTTATATTGTTTGACTATGTCAACTTAAGTTATTTTTTAATGATTTGAATTTGAATGCAATGCAAACGGAATTTCTTATTTACTTAAACATATTTCCGGCTCTTAACCTAAATATTTAAAAATATTTAGAAATTAAAGGATTTTTTACTTTTTAAGCAATTATTTCGTCATTCTTTCAATTTCGAACTTATGCAAACTCTATTTCTTAGCTGAGATTTCAATTGGAATGCCTTATCTGTTTTTTGCCGTTCTAAATGCGTTGATGATGTTGATGATTCTAGTAGAAATCGTTGAAATTTAATTAGGTTTATTGCTATGTTGGCGGCATTGATAGCTAAGCTTAGTCTGCTGATTGCGACGCATGTAGAATCGGATTGAAAATAGAATTCTAAAGTGTCGCCAACAGAGCCAGAGGCTATCGCCGTGACTTTTGCCAACACAAACATATACATAAATTTATATTTATTCTTATACATACATATTTATGTATGTATATTTATATTCAGTGTGCAGTTAAGGCCAACTTGAAGAGACAACTCACGTGTTTCAGCTTCTTTTGCAGGCACTTTGTTATACGATCTGCACTCATTTTCGCACTCGGTTACGTGGTCAATGCCATGGAAACAATTTCCAACTGCTAACTCGCAACTCCAATTGCAATTGCAACTGCTTAGTGAGAGCGTCAACGTCTTGTGGCTTACCGCAGAAACGTTAACAAATAAACCCGATTTGTGCTACTGTTTGGTTATTGTTAGCCAGTGGCTCTCAAACTGCTATCCAACTGGTTTCATGCTGTTGGCAAACAGATTTATTGCGCTACATTTAACAGCGAAGTGATTTCCTTTTCCGTCTCTTACATTCATGCACACTTATGAACGCAAGCGTACCAGCGAAGAGAGCGACTTTGTAAAGAGAGCACGATTCGTAGGCAACTCGCGTATTTGTTTAATATTTAAGAGAGCTACTCTGCTGTGAGTACGCAACAAGTGCGCCTTTGTATGTGTGCACTGCACTTCGCCGGTGATGACGTCGACGGCGACAGCAACAACAACGAGCTATACAATAGCAAGAGCAAAAGCAACGGCAACAGAAACATTGTCTGCCTTTCTATGAATGAATTTTGATAAATTTACTTTATCAGCAACGACTTCGAAGAGCTGCAGCATCTGTGTGTTGAGAAAAGAATGAAAGCATTTTCAAAGCATTTTTATATGGAAATTTCTGAGGCTACATGTCTGTCTTATGCTCTGTGAGGATGTATTGGTGTCTTGTGTGTATGTGTGAGTTTGTTCTTTTCTGTGGCCGACAATTAGCAGCTCAAGTGTTTGGTGGAGAGCAAGAGGGGGAGGCTAAAGAGTGCAGCTGCGGCGGTCTTTGACGCTCTGGCTCATTTCAAATTGGAATTGGAATTGAAAGTTTGTTATTGTTGGCTGCTGCTGTCGATTGCTCTAACTTCCCTCTCCGTTTCCTCATTCCCCAAACGTTGCTGCTGATATTCGAGATGCTCATTCCAATTTCATTGGTTCAGCTTTGTTTATGCAAAAGCAAGAGCAAAAGAAATTGAGTCGATGTCTCAGTCTTTAGGCTGACCCCACGCATACATACACACACTAGTACACACATAAATCAGTGACCAGCTGTAGACAACGCGGAGCCCGCCCAAGTAACAACAACAATGAGTAGAAAATGGGGAGATGAAGAACACTACTCGGCTTTCTTTATGATGGAAGAAGTTTATTTGCGTGCGTCTTGAAAATTGTTTGGCGAGTTGCATTTCAATTTGACTCAATTATTTATTTATCTGCAACTGAATGCGGAAATTATGCGAAGTGCTCTCTCTCTCTCTCTCACTTGCTGCCTGGTGTGCATGTGAGTGCGCTTTTGTGTGATATGAACAACATGTCGTATAAGTGATATATGATGGCAACTAACAACTGGGCATTACACAGTGTGAAAATTGTAAATTAAAGTGATTATTTGATGTTGTGCTGTTCTGCATTCATTGCGCTTAAAGCAAGAAATTGGGTTATCAGCCATCTCAGAGTCAGCCTCCAGTCTCAGCCTCCGATTCAGACTCGGTCTCTGTTTCTGCTTCTGCCCCAGTCACAGTCACAGTTTCATTCTTGTTGTTATTCTTGTTATCAGTTTGATTTAGTTGCAGCTTTTTGAAATTGAAATTCATTAAAACTCATCAAAATATATGCACATTCGTATCGCTCTGTCAATGTGTCACTGTCCCACTCTCTCTATCTCTTCCTCTCCATCTCCATTTCCCTCTCCCTCTCCCTCTCTCTCCTTACTTTTCTGATGCTCCTCATGTGCGTCTAACATCATTGCTAAAAATACTCGAATATTATTCGCTTTAAATTCGTGATGTCGCTTTACTGTTTTCTTTTTCATTTTTATTTATTTTTATCAACAATTTGAAATAGTTTTTGATTTCACAAAATATTGTCTAGTGTCAACTATAAGGTTAACAGCTTTCTGATAACGTTCAACATTTCAAATTTTTGTTCTATTTATATTCTTTTCTAATTAATATTGTTGCGAAACTGCTTGATTTGAAATGAAGAATTTGAATGGCTTTTATTTGAGCAACAAATAAATCGTTTGTAGTAATTTTTTTGTTTTAATAATCTAGTCATTGTCACTTTATTTTCTTAAACAATGTTAGAGACTGTATTAAAAAGATACTTGGTTTATTTATATTAACAATAATTTGTGGTTGAACTTAAGGAAATACTAGTTTCTTTAATGTAATTTTTTTGAAAATATGTATATTAAATTAGCTTTGCATATCAATTACCAGTCACTGTTTAAGTCGATGTAATCGATGACAGCTTGTGAGCTTACAGTTTTAGGTGCATTAGAAGGGCTATCAACACGGCTGGCGACAGTTGGGGAATCGCTGTGCTGTCATTTGCGTGTAATTTGAGTGCGCGGCAATTAGTTATCATCTGTCAGGCGTTTGTCTAAACAATTATGCAAACAGCGAGTGGACTGTATGTTAGATTGTAAACTATAAACTACAACAATTTTTAGCATTGCTATTTGGATCGTTCTCTCTACCTCCCTCTATTTCTCTCTATCTCTTTCACACTCAATCTCAGTCTGTATGTTTATGTGCAAAATTGTGTCGTGTGCATGTGCAGATTTCTTCGTTCTTCGGTCTTCTGCCTTTGGATCTTCACGCCTCTTCTTTATGATGTCAAAAATGATGTCATGCTGCAAGAGCGCTACAACAATAACATTAACAATAACATCAGCCAGAGTCCCCGACTTGTGCAGTCCAGATGTCCAGATGTGCATTCATTATGTTCTATAGTCATTCTCTGACTCTGTCGCTCCCACTATTTGCGAGTGTGTGTCTGTGTGAGTGTGTGGGCATGAGATTTCATGTCAATCACACGTTGCTCATATGTTTGCTCCATATACAGTTCCATATACATGCTCTGGACTCATTAGCTTCTTGGGGTATTTAAATGTAATGGCTTTGAAAAGATATTTAGTAGAGCATTTTTAGTTTACAATTTTAGACAAGACTTTACGGCTAACAAAGAGATATGCAATGAACTTGAGTTTTAAATAAAAATGTATAACCTATTATTAAATTAACATTTTTTCTTAGTTTATTATTAATTGTAATGATGGGATAAATGTTAACTGATCTAATCTTAGAAGGTTCTTCACATACATGAAATTTTCAATAAATTTCTTCCTTTTTAGAATCCTTATTGCACAAGTTTTCGAATCACATAGAATATAGGTATAGTTAAAACAGGTTTTTAAACTGTATAAACAAAGTAAAGAACTATAAATTAGTTATGTCATTTTACTCTACAGATCAGCTCTTTTGAGCTGTTTTTTTATAGTTGTAAAGGGTATAAATCGGTCGACTATCCTTGTTGTTGGCACACTTGAAACACTTTTGTGTGATGCCACGCTGTGTGTGCAGTTGAACACTTGCATATTGCAATTGTAGTCGGACTATTTAGATGATGATCAAATGTTGATTGATGGCGCGTGTTGTTGCATTTCGAGATCGTTTGACGAATTGGGTCAATTGTGTGTTATATTGTGATGTGATGGACAATGATGAAGCTGACAGGACTTCGTCAGCAGCTTGCCTTCTGCCTTATATTTGGCATACAGTTCACATTGAAACTTGACAGATAACCCCTTTGTGCCCCTTTCCATTCATGTTTAATTCACAAAACAAAAAAAGCATACATTTTTAGTACATATATATAAAGAGTACAATTTAATGCCAAATTAACACACACACACAAAATGTATTAATTAAAATGCCAAGCTAAGAAAAAAGCTGTCAGCGGTCTTATCAGCCATGATTTATACTCGTACTCAGAAATATGTGTACTATATAGAGTATATATAGTATATGTATATATGCCACATCCGGGGCTCGCTTTGCAGCCATCTTGAGTGCGACTATATACTTAGCATGTAGATTATTATGGGCAGCGACTATGTTACTTACTAACTGATTTAACTTGCTCTAAATTCAAGTGCGCCAGTACTCCTCTCGCCCTCTCTTTCGCTCTCTCTCTCTCTCTCTATGTCTCTCTTTGTCAAATTCAGTTTGCTCATTTTGCTGCGCTTTGCATTTTGTGCGCACATATTCTTTATCAAATACAAGAACGGGGTATCACTGACATTTCTTTTTCAACGGAACTCGACTTGTGAATTCCAGTGTCGAACGTCATTAGACACTCTCACACCTCACACAGCCCTCTCCCCTGCCAGCGAACCCTACGAGTTGGAGTCGCTGACCGCGACAAACACGTGCACTGTCCCTAACCTTACCACCTTCTCTCTCCCCAAATCTAGACTATACTAGATGGGTATACGTAGACTAGAGTGATCTGCGTTTCGCATTGAGTGTGTGAGTGTGTGGGCGGCTGTGCCAATTGTCGGTCTCTGATATGCAACGGCGGGGGACAGGGATGCCAACTTTGACCTTAAACTGCAGCCTGAGCTGCCGCATTTGTCTGCAAGTGCGAGAGAGACAACAAGGCGCGGAATGAAAGAGCGGCGAATGCAACACAATTGACATTAACATGTGTAAATGCGCTCAAGTGAGCCACTGACACAGATCATGCCAGAGACAACAACATATACCCATATAGTCAGCGCAAGCTATGTTTGCGACCGACTTTTCGCAGACACCACGTGCATTATAACGGCACAGTGGCGTAGCAGACAGCTTTTTAGCGAGGAAGCCAGGCTTAGGGTAGTACAAAATTAAAGTCTATTTTATTTCTATTTGCTAATGAATATTGAAATTTTTAGGTCTTATTTTGAGTAAAAGATTGAAATATATTTTATGTTGTGGATATAAAAGTAAGTGCATTATTCATTAAATTAAAAATGCCAGATATCAGAGGTGCAGCTAAGAGTCCACGAAAGCTTGCTTACATTTTTTCCTGTACCTATGTCAACTCAAAGTGTTCAATTCCCAGGCCAATAGACGCCGCTCCGGGGACTTGTCCAGGTCTCTGTCTAATAGCTGACGTCGACAAAATCGGTTTAGCATATGAGCACATAACGTACCTCTCCATAAACCCACATACAATGTTGTGGTCGTAATAATCAAATCGGGCAGACTGTCGTTTGTTTTTTACTTTTATTCTTGTTTTCTTTTTTTTTTTACTTTGTTTCTCATAAGTTACAACCCGAGCGGGTATTCGGTAGTCCCAAATGTGATATATGTTTGTCTACCCCATATTTGGTCATTTCTATATACATATGTATACTACGTACATTTTTTTATATATTTAAATGTGTGCTTTCAGATATATAGTATCATGCTATTTGTGTTGCTTGGCAAGTGTCAAGTTCAAGGAAATTGCAGTGTTGTCATTTTCTAAGCGTGTTTCCATTCGACAAGCGACAACGAAAGACTTGAGTCCGAATCTGAAATTGCAATTTGTGAATTCTGTTTATGGACAATTGATTGAATGAAATTCGAAGGTTTCACCTGGGTTTCGATTGCGGCTTTTTCAATTGAAGGAATGCATGAAATAAAAGACATTCATTACCATATCGCCGGCTTAGTTCGGAGCATGTTGCCAACCAGGTTATTGGGTCGACGAATAGTGTACATTTTTTTGTTGTGTTGCAATAAATGCAATTATTAGAAATGCAACAATATCATATGAATATTGAACATGTATATTTATTAAAATAACCTATGAAGATAAATAACTGGTATTTCAGAAAACAAAATTAGGTTCGTTAACTAAAAAATAAGTCAGTGTACAGAGTAACTAAGAGTTGAGCAGTCTCGCTTTGAGAATTCCTTAAGTGCAATCGCATCAGCCTTATATACATACATACAGCATTGTACATGAGAACGAACACCTCATTTAATTTCCAGAAATTGAGTGCAAAGACTGCAATTGTTTTACAGATTAACTATGCCACACCCACACACATTCACACACTCACACACCTTTAAATACTCTTGTATAACTCATACACCTGCCATATGCATTGTGCATTTTATTTTTGGTCCTCATCTGCGTTCTCTCTCGACTTGTTTTCGGTTTGATGCCTTTTCTTTTTTTTATTGAAGCCGCGCGAAAACAAATTTTCTTGGTTAACCACACGACGAACAGTTTTTCCTCATTTTTCCAAGTTTTCTTTTAGGTTTTATTTTTTAGTTGCTTTTGTTTATGTTTTACGTTCTGATTTTCTGATTTACACGTCATGTGCATATTTTGCTAACAGATGGTTTGATCTTCCAACGTGGCAGCAATTTTCTAGGAATTCCCCGTTTCATTTTCAATTTGGTGCTTTGAACTTTTGATTAGAAACCTGTCGACTGCATTACGAATTGCACTCGATGTTTATTGCAATTATAAACAAAGTTGTTAAGTTAGCATTTGCAGTTTTTGCTTTCTTTGCAAATATTTGACATTAATTTTTCCAGGCGGCAAACATTAAATCCATTTCGCTTTTGTTATTTCTATTTCCAACATTTTCTTAAACATGCGTACAACATGTGTGCTGACTTTATTTTTTTGGTTTTTGTTTCATCTGAAAATTTAAAGAAACCAACGACGCTCAAAGTCATTTTAATGAATCGAGCAATAAATTTTGATTTTCAACTAAACGGAATTATGTCAATTCTATTAATAATTGTGTCTGCGTTGGCAATATACTATACAACAAATTAAGGATGTTTATAAACTCTTTTACGGTACATATGTACATATGTCACCAAACAATTGACCCATAACAAGCAGTGGGAAAAGAATTTCCATTTGTTGCAAGTGCAACTCGGTCAGTAGCCAATTATTTATGGCTAACACGTTTATTTAATGAACACTTCCAGTGCGTCGAGGTCGCAAACATAATATGTTTTTATATGCTGCGGAATTGAAAAATTATTTCGGGTTTAAGTACATACTTAAAATAATGCAACACAAATGTTTGATTTTAATTACGCATACTTAATTATTTAGTAATAATAATTACGTATACTTAATTTTTTATTGTAATTTTTAGATGTTCAAAATACAACAAATTATTATTAGATATTGTTATTAGTATTTAGAAGTAATGAAAGAATTTATATGTGATAAAGATTTTAGTCATAGTACAGATCTTAAGGCTAATGAATCTAAATTTATTATGATTTATGTAATTTTTGGAAGACTCATATAGAATTCAAATTATTATAAATTGATTAATCTGAATCCAGACAGATGGATTGACATTTGATTAATTATGAAACAAAGAAGCCTAGAACTATTTTCTATAGTTTGAATCATAGCCGATTAGCAAGAATTGAATGTGCCTGGAATGATTTCTACGAATACGACTCTGTATTGTAATTAATCAGCAAATGAATTAACTATCAAAACTGGTAAATAGCTGGAATTAATCCAGAAGCAGTTTACTAATTGCCTTGTGCAATGGATAACTAATTATATATTTATCAGCACTGACTTTGTTTGAGGATTAAATTATTTATGGGTCTGAAACCATCTCATGTTTAGCTGTGCTCCGTCGAGTGCTTCGATTCCTCAAACCGCTTGTAGACGCATCAGTGACCGTGTTCTATGAGCTCGGATAAATTGTATGCTGCTGGCGCAGAGAAACAACATAAGGGGCAGCTGCAAGTGAGAACAGAACAGAACAATGGAATGGCAAATAACAGAAAGCAAAAAAAAAAAACAATATATAGAAGATTATCTCATTGCAACGGAAATAGTGCAATTAAAGCAAACATTTTAGTTGCAACTACAATACGAGTGCGAATGCAAGCGCAGTGAATGTGGTACTTGCCACAAGTTCCTTGCAAAATTGCACCCGCATATAAGCATGTTATTGTTTTTGTTATGACTAATACCTAAAGTGAGAAAAATGGGGAAAATATCTAAAGTGCATAAAGCATAAAGAGTTCAGCTATTAACCGAGCAATTTAATTTGCACTTGCTGCTGCTACTCTTAATTCAAATTAAATCTATAAATAAATCCAACATTTGTTAATCTTAACGTTACTTAAAAATGATTAGTAAAAATTTATGGCAGATATTATTACATTTTTTTTTTCAATGATATAAGCATTTATATAGTAACCGATCATAATAGGAAATAAAATGTCTGACGTTCTTTATACGTCAAAGTTGGAGGAAACATAGTTTCAAATTGAAATTAGGACAATCAGTTGTTGTCTATGGACTTCAATTAAGAATGATGACCATTGAATCAGCTGGAAATCAAAGTGCTAATCAATGATTGCCAATCAAGAATTGTTCTGGTTTGTGTCAGTTGTGAAATTGAATTACATTTTAATGGTCAACGGATTGTTTTTTTGCTTTACAGGACTGCAACACAACGATATGCGACTGTAAAGGCATTAAAGGACGCATTGGGTCCATTGGAGGTCACGGTGTTCCCGGACGTGAGGGTTCACCTGGTGATATTGGACCATTTGGACCACCCGGACCCTTAGGTGAGAAGGGAGACTTTGGCGAATATGGAGAACAGGGTGAAAAGGGTCATCGGGTAAGCTTTGGATCCACACCAACTTAAACATAATTAATATATCTATATATTTTTGTAACGTTTTAGGGTGATGGTGGTCTGCCAGGAGAGAAAGGTTTTCCCGGCGCACGCGTAAGTAGAGATTGCAATTGTAGAGTAATTAGAACAAATTATAATCAACATGTTGCAGGGTTACCCTGGAGAGGATGGTACACCTGGACCACGGGGAATCGATGGCTGTGATGGCCGACCTGGTGCACAGGGCAAAGCTGGTCCACCCGGTGAAAATGGCCCGCGTGGTCCGATGGGTAAGCCGGGCTTAGCTGGGGCACAAGGTGATGCTGGCGAAGGCGGCATTAACTCTAAAGGCACCAAAGGTAATCGCGGAGAGCGTGGCCCAGATGGTGCCAATGGACTAAAGGGATTTGGTGGCATCTCTGGTCTCAAGGGTGACACAGGATTTGTTGGCATCGAGGGATTGAAGGGTGAACAGGGTCCCCAAGGCTATAAGGGTGAACAAGGCGTACCCGAAAAATATCCCATACTGCGTGGCATTGTTGGCGATAAAGGTGAACCCGGTGATGGTGAAGGAGTCGGGTTAACAGATAATCAAAAGCAACCCGGCCTTCCCGGTGATCACGGTGATCTAGGCGCAGTTGGTCCACTTGGACAAGAAGGCGAACCTGGACAATTTGGTCGAGATGGTTTGCCTGGTACCCGTGGTGACATTGGTGAACGTGGCGAACGTGGCAAACCTGGCCGTGATGGCGGACCAGGCGGACCTGGTGAGAAAGGAATGAAGGGAGCTCCCGGCTACGATGGTGAGGATGGCCTAGATGGAGGACGTGGACCGAAAGGCGAACCAGGCTTTAATGGCACACCAGGTATTCAGGGACCCGAAGGCCCACCCGGTGCCTATGATCCAAATTTGGATAGATCCTTGCCTGGCCCCATAGGACCTCAAGGTGATGTCGGTCATCCTGGTCACCCTGGATTGCATGGCATTCCCGGCAAACAGGGACGACGTGGTCCCCAAGGACCTCCCGGCCCACCCGGTGATGAAGGTCTTCGGGGCAATCGTGGTCCACCCGGACGCAGCGAGAAAGGTGACGATGGAGATTATGGTTTAATGGGACCACCTGGCCCACAAGGTGCACCTGGTCTCGTAGGCCCATCAGGTCGCGGCGGTTACCCTGGCGAGCCCGGCCTTAATCTGTATGGACCTAAAGGTTTGCCTGGCCAACATGGTATTCCTGGCTCCATCGGCTATCGTGGTGATCGTGGTGAGGTCGGCATTACTGGTGACAAAGGTTTGCCGGGTGAAGGCTTGAATATTGTTGGACCTCCCGGCTCACAAGGTCCTCCTGGTAAACGCGGCAGGCCTGGCATTGATGGAGTACCTGGATACCAAGGCTACCCTGGTGAAAAGGGTATACGAGGTGATGATTGCGGTTACTGCAATGCTGGACCACGTGGCATTAAAGGATTACTAGGTGATGCTGGCTATCCAGGCGAGCACGGAGCCCGGGGTTTGGCTGGTATAACAGGTGCTCGTGGTCTTAAAGGTGCCCAAGGTAGGCCAGGACAACGTGGTTTCAAGGGCATGCAAGGCCCAGCTGGTATTCCCGGCGAGGAAGGTCGAGTCGGTAGACCAGGTCCGAAAGGAGTAATTAACTCAATCGGCAGTTTGAAACATGTACCGGGTGATAATGGTGACAACGGACGTCGTGGTGAGCAGGGCGCTCAAGGTGATCGTGGTGCAAACGGATGGAACGGTGCTCCCGGTCTCAAGGGTGAATCCGGTCTTCGTGGTGATTTTGGTGATATTGGGCGACCAGGTTTAGATGGCAAGCCTGGATTTGATGGTCGGGATGGTAAACCAGGTGCACCGCCAAACATACCCAAAATCTACCTAACAGGTGAACCCGGCTATAACGGCCGCAAGTAAGTGTTAATTTGTAAAACCAAATCTAAATGCTTTAACTGATATTTTTGTTGCAGGGGTGAACATGGAGATGTTGGCAGCGAAGGCTTTAAGGGTCAAAAAGGTGAACCACATCCTGGAGAAATAATTGAAAACCGAGGAGATAGAGGCGATCTAGGATATCCAGGGGAGCCCGGCTTCCGCGGACCAAAAGGTGAAATGGGCGAAGTTGGCTTGAAGGGCGAAGCTGGTGCCATGGGTATTCCTGGTGAAGTCACTCGGGGACCACCTGGTGCCAAGGGTTACAAGGGTGAAACAGGCGACTATGGGCTGCAAGGCCTTACTGGCAATCCTGGTCGAGATGGCGAGCCTGGCCTGCCCGGTGTAGCTGGTCAAAAGGGACAGCGTGGAGAGCCGGGACAATACATACTTCCTGGTGAAAT
The DNA here is from genome assembly GCF_009650485.2 of Drosophila albomicans. NCBI lineage: Eukaryota > Metazoa > Arthropoda > Insecta > Diptera > Drosophilidae > Drosophila > Drosophila albomicans. The sequence goes on along the minus strand of NC_047628.2, from coordinate 22,754,496 downwards.
TGGTGTGCCTGGCCGAAACGGAATTAAAGGTCTGGTCGGTGATCACGGACCCATTGGATATCCTGGAGCTAAGGGTCGACCAGGACCAAAAGGTGCCAAGGGCAGCACCGGTGACGAGGGTCTTTGGGGCCAGAAAGGTTTGCCAGGTAACAAAGGACAACGTGGTGACATTATTGTGGGCCCACCAGGTCAACAAGGTGAACCCGGTCGCGCTGGCAGTATTGCTTTGCATGGAGTTAAGGGTCAGAAGGGTGTATTCGGTTATTCGGGACAAATTGGTAAAACCGGCGCAAAGGGTAGCATTGGTTATCCTGGCCGTGTGGGCCGTGTTGGCGATCCTGGACCATCAGGTGTCCCCGGTGAACAAGGCGTTACCGGTTTAGCCGGTATTCCTGGCGAGCAAGGCGATCGAGGAGAGATTGGTTGGTCTGGACGTACTGGAGATTTGGGGCCCCGTGGTGCTCCCGGTAACTTTGGATTGAAAGGTATAAAGCATTGTATATAATTTTTATAAATTTCAAGATAAATAATATTTTTTTTGTAACAGGCATTACTGGAGAGATCGGTCCATTCGGCTACCCTGGTGTGCCTGGTAGAGCTGGTCAAAAGGGCGAACGCGGTGCACCTGGTATTCCTGGAAGGCCCGGTGCCAAAGGTGTAGGCGCCTATAGTGGCATCAAGGGAGACGTGGGCGTTGCCGGCTGGCAAGGTCCGCCCGGTTATGATGGTGCACCAGGCTTCAAGGGTGAACGTGGTGAAACTGGAGAGTCACTACCCGCTGTCGATGGTCTGCCAGGCGTCAAGGGTGAAATGGGTATACCTGGTCGCAACGGATTGCCTGGCTTAGATGGTCTCAAAGGTGTGCGTGGAGACATTGGATTGTTTGGTAATCCTGGCATAAGCGGTGAACCAGGTGTTGATGGCCTGCCGGGCTACAATGGTCGCCATGGCGCTATCGGTCTGAAAGGAGAATCCGGCGAAATTGGTCCAATGGGTGCACCCGGTGAGTTTGGTGATTTGGGCGACGTGGGATACCCCGGTGCACATGGCCTGCGGGGTGACAACGGGTTGCCAGGTGAATTTGGTGTCGAAGGCCCGCAAGGTGAAGTTGGTGAGATTGGTGACATCGGTGATGATGGTGAAATAATTTACGCTGACTTGACTATGGCTCGTGGAGAGCCCGGAACACCTGGTTTCCATGGCCCAGAAGGACAACGTGGTGAGCCTGGTGACATTGGATACATCGGATTGCAAGGATTACGTGGCCAACAAGGTGATATTGGCTTTGGCGGACAGCCTGGACATGACGGCGCGCCTGGTGTCAAAGGTTTGCAAGGAGATATTGGTCTACGCGGTCTCCCCGGACCGCGTGGAATTGCCGAACGTGGCGAAATTGGTGACACGGGTTATGATGGTTTACCCGGTCGCCCAGGTCGTATGGGACAAAAGGGTGCACCCGGCGAGCAAGGAGAGTATGGATATAACGGTGCTATTGGACCTCAAGGTCCAGTTCGTGTCGGTCCTCCCGGTGCACCTGGTGACTACGGCTATCAAGGACCTCCCGGACGCAATGGCCTGCATGGCTTGACCGGTGCGAAGGGAGAGCGCGGCGATTTTGGCTTACAAGGCGAAAGAGGTGAAGCTGGCTTTGCCATTTGGGGCAGACCAGGTGACAGAGGTGAGCGCGGCGAACAGGGAGCAACTGGTTATAATGGCGCCAAGGGCGAACAAGGTTTTAGCGGTCGCCCCGGACGCACTGGCTTCATTGGACTGCGTGGACCACGTGGCGCAACTGGTGATGCTGGCTGGAGCGGCATCGATGGTATTGATGGTCAAGACGGTCAAAAGGGTGAGCAAGGTGTCACTTATTCGTACACGTATGCACGTCCCGGTGATCGTGGTGAGCCCGGTTTAGATGGCTTCAAGGGCGAACAAGGTGATCGAGGTGCTCCTGGTTTTGAGGGCTTAATTGGTCTTCGTGGTGAGGTCGGCTACCGCGGTGATGTTGGTGAAGCGGGCTACCAAGGTTCAGATGGCGTTCAGGGTGAGCGCGGCGAAATCGGTTTAACGGGCTTAACCGGTCGTGACGGATTACGTGGAGCACCAGGTGAACCCGGAGACCCAGCGCCACCACCGCCACCACCTAAGAGCCGTGGCTTTATTTTCGCACGTCACTCGCAATCCGTACGCGTTCCCGAGTGCCCAGTTAATACGAACAAACTGTGGGATGGTTACTCACTGTCCGGAAATGTGGCCAGCAGCCGAGCTGTTGGTCAGGATCTTGGTCAATCAGGATCGTGTCTGATGCGATTCACCACCATGCCCTACATGAACTGTGACTATAACAACGTCTGCAACTATGCACAAAATAATGATGACAGCCTCTGGTTATCGACTGCTGAACCAATGCCGATGACAATGACTCCCATCCAATCCAGGGATGTCATTAAGTACATTTCACGGTAATATTAATTTTTTTTGAGTATCAATTTTTGAAAAAGGTGCTTATATCTAAATAACTGTTGCAGCTGTGTCGTTTGCGAGACCTCGACGAAGATTATTGCTTTGCATTCGCAATCGATGTCCATTCCCAATTGTCCTGGTGGCTGGGAGGAGATGTGGACAGGCTTCAGTTACTACATGGTAAGCTTGACTTCTACTGCTTTCTCAATCACATTTACTTTTACTTCGAATGATTTCCTAATAGACCACATTGGATAACACGGGCGGCGTTGGTCAAAACCTGGTTTCGCCTGGATCCTGTTTGGACGATTTCCGCGCTAATCCAGTCATTGAATGTCATGGCCACGGTCGTTGCAATTACTATGATGCTCTGGCTTCCTTCTGGCTGGCTGTTATTGAGGAGCAGGATCAGTTTATCCAGCCCCGTCAGCAAACCCTCAAGGCTGATCAAACTAGTAAAATCAGCAGGTAAGTTTACCATATGCCCTAATCCACCTTATGGCGCACTTAGACTTGTTTGTGTTTTGTAGATGCACTGTCTGCCGTCGTCGTGGCGACAGCTTCATCACGCGCCAGGCTTCATCGTCGTATTCCATCAGCACAGGCTCTGGATCACGCATTAATTCCGGATCCAATTCCGGTTCTAGAAATAGCGGAGGATCTGGCCCGAGCTACGGCGGAAGCTATCGTGCAGGATATGGAGCAAACTATGATAGAGGATCTCCAACTAGCTATGGAGGAGAGTCTTCCTATGGACAAGGATTTAACAATGCTCAGGGCTCCCGCTACGAACCGAACTCCAACAATGGACAAGGTTCGAACAACGGCCAAGGTTCTAACAACGGCCAAAGTTCAAGCTATGGCTCAGGTGCTAGCTACGGCTCGGGCATTGTAGACAATGGCGCTGGCTCTGGATCAAGAACACAGCCACAGTCTACTTATTCCAGCTGGTCTAGCTACCCAGGTGAATATCGTCAAGCACAGCCGCAGCAAGCAGTGCGTCAGCCACAACAACAGCAATCACAGCCTCAGCCGTCTCCAGTTAACTACAGTCGTCAATTGCCATACCGTAATTCATACCAAAATTATGGTCGCCAAACCCGTCGGTATCCGCGCGACGACACCCACGCTCCTTAGATGCCACAGTTCAGTTTAAATACTAAGTAGCAGTTAAATAATTACTAAGTCTAAGTTGCTATCACACTCCGTTAACAACACCATTAAATCAAACCACAACGACAACAACACACCAAAAAAACAACACAAATAATCTTCTGTATTCGATTATGATGACGATAATCCTTGAGCAGTGCCATTTTCGAGATCTGATTGATTTTAATCTAATTTTGTATGTAAATCGAAGAAAACCAAAAATATATATGATTAATATAGTGTATCAAAGAATAGTTGCAGTCGATATCGAAACCAACTATTCTTATTAATTCACTGCCTCGATATGTCGTATAACTATATTGGATTGATGATATAAGGATTTACAACTTAACCACCAAACGAAACAAATCCCAGTTTTTGATAAATAAAATGTACACATCATTAAAAAAAGCGAAACGTTTTCTCGTCGAACATATTTTTAATGACGTGCCTAAAAGGAAAGTGCAAAAGGAAAGTTTAAATATTGTTTTATATACCAACAGGTGTTAATTCCAGACAGGTTTGAAAATTAAATTTTAAGAAATAGTCATTTTATAAGTTGTTTCAAATTCGTTTTTGTTAAAAAAAATGCCCCATAGAAAAAGAACTGAAACACATTTAGTTGAAATTGATTGAAAAAGGATACGCCCTTGCATACATATATATATTTTGTTGCTTCTGCTATTAACAATTATTAAATGTTACATAATTTGATGTTCGTATTAAGCTATAAAACAGGGCAAATGTACGCTAATACAAGATACGTTTGCATGCAGACTTGCATCCAATCCAATACTAATAATTCCCAGGGATTGATTCACACCAAACGTGCCACATTCGGTGGCATCTATTATACATACACAGTCATTAATTATTTATACTATATAGCTGGGAGAGGGAATTTTGTTTTCTTTTTGTTCTTGACACAAAGTAGTTAAGTAGCAGCTGTTAAAGTAGTTGTTGCTGTGGTACATAATAATCATGAAAAGGTGAAAACAAAAGTACATAAAACTATTTACGTAAGTTCGAGACTGAGAAAAAGAGTACAACAGTTGTGTTAAATCTAATCGCCCTACATGTTCTCTTAATGTATTACAGTTTTGTTTCGCTTATTTCTCCGTCTCTCTCATATTATTTATTATAGATTTGGTGTTTTGTTCATTCTATAGTTTTCACCACCACCAGCGCTGCTCGAGAATGGGTTGTTGTAACTATTATTTAACAAAGTCTGGATTCTCCTGTACCTTTTCAGAGAATTGCAACTGATTGTCGATAATCTGGAATAGCACTTCAGGCGCTGGAAAGCGTCCAGTTTGTATTTTCGACCAAACCGGCACATCATTAAGAGTTATCTCAAAAGCACCCGACGAAATCAGTTGACCTTCGATCATGTTTCCCAAAAAGAAGATCATCATACAGGCGTAGATTTTGTTCGATTGCAGATGAGCCCACCAGCCGGGGGTGTTAATACCCAAGCATGTGAATGGACTCACTGAGCTGACCACAGATACAATGATAATGATTTTGAGTGCGAATATTAGCTTTGAGAGATAATAATTCAAGCCTGGGGGATCGTAGTTGGCGCCATGAACCTGAATCTGTGGATACTTTTCGCCCAGAATGTTTACATAGTCCTCGAATGCCTTGCGATACCCGCACGAGTAGCTGTACAACGAAAAAAAGAAAAACAATAATAGCATAACATACGTAGTAATCAGAATGCGATAATGAGTGTGCTATCGCTGGGTGCGAGGGCTGCGGCTAATTTATACACTTACCAATAAAGAAAAGTCATCGTTGGAGCAACGCTCTGTCCAAATTTCGTGGCCGGTATTTCTTTGCCCCCTTCAAATGCCAAGGCATAGCAGGCGCACAAGCAAAGCACAAGCAGTGCAATGTTCCTGCCATTTAGTGAGTCCATTATGTGTTTTTCCTAGTTTTACTTCGATCGAAAAATTGTCGTGCAACGAATTAGCAGCAAATGTAAAAATTTATTATCTTCTTCTTCTCAAACTGTCATTTGCTAGTAGCAAATTGCTACGAGTGTTTACGATTGAAATTTATCGATATATTTGAATGACGTGTTGGAAGTCGAATTATCGATTGAATGCCAATTTATTTCTATCAAAACTGATGAAAAAATTAGATGGTACTTTATTTGATCAACATACAATCGTTACCCTGAATAGTGGAATCATTTATTTTGCTTTGCTATTGCATATTTTTCTTCACTTACATATGTACGTCGTCTGTACCCAAATGTCAATTAATATATGTATGTAGGTGGTATGACGAACTGCTTGAACGTGCTGCGTCTCCACACAACAAAACAGCTGTTGTGACATAACCTGCATTTCTTCGGGAAAATTGAAAATGCTGCGCCGAGTAAATAACAATACCGCATATTTTTGTATTTATTTATTAAAATTATATTTTTTAACAATTACAGTTATTGCCGTCACTGCGCCAGGCGTTGCAGACGACCCCAACAATCACAGCTGTCCGCCCTAGCAGTTACAGTGTCTATGAGCCAGACTATCTCGAGGTGGGTTACAGCACAATAATACTCTGTGTTTATTGATGTTTTAATATGAATGAACATCTTGCAGTCACTCAAGCCTAAGTTTCCGCAATACGAGTGCCTAAATGTTCAGATCAAGGGCTACGATTATCCGTTGCTCGAAAGCTATCAACGATTCCTGCACAGCGTTGCCGAATATCTAGATCTGGATGTCTCCGATTGTTATGCACTGCCGCCGCAGCAAACACAGGTGCAGCGGTTGCGTCCCAATTCGACGGTCGTCGAGGCTGATTACAAGCTGACCACTTACGAGCGTAATCTACAGCTATCCAATGTCGATGCCCCCATTTATCCGCAATTTCTGCGCATTGCCCAAGCCGCCCTACCTGAGGGAGTGCATCTTATGGTGGCTGAACACACGGACGAGAGTGATGAGCGTCGCTATGTGCCCGACAAGGATCTGCTGGACTTGAAGGCGGAGCTGGAACGCATGGGCGGCGCTACCCCTTCAAAAAAAAAATAAGCTCAATTGTCATTTTTTTTTGGCATATGGGTAAAACGTTAATCACTAGTTTTTTATTGAGTATAAAATAAATCCTGTGTATAAGAGAGATATAGTATAGTGAAGAAATATCTAAAAACAAAACGTTCCTATTTAAAGCTTTGCACTATATGGACGGCAATGGTTACACACTTGGAAGACGGCTCTCTCACTAATCTACATAATTAATTGCACTATCAAATATTCGCTTAGACAACACCAAAATGCACCACTTTGATGGATGATGACGACGAACTGGGTGCCGATGCTTTACTCGATTCCTCATCGCGGCGCCTCGTTGGCGGCTTGCTGACATCTGTAAATTGTTCCATATATTTAGCGACTGTTGTGCATAAGTTGAGTAAATAGTGCTTACTTGTTGTGATTGGATTAAAGTCCTTCAAGTACTCATCATTTGGATGGCAAAGAGGCAAACTATCAGCTAACTCCTTTCGCGGATTCAAATGCCGCGCCGTTGGACGTGAATAGCCATTACGCTTAGGCGGCATGGGTTTGTCCTTTCGTGGAATTTCCTATCACAAGAGATGACAATGAATTATGTGTTCGACTGGAGTAGGCACTTCGAGACTTACTGGCACAACAGCCACCTGTATGGTGTCCGAGAACTTGACTTTGTTCTTCTCCGTGGGCGTCGCTTTAACGCTGGGTGCTGCAGCAGGTTCGCCATTAAGTTGAGCGGGGGCAGCATTAGATAAAATCGAAGCCGTGGGCTTTTTAAGCAAAAGACGTTTCTGATAGTCCTCATTATTGAGTGTTGGCATCGGCAGCATTGCTGGAATGTTCCCAGACACAAGTGGATGCTGATAAAACTTGGGCTGATACGGTGGAATAGGCTGCGTCTGCATTGTTGCCAGAGGCGGCAGTTGTGTGGTAGGATCAGCAAACGATGAGGACTGCAGTCGTGGCGCTGGACTGCTAGGCATGGGTAAGCCAACAGTTTGATCTGGTACATCTTGAGACCAGACGTTGCCTGCAAATTAGATTGTGTCTAATATTATTCAAATCTATTTGCAGTTGTGCTGCTTACCATTGGCATTAATTGGCCTTGCAGGTGTTTGGCTGCCACTTTTCTGCGCTAGCGCGACCAGCGACGTGGTTGTGGACGCGCTGCTCAGCTTGGATGTACGCAACTCTGGCAATGGCGGACGCAACTCGGGCTTAGGTATATTGATCTTGATCATTTCGGCATTAAAAATCTTGGACTTGAACGAGGGCAAAGGTGGCACATAGTTTTTCAAGGCCTGCTGACTGGGTGATGAGTAACTGGACTGTGAACATGCGGAATCGGGACGTAAATCGCTGGCTAAACTCATGCTGAGATGACCAGGTGACACGGGATCCTCTCCATGGATTATGGCGGCGGCCTGACTAAATGCGGCTTGGGCAAATTCACTTAGGCTGGCAATACATTTGGTCAGATTGTATAGATCCATAAAAAGATCATAGTCCGCAACATCTTGAGCCATCTCAAAGGCCTCGTTGAATAGGTTTTTTCTGAGTGATAGCATAAAAAGGAATTATAAATAAAAAGTACACAACAAAAAACCGTGCCAAACTTACCGCAGCAAAAAGAAGCAAAAGCGTCGCTTTAAATCATAGACCTGATCGCTAAACTCATCCTTCGTATCCTCGGAGAGAGTGTGCGCAAAAGTGCGTAGTGCTCTAGCCATCAGGTCGCAACGCGCGGCGCGCCTCTGGTCGCCCGCAAAGAACACATAGTTGGCAATTTTATGCAGCGTTATTAGACACATTGCACCATACGTCTCCCAGTTGAGCGAGGCGAGCACATTCACCGCTCTTTCTGGCTGCTGCAGTCGTAAATACTTGTCCGCAATCACATCGGCCGTTAGACCCGAGTTATGGATATCACCGCGCATTCCGGCGCCACCAAAGATACGCATGCATGCCAGAGGTCCTTGATCATATAACATTAGAAGCAAACAATCCGTTTGAGCGTAGGTGTGTGTAAAGCTGCCCAGATCGGGTTTGCGGCTGAAGGCGATGCTTAGCAGCGTTGGCTGTGAGGCAAAGTAATGCGACAGATCCAACAGACTCAGCGGGGTTACACTCTCACTCAACAGCTGGTTGCCAATGGGCGCTAGCGCCAAATCAAAGCATTGCAGCACTGACCGCTCATTGGCCACGCAAAGCAGGGCGGAGTCGCAGTGCCAGGCACATTGAGTGGGCACAATCTCAATTTGATTGACATATTTCGTGGTCTGAAGCACCAGATCGTGCAGACAAATGTTGCGATCCACACTACCTAGAAAGAGCTTCTCCTGGTCCGGACTGAAGGCAAACGAACAGATCTGTGTGCCCAGCGCAATCGATGTAATTGCCGTACGTTGCATTTTCCCAGTGGCCAGCTCATAGGAGCAAATCTCGGCGCTGATGTCACCCTTGCGTGACACCTTCTGTTCGAGTGTGATGATTTGATTCTCAGAGCTGCGCAAAAAATCCACGCACAACGGATCGTTCTCGGACCAACAATAAGCAATCGATTCCAGCTGCAAGCTACAATTAGAAGTTGAATTAATGAATGTTTAATGAATGCATCTTGTATTTTATTTGCATAATTAGCTGACTTACCCTTTGATCTTGAAGATGTGAATGTTAGCACGATCCTGATCACGTATCGTGGGTCGCCATGGATACACTTCGTTCTGTGAGGATTGCGTCCAAACCACAAACAGATCAAAGCTGCCGTTAACCGTAAGATGGCGTGCCAATTTACGCTCCGATGCGGCGCCCGGTATGATCACATGAAAGATACGTGGATCCATGTTTGCAATCTTCTCCGGCCCCAATGGCCGGGCATTGGGACGCTGCAAATGCACCACTGTCAGCTGGTTGGTATTGTAGGCCAAGACGATGTGGGAACGTGTAAAAAATGCTGAAGAGTCGAAGACAAAATGCATAAACAAAACATGAAAGCGCGAGCACAGATTAATTAAAAATTACAATAATTGCATGTGGAATGTGTGTTGTTGTCATGTATGTATGTGTGTGTGTGTGTGGGAAAGTCGCTAAGTCGTTATAAATGCAAATTTCTCTTCAATGGAGCCATCGACACACACGCACACTCGCACACACACACATACTGGAATGTATCTCACTCACCATCGGTAATGACCTCGGCGGCCAATTTGCCAACAAGATACTTTTCAAAGACCATGCGCAATATGTCGCCCGTATAGATGTCCACACAAATGTGCGCCATGTGCCCATTGTCGAAGAGCAACAACACTTGGGCCGCATCTTGCCACTCGGAATGCACCAGTTTGTGGGAGCGCAGCAATTCCTCCAGCTTCTTAAGATTATCCTTTAAACGTCCTGCCGCTTTGCGACTATTTTTGAGCACTGCAAGACCATTGCGTCGTTCGGTATAGTCCCGTTTCGAGAGCGCTCCTAACTCTTGGGAAACTTCGCGTTGCCGTACATAGCGAAAGGCACCGAAATCGCTGTTTTTGATGCGCACCTCGTCGCGCAGCGTTGTCCAGAAGTGTAGCTCGCTGAGCAGCATCGCGACGAAGGAGTTCAACGCATGGCCGCAACGCGAACGCAAATGGAAATGAGCATTGGTTGGAGTGGTGGTATAACTACAATAAATTGTGTAAATGGGTGTCGTCCAATTACAGCAGTTCACAATCGCGTCGATTGGGGGCAAGCAAGTGGCGCATGCGCATGAGTTCTGTACGTCAAACAAATGCTGCGCACTTTGTTTTACCGATAACTTTATGTAAACAATAAAGTGTTTTTGTAATTCTGTGTATAGAAACAGTGCAAATAAGTTTATTTGACGAAAACACGACGCACGCAAAACGTAAACACTGAAAATTCGTCAGTGACGTGCAGCGTGACCACACGATCAAATTCGAAGTATACTAGTATATTTTGAATACGTAAATATACCACTGTCACAAGTTTGGCCACTCTATCCCAGTGATGAGATTATTATCGTATTGGCGGCATATTTAAAATACTAATACAGGTAAGTAATTTGGAGATAACATTGCGTATTTTTAAGGTACGCAAGGACAATTTTTATAACCTTAGACGTGAATAGGTATCAGTCCAACATAGAAGCGGTAGACACTGCAGAATAGAAAAAAATGTAAGAATAACATATATGAAAAATGTGCGCATTTAAGAAACTGTGTCACAAAACCTCTATAGGGGAACTGGTGCTGGCCATATGTAAAAATGCAATGTCATCCTATCAGTCCAGAAATACTTGGCACTATTGGTTTAGAAATTCACCCCCCCCCCCCCCCCCCACACACACACAGACACACACACACACACACACAAATACACTATAAGTTCGCAAAAACAACTACAACAATCTCGAGGAGATCTCTTGTAAGATTCCACTTGGAACACCTGAAGCAGCAGGCGAGCATAATTGAGTAGCAAGTGGATTAATCTAGAAATACACGGAAATATTCTGTGTTTTGATTGGTCAATTTCTCACAAGTTGTGCTCTCGAATGTGGATCCTAACAGCGGAGCATGAGAGTATGCTTTGGTCATCTCAGAGCGGGAGCTCTTAGTGCAATTGATCTTCTGTATTGATGCTTGCTGCTGATTTATGTTCCCCTAGTACTTACCATGATGATTTGGTACTTTTGGGAATACGTGACCAGGTAGACTCCCAAGCAACAACAATCTCCACGAGATTCCTTGCACAATACCACGTGGTTGAACTCAAATACCAGGCGAACATAATAGAGTAGCAAGTGGATTGATATGGTAATTCATCCAAATATGCCTTGCTGCCATTGGTCAATTTCTCAGGACGTATGCTATGGTATGTGGATCCTAAGAGCGGGAGTATGTGAGCTAACTGTAATCCTCTCACAGCAAATTGTGCAATTGATTTTCTGTATTATTGCTTACTGCTGTTTCATGTTCGCCTAGTATTTGCCATGATGATTAGAGACTTTCGGGCGTTCGGGACAAGTTGGAGTCCCAACAACAACTATACATAACAATCTCGTCGAGATTCCTTACACAATAGCACGTGTATAAACTGAAATACCAGGCGAACATAATAGAGTAGCAAGAGGATTAATCTGGAATTGTATCCAAATATGCCTTGGTAGAATTGAATTTCTGTATTATTATTTGCTGTTGATTATAATCACATGGAACAACTGAGATACAAGGCAAATACACAGGATCTACCTGGCGCACAAAGTACAGAAGAAAAACGGCTGAGAGACAAATATTTTTTCTTGTGCGTTGCTTCTTTCTGCTAACTTATGCCTGCCTGGTATTTCAGATAATAATTTTCCATTTTTCAGCCTTTTGCGACGGCGATCTCAATTCTCTAATTTAATGAGGCGCTCCCTACTAAACAACGTCCATATTATTTACATTTATATAAAGAATTGATTGATTTTTTAATTACAACAAATAATACTGTTATAATTATTATTACTTTCTCACTGCTAATCAATAGGGTTGGCTATTTGCTTATAAAATATATGTATACTTACCATATTTAAAAGTATTTGCACTTAATTTCCATAGGTAATCCCCGTGTCTGACGGAACATGCTATTCCTTAATATCAACTGTAATGATAATTTATTATCTTCTCCTTGATGCCTCTTGAAATAGTGGACTATGTTCGTTGCTCGGCAGACGTTGCGAAGATAAGATTAAACTAAAGTAATGCGTGAACGCTACACCCTTGACGGTTGACCGACTAATATATTGGTTGTAAACATACATAGGTTATTTTTAAACAAAAAATTGTATTTATTGATTTCACCATTCAATTAGATTGTTATCAAATATTCACAGTACTTTTCTTTTCGTTCTTTGCTCGTTATCAATTAAATACGATTAAAGGCACTATGCAATATAGTGGCAATATCATTACATTATAATCAACTAGTTAATGCACTAAATAAACAGCAACGTATCCGATAATAGTAATGATAGCATTAATTGTAACTAAAATATATATCGCATTTGAGAAAACTTAACACAACAAATTACGTATACGCTGCGTGGTGCATACCAATTCTAAAAATACGTTATGTGTACGAATTAAGTAATTACAAATAATATAAAGTTAAAGTAGTATATAAGTAGATATGGCGGCATCGATGTGTTTGGACAACTGATTTGCGCGCCTAATGACTGCGACCGCAGGATGTGTGTGCTTGCATATCCGGATTGTGCTTATTGCTAAGAACTAATATGAAGGCAACGACAAGTTAAATCATAAGTGGGCTTCTCTATTTACATATACAACAGATTCCGAGCGCTCTCCCTCACTGAACGTTGAATTTCAACTACAATGTACAGCATAAATATTTAGATGTATTCTACATTTCTATTTACAAGTGAATAAATATCAAAATATCAACCACATTTCATTTATAATTTGTAATTTTAACATTTTAACTAATTAGCCTTTTGCAAATTTTGATAAGGTTTCAGAATCATTTCAACATAAGTGAAGTCATTTTCAGTTTTCATTTCTCAATTTTTGTTTACGTACATATTATTTTGTTTTCTTTTTGGCCTTGACAATAATAATGACTACAGATTATAGAACATAATTCGTGCGTTCAACGTTTAACGTCTCTTTAAGTCTCTCGAGTTCGTTGCCTTAGGAGCTAATTAACGAAATTTTGCGCTCGTTGGTTAAATCGTCTAGAAAACCGCAATAAAATTAATATTTCAATATGTTTAATATTACATAATAAGTTGCAGCAGTCGCGTCTATATATATGCACAGATTGGGTTCCTCGCTGTTAACTAGTCCTTTATTGGGGGCGGGATTAAATAGGCGTGGCATTTGGTTCACTCTCTCGTTTTCTTGTGTTGTTCTTCAAAAATCGTAAAACTCATTCGACTTGTTGTTGAAGCGCCGCGTTAACACATAAACCACCGCCTCATATGTGGCCATCATAATGGCTGTGTTTGGAATTTGTCGCACCAGTTGAGTGGCCAAGCCTCTGCGGGAGAGAAACGTCAAGGCAATAATTAGTTCAAGTCCAAAAACTATTAATTAAGATTTTCACAAACATCAATTATCAGTTCTCATGAACTTCACACGCGTCTCGGTTACAAGTGATAATGAAATTAGTTGAGGCATATAAAAATGGTCAACAAATAGATACAAAATGCGTCGCAAAAGATTTCTTTATACTACTTGAATATAGAGGGGCGCAAATCGTGGGTGCTTCGTTATGATAACAAATTAGCATACAACAAACACGAAATTCGCATTCGCATTTTTATAAATACAAAAAGCAAACGTTTGAAATATTTATAAATAATATATACGTCTTTGGCAAGTACGATTCATGAATGATCATGATGATAGGAAATGATTAGAAAAAAAACCTAAGCTGGAGAGTTTATTGTGTTGTTTTTAAACTCAGAGAATCTTTAGGGAAAGTACTAAAAAGGGGTCAATTCAGACTAAACAAATGTCAAATGTGATTTCCGCTGGCTAATCTATATGCTTCGATTAACGAAGCATGATTGTAAATTCCCGTAGGCCTTCGGCTTGACACACACCTGTAGAGTCCGGCGCGTCCCTCCTCCTTCCACACAGTGTGCAATGTTTGCCAGAAAGAGTTGTATTTGTTGCCCTCCTCGCGCAGACGCGTTCGTGCCACCTCATGAGGATACGCTATGCAGGAGGCAATCGTCTTCGAGACGGCGCCAGCCATCATAAACTCAAGGAAATCACGTGAACCCTTTCTGTCCGTATGCCGTTGATTGCGTTGCTCCAACTGCAAGCACAGTTAATTGTTGAATTGCTTACGCAAATTGAACGGTATTTACTTACCAGCTTTGACTTGATGAACTCGTAGATGACAAAGTGTACCATTGTCTCGCAGATGCCAAAATAGCTGGCCGTGATGCCCTTGTAGAATGCCGCAATGCCGCCCTGGGCATATACACGTTCGATGCACTGTTTCACAGTCATTTGAACCTTGGAGTTGTAGTCCAGTTGCATTCGCGTCTTGACAAACCAAATGGGATTCGTCGCTGTGGACGAGACAAAGCCAGCACTGGCTGCACTCATGATGTGTACTAAAGGCGAATCCCGCTCAACGAAACTGTAAATAGAATGAAGATAGTATTTAAATGTGCTTTAAGACTAATAGAAGTGATGCTCTTACCCCAAACTGTTGAGTGTGTTCTTTGTCTGTGAGTAGGCGCAAAAGTAAATGGCACGCGAGGGCGCAACGCCCACAAGATTCGGACCCAGGCCTTTGAATAGAGCACGCGGACCTTCATTTTGGACAATGTGTCTGTGGATAGAATGGGTAATACATATAGATAGGTTTACATGTAAGATATGAGTGAGAAATAATACATTTTTCACAAATTCCAGTGTTGCGCGTTGAACTAAGTTGAAGTTCATTCGAGTTCAATTTTTGAGCAAATTAATGACTCCAGAAATGACTTTGGAAGTGGAGGAAGTGGGTGTAATTCCAATTTGGATTGAATGACAAAAGTGGAAGTCGAACTGGAAAAACAGTACAGCAATAGCACATGAATGTCCCTAACAGCAAATTTGTTCATTATCAAACACTATCGTTGATGCCCAAGCTTAAGCAGACTTTTCTGATTAGAGCACACTTTCAGAGATAATTTGCAAAGACTTACCGCAGACACTGTACAATGCTCATGGACTTTGGGGTGGTCGACGAGATGCCGCAATGTGAAATGGCCATAATCTGCAAAAAGCCAAAGAGATTGTTAACAATATATTTAACAGGAGATTCGATGGAAAAAGCAATGGTCATGAAGTGTTGTTTGCTGCTTTTGTTTGGTCGATTTTTTATCGGCGATCCATTAATGGCAAATAGCAAATAGCAATGGCAAATAGAATGGCGAGTGATCAGTGAGTGATAGGAATAAATAAAGAATTTGGTACTACCCTACGCACACCCCCAATCACCTGTGGCTGTGATCTGTTACGTAATATCGTTGTGCTTAGCTTACGTCGTTGTTCCGGCCTCAGCAGCTCGGAGGCGCCGCCATTTGCCGGTCCGCCAGCGGTTTCAGCAATTCGTGTCGACGGCGCCAAGAATGCCGTTGAGCTCTGTAGACGGGTCTTGACCACCTCCAGGGGACATGTCACCACCGCACCAACCGTGCCCGCGGATCTGCAAGAAGCAAGAAGCAAGAAAGGAAAACAAACAAATCATTTAGTATCGCTTGAGACATTATCTAAAAATACGCACAAGAAAATGATATTTTTAAGCGATTCTAACAAATTTCCTGACACGCCACAAATGTGCCAAATGTCGAAATATCAAGTTTACTTTTAAAAATAAAACCCATTTGGCAATTTCACCAAAAACATATGTAATTATTATTTTCTTTTTTCATTCTCCATAGCTTCCCTTAATTTATCGTTTCCATATGAAAATTGTTTGAATTGCGCACGAAAAGAAAACCCAAATCACTTATTGAAAATGAATTGAAAGAATTTCTATCGATACACGCTGCATTTGGAAATGCATTTGAGAATCAATTCAATTCGCTACTCGAACAATTGTTTACCACTTTACTTTGGCAAATTGCACGCTTTCGATTTGGATGATTACTTGCATGACTCAAATAGTATTACAAATTCAGTATAAATTAATTACAAAAGTGCATTTAGTGTTCTTAGTATTAATCATTCAATTTAAAGTGGAAACTTTACAAACAATTTAACTACAAATATCTATAAATCTTTCATACAACCAATCACCATACAAATTTTGGTTTGCAGCAGATTATTCACACCAGAAATATTTTCATTTTGTTATGAAAATACATTCGTTCTTAATGGCCCAGACCTTGGCTAATAAACCTACTGAAATAATTGTATTTGTTGTGGAAAGGGAACCTGTGATAAAGGAAAACATTGTTATCTATGGCAACAATGTTAACTCGTGATCTTTGCTGCAAATTGATTAAAACGTTCGCATAATTGGCGCTTGGCAACCAACAAAACGTGATGAATTTCCGTTGGCGTCAAAGTACAAACACATTCCTGCTATAATTCAACGTATATATCAACAAAATGTTCGACTCTATATACATACTGTATATAAATGTATTTTTGGCACTGACAAAAGCCCTTATGTAAGAGAGATAAAGGAAAACTTTTGTCGTTGATTGCATTTTCATAAATTAATAAATAAATTAAAGGGAAAGTTTGATCGATGGCAGCCAAACAAAGACTAGGAAACCTTCATTTAATGACTGACAAGAAAATCTCCTTTAATTCCTCGGAATAAATTCCATTATTTCCCTGTGTAAATACTATGCAAAAACAAAAAAACAAACACTTCACGCTGAAAGCACACAATACGGATTATAATTGCAACAGTCAAGTAGCTCTCTTTAGGTAGCATTCTCGTAATCTAAAGTCAAATACTTAAACTACCATTTATAACGTACGTATACTTAATGCGTAATAAAAGATATTTATATAATATAGATTAAGATACGTTTAATGGCAGGCAACCTGTTTAAAAGCATTAATTGACAAAAAAGTAATATACTTATATATATATATAAAAGGCACTTATAGATAGGGTTTGGCATCTGTTTCAATCAATAATAAGCTATTAACACAATATTAAGTATACGCCAGCGATAACACATTTTTGCATTATATGCAATTAACCCAACTTAATCGTCTTCGTATATATATCAGCAAAACTAGTAAACAGTTTCATGAATCTCGGCAAGATTGCAGCAGGGCCAACTGGAAACCGGTTTGCACCGGTCTCACGTTGACCCAATGATGATAACCTGCGCCTAGGAATGAACTATCATCGTCGGACAAAGCCGCGTGTGCTTATCAGCAACGTCGCCGGCCATCGCTGAGGTTTAACATATAAATATATGTATAGAAATAGATTATAAGTGGAATACTTATAGATGCAAGAGAGATACAATTGAAATCTGGTCTGTGTCTATGACATAATTGCTTTCGAAAAACCGGTAAGAACTCACGCCATATGTGTCTGAGATTTTTGTGGACTGCACTCCGCTCATCATTTCTTTGACCTCGGATGCTAAACTGATAGCGCTACAATCCCAATTATTCCGCCAATTGAATTAATAAATTAGCGCGGCAGCATTTCAGTATTGAATTTCATCATTAGCATGGACTGAAAGCTGTCACATCCGATGCGAAAAGCAGAGCGCGTGCTTAAGTCCCCAGACAGTTGGACAAACACGGATGACGTTGTGGCAATTGCCAGACAATTGATAAATCAGTTGAATACGAAAAGCAGGACTGACAAATTATAGCACAAATTTCATGTTAAACAAATGAAATACATATATATAGATATGTCAATTGCAGTCGAATGCGGACATCATTTTGCGAGCTTCCTCGTACGTTGCCAAAGTACAAGTGAGTCGAGTCTGTCTGTGTATCTATATCTACCGACTCAATGGCCTCTGCTACTGCCACTCATGAGTGTATTTTATATTATATGGTAAACCCAACCGGTTAATGGTCGATTTAGCTGTTTTTTGACTGAATCGCAACGCATTCGGAATACGCCACACGCGCCAGATAAGAGTGGAAAATTTGGCAGACCCAAAGCAAAGCAGGTGGCACTGAATCCCAGCATGTTCTCTACTAGAGATTGTGGTGCGTCATCTTCGGTGGCGACTTTTACTCCCGCTGAAATTGCGACACTTGATATAAATGCGCCTTTGGTGGTGGGCAAATCTTATCAACACATTTTATATGCTTTTTTTTGCTTTGGCGTTTCACAGACTTTTAATGGAATTTATTATCAATGACAGTCTATGCTACACTCTGTTGTCATACAATGGATAAAGTCCATTCGTTATTAGACGCCGGATACCAACTCAGACAACATTATGCTAAACTAATTCAAATTTGATTGAAGAAACTTTATTTCGTAAGATAAAGCCTTCATTTCGTTGCATTGTGAAATGCTCAAAGATTGAAAACAATACACTTTTATTGGTAATCATAAGTTTAGCAAGGTATTCGCGTGTCGAACATTTCTTTGACTTGCTTAGATTACGAAATCGATGGAAAGTTTCGCAAGTTTCATTATTTGTATGTGGGTCAAAGAGTGTCATGCAGTTGCCTCAAGAACATGTGAACGCAAAGATAACTATTGAGTAAGAATATATATTCTATTATCAAATAGTTTATGGTAGAGTCCATTATAGAATGGAAATGATTCACCTTCTATGCTAACTATGCTATCTGTTACCTTCTACATTGAACTTGGCACGAGACCTCCTCTCATTCTTATCGATATACTATGTACCACATACATATATATGATATTTTATTTTGTAAATAAAATTGTCTTCTTCTGCCCGACCAGACGGAACTTGTTTATTGAATGTGCCAAACAAATATGTATCATCTGACTATACGTATCTTATAGTATTTATGTATTTAAATGAGTTCTACACATCGAATGATACAAAACGTGCGCCCTTGACACAATTTGTGCACAAATCTTGAAATTAGTCGCGTTCCACATTAGCGAAAGAAAAGTGTTGCTCTTTTTAAGTGTATGCTCGGTTTAATGCCCTTCCTTAAAATCACCGAGTGAGCGAGAGGGAAGAGTGGGAAGTGTATTAACTGAATTGCGGCCTACGTGCGTCGACGCATGCAAACGAATTCATAAAAGAAACCTGATGAACAGAAAAATGAAAGATGCACACACCAACTAGAGAAAATATAAAATACAAATTCATCTCATGGATGCCCCTGCCGGCTATCTATCACTTGGTTGCACCTAATGCCGGGCTGGTCTATAAATAGCTCGACGAGATCTATTTAATCTTATATAACGTGTGGCATTGTTGTTTTGTCCCACGTCAAAGCTCGCACCGGTCACGCTACCCGTCTCTCTCTTTCTCTCCCTCTCTATCTCGCTTTAGCTGCCGCTAAGTGCATCTTATTAGGAATGTTGTTATTGCGGCTGCAGCAGTTGCCTTCAAATGAGTCAATGTGCCAGAAAGAGTTTGTTTGCCCCCCCAACAACGTCAACGTCGACGTCGACGACGACAAAAACCAAAACAAATCGAAGACCAGACCAGGCCAACGTTGCCTTCTTTGTTGATTTCATGATATAAAAGCAAAAGTTTTACCAACAACAAAGGCCATTCCAATGTTGTTGTTTACACTGTTTAATTTTAGCATACCCTGTAGTCGAGCATATCATTGAGGTAGGTGACAAACACAAGTATTCCTCTATATATAGTATATATTCAAATTCTATTAACCAAGTTCTAGTCTTCAAACTGAAGTAGTTTGATAAGATATCTGAGGATACTTTCAATTACTGCGCATTTCTAGAAACACCTCCCCTGCAACCTTGCTGATTACTAGAGTATAATCAACTAGATTATTGTGTGCAGTCCAAAAATAGCCAATTGAATAGAAGCAACAAAATATGTCAACGAACAAACATTAAACAGAGCAATGCGTGACACAAAAATGATGCACTTATATATTTAAAGTTAAAAATAGCACAAATTCGATTCAATTATATCTCCCATCGAGATACAGATAACTGAACTACAGTGTATATTATAGACAGGCAATTTGTCAAATGCAATTTGTATTATGTATCGTGCATTTCACAATCTTCTGCAACGGGAAGAGGCACTTGGATGTCTGTCAGTTTATTTATGCATGTCGTATGTATACTATATATATAGTAAATTATATCGATAAACTATCTTTATGCATGTGGGCAGCTGCAAGGTTGTTTTTTCCAAGCCGCAGCGATAGTAACGTGTGTAAACACGAGATACGGCTGGAAATACTTAGGAATAGATAGGACAACACAACACTCACTGCTTCTCTGCTTGTGTCGCACAGTTGGGTGTTGGGTAATCAGCTCAAGTTGCCAATTTGCGGGGGGTTGCAACAACTATAACAACAACAACAACAACTAGATGCACAACAAGAGGAACAACACAATGTGCAACGTGATTCCGTTTGTAATTTGACTTTTGCTTTGCATAGTATCCAACATGTTTACAAAGCAGATACAGAAAACCACGGAAAGACTTACTACTATTATATATACCAAGCACAGACAAAGTAGAGAATGAATACAGACTGCAGATAATACGTATTAATATCAAGCCGGCCGGCCGGCAAATTGTTTTTTAGATTTTGCTTTGCATAACCACAGAGAAATCCCAGAAGAACTCGACAACTGACATACCCTAGTTGAGGACGTTAGATCTATCTTTTTAATAAAAGTATTTGTTGAATAAAGTGTAAAAGAAATGAATATTATGATTGAGACTAAATCTGTATAAAATTGACTATACATCTGATTTTCCGTTGAATGCAATCTCAAATTTCGCTACGACTACAGGGTATAAAATTGCATTCGTATTGCCCCAAAGAATATGCGCGTTAACTTGAACTTGAACAAGTTAAGTTAAGCAGAAAATTACGTTCAACTGAAGTAGCGAGAATTAAGGTAAGCGAAGATTGTGAAATGCAGTTTTACTTATGGAAAATACTCGAAATAAGTATTTCGTTAAGATACAAAGAATGTAATCTCAAATACACAAAATAAACTGTCTGATATTCCCTAAGAAATATATATGTACGTATGTAGAATTGGCACATCTGGAGAGTGATTTATCAATGATCTTGGCCAAGGACAAATCAATTTACGCTCGGCTGCGAGAATTCGCCCTACTTGCAGTTGCAGTTCTCCTGTAAATTGTTTGCTAATTTGAGTGGAATGAGGTGTGTCTCACTCTCCAAAGTTATTTACAAAACTGTTGAATAAATGAAATTTTAAAGGTCGCTCAACCGAACCAACAGAGCAACACCCAATTGAACTTTAGTTACATGGCACGCAATAAGAGGCTCGTCGCACACCCGGAAATAAACCTTCCAGCCCCTTAATTCTCGGTTTATTTACTCGAAATGTGAGCAACAGTGAATTCCAATACGCGCTATACAAATAAAAAAGAACGTCAAACCGGATTCGCTTTAACTAAAGCCGACTGACAACTGATATGCCAGCTTGCTGTGGCTGTGTAGGGTGCGTAATAAAAACAAAAAACAATCACGAAAACAAAAACAATTAAATTAAGATGCAATTCTAAAAATAGCAACAACCAATGAGTAGCACAATATAATAATAACAATACAATGAAAGCTTGTTACTCGCAAATCAAATTAAATTCAACATCACCCCGCACACAATTGATTTATATGGGGTAAACTAAGCCACGCCCCTTCCCGTTTATACGAAACGAAAATCTTTTAAACTTATCTGTTGATGCGCCCCCCAAATTTGTGTATTTTTTAAAACTACGCAATATGCTTATTTTGTTTTTCTGAAATGTTTGCAAACTCGGCAAATTCTTCATTGCTACGAGAAAATGACAGAAAAGTGAAGCAGAAAGCAATCTAATCGATATCGATATATGGTTTACTTCATTTCGTTCAGCACTCGCAAATAGAAGAGTAGAAAGTTCAACAAGTGGTTCCAAATTGCAATTGCATGGTTCACAAAATAGTACAAGGTTCGCCTTCTAATGACTCCACCCAAGAGAAAATAGGCTTGACTTTGAGAGCGAGAGACACAAGAGAGAGCGGAATGCTGAGCTTTTTACGATCTTCTTCCTTTTCGGCAATGTTTTGGTTTTGTTTTGTTTTTGCGTCTGACCGTTTTAATTGACGACTTTCGTTGTGTGACGTTTATCTTGAATTATTTTTGCGCAGCGTGGGACGCAGCAGTTGTCCCAAAAATAATTTGAGCACGTGAACCGTGCATGTTGTTTCTACAGATGATTTTTATCTGCATACATAAATGCATGAGTATTGGTGTGCTTGCTGTTTGTCAGCTTTTCCTTCTTTTTGTTTGCTTTAATTTTTTTTTTTTGGCGCCATTGCCAACTTTCCCAATTGCAGCAGCAGTTCACACGTACAAACACATTGTATGAACATATGTATGTTAGTGTGTGTCTAGCTAATCGCAATTGCGACGTTGCGTTTGCCCAGCTCAGCTCAGATCAAGATTCCAACTAAAACCGGTTTCTAGTTTCGCCGAGGGAGGCGACAAGAGATAAGGCGCAATACAAACAAAAACAACAAATTATTTACACTTACCCGCCGGCTATCAAATGTATCAAAGTATCACGATTTTGGGACATAATCAAATTGTTCTTCTTTCTGTTCTCCTTTTAGTTTGCTGCGATGCAACCACACCACGAAAACTGATTGGATAATTAACGCGCACTTGAACTGCTTGTGAGCGCCAGCGGGGGGAAAGGCGGCTCTATTCCCGGCGGCTACGGCCGCAACACCGCAATGGAATTTTTTATTTTCGCTCTTTACGCGTTTTCGCTTTTGGTTTTTTTTTTGCAGAACCAAATTTACTTTATATTACTTCTGTCACTTGTTATTGTTGCCTTCGGGCGTTCTTATTTTGGCGCTTACAATGGTCACGGGTTATGCAACTATTTTAACAATTTTCGTGAAATTCTTATCGCACACTGATGACTTTGCAAAACGGCGCACTGCGCTTTTATTAATGTTGCAGCACTGTTTGTAAAACAATTACACTTTCGTCGATTTTATATTTACTTGTTTTTACAAAATTCTTACGCTACACGCAAACTTGATAAATATTTTTGTGCTTCTTTCGGCGAATTCAGAAGTAAGAGCGAAATAACATCCGTCCAATTTGGTTTCTCAAAGTAGACTGAAACTTAACAGTTCGCCCATTGGACTTAACAGCACGCCTTACATTTTGTTTACATATTATATTGCGGACTTCAGGAAAACAGAATATTGTTTTCAAGTTAATTAATTAATTATTGTGATGTATTTATAAATAAGAAATACTGCTTTTAATGGACACTTTCAAGTCACATTAAATAAAATTTAAAAAGCTTTTAAAGAACGTGTTTTGTTTAACAGCTGTGTTGAGATGTGACCGTTAACAACAAATAAACGCCCAAAAAGTTATACCAAAATTCAGTAAGGCCGATACTTGACATGTCTTTATGGTCACACTGTGGCCATGAGGCTTATCGATTTCAGGCGGATATACGATATTATGAGAGCGCCGATAACATAATTTGAAATTCAACTAATAATAAAAAAATAGTTAGAACCGCCATTATTTCTTTGAAATTACGTTCTAAATTTACAGTTCGATTAAGTGATTAAACATAGTGATGAATTAAAAAATGAAATTAATTTAACGGAGAATACGCATATTGGTTAGGACAATATCATTAAATAATATGGATAAATTTGTAGCGAAGTTTAAAAAATTGTGTCCACCACGATGTTTAAATTTACGCGCGCACTTTGAAAAGTCGGAGAATGGTCACTTTACATACGAAATATTGCATTGGCGCCATCTTCTTTGCATCAATATCTAATGGCCTAATAATTTATTCATGATGCTTTTGACCATTTTGGTGCTGTTGGGATGTGTCGTGAAATAAACATTCCCCCAATTGCAAATGAAAATAACTCTAATTGCCAACTGGCAAGTCAAGGTCGATGCTTTTTTTTGTTTTTTCTTTGGTCATGCTGTCACAGGCACGTGTGTGAGAACAGTGTAGAGCACAGTGTCCCCAAAGTGTGCAGCTGTTCTCGCTGTCAATTGTTTTTAAATAAATACAAATTCCACACAGCAAGAAACAATGTATTTGTAAAGGTAAAACTGTACTTTTGTTGTACGGTGATTTATGCATATTTGGAATAGCGCAACAATATGTGTATATTATATTCATATTAAATAAAATAGCCGATACATGCATGCAATGCCACTGCGGCGATTTACTTGACCCTGACATTAAGAGCGTTTAAGCCCGCTCCTTCCTCGCTGACGAGTTTGCCGGCTTTAATGTGGAAACACGTGCCAGTCATGCACGTTTGACCATACAGTATTCATGCTGGCCAACAGGCACAGTTGTCCAACAGTTTCAGTTCAACTGAAACAGAAACTGAAACTGAAACAATCGTAGAAAATGGCAGCAGTGCCTGCTTCCGTTTTGCCCGCACAACGTTACGTATGAGTAATACGACAACGATTGCTGCTAAAGCTAATTAAAGGCCAGCCAGTCACCAAACTCCACGCCAGGCCTAAGGCACGACCTTGGACGCCAAGCCAAGTCGACAGTGGCCCATAGTCGTTTGTCAACCGACACTGACGACGGCTCTTTAATATATTTTGGCCCCCATTCGAAGCCAGCGAAGGATATTGTTTCTTTTTACTGTTTGGGCTTGTTGTATATGGGCATTTCATTTGGCAAAGCATTTAATAAACAAATTTGGCACATTTTACAGTCGAGTTAAGTGCGAGTTTGAGTTGGAGTCGGAGTTCTATGGAGAGAGGGTTGAAGGACACGCTTACGCAAATGCCAAGCAAACACCTGCCAGGCCCATGGCCCCAAACTCTGCAGAGTTCTGCTTGTTTTATATGCTTAGTTTTGCCTTTTACGACTGAAGTTTCCTTGGAAATGAGCGCATCGAATAACGATTCGCGTATCTGTTATAACAACGACAACGACAACCAAACACACACACGCTCACACTCACACACTCATAGAGAGGACGATCAACACCACGCGTGGTGCGAACTGTCGGCAAACAAAAAAAATATACTATATTGTATTTTTCTGTGGGGTAGGAGACGTTGTGGTGGCACTCTGGCGTCATTTTTTTGTTTTGCGTGCTAAGAGCTGTGGGGCTTGCGTGATTCATGATGCATGTGGCAAGGCGACTTGTTTGCCAACTCCAATGCAACACCCAACGTTCTTCTTTTGGCGCGTCTGTATGTCTATTTTAATTACTGTAACTGAAACTGGAGCTGTGACTATGACTGTGTCTGTAGCTGGCAACTGGAACTCGAATAGTTTTTGAATGTCGCCACTTAAAGCCAATAAAAATGTCAATCTCGTAGAGACACAGCTAGAGACACGCACACCTCACACCGCATTCCATAGCGACCTTGAGCCGACAAACCCCCTGCAGCAATTGGTCATCCATTTGAAAGTGGTTCCATCCCCCTTCCCCTGGGGTCAAAAAGAAATGTCGATTAAAATGATTTTCGGCTGCTGCCTCACAGCTGTGCGGCATAAACAAAACAAATGAGCATGAGCGGAGTAAGAGAAAGCAAGCAGCAAAAAAGAGAAAATGGGAGAGAGAGAGAGAGCGCAAGGTAGGATACGGTATTTGAAATTTATTATTTTGAAGTTTGTGTGGGATTGGATTCCACATACATTACTCTCCTTTCTCTCTCGCCGGCGACACGTGCACCTCGTGATGGCGGCGCTATACGTGGCGTATACGTATTGCGCTGACGCCGTGGCCATTTTGCCAAATGTGTTTTGAAACGCATGCAAAATTGCCGCTGCCGCTGTTGTTGCTGCTTTTGGGGTGTACAGTTGCGCTAAGCAGCGCAGCGTGGCCAGCGTGAAAGCAAAGCAAGCCGAAACTCCCTAGCCCATGGATGTGAAGGAGTCAGACGGGGGTTAGAGTTATGCGGACATACACTCGGACGATTATTGTCGTTGTTGTTGTTATTGCATGCAGCAACAATGCCGAACTCTGCTGCTCTCGCTCTCGTGGTCTATGCGCTCGCTCTCTTTACTGAGAGAGTAGCAGAGTGAGAACGAGCCAGAGCGAGAGAGAGTGACAGTGACAGTGAGAGTGAGAGCAGCTGCGAAGTGCGATGGGCAACATGTGAGCGCGCAAAAACACAAACACAAATGCAGGCGGCATTTACATGTGCTGGTAACATGCATAAACAACTGGCCAGCATAAAACGAAGACACAATACACTAATAGGGTAAAGGGAATAACTACTTAATGTAGAGCAATTATGCTTTCTAATAAATGAATGAAATGATAATGGATAAATGTTACCATATTTCAATGTGAATATTACTTGCTTAAGACATCTTAGTCTATAATTATAAAAGAAATGTAATAAAATATATATTTTATTACATTATGTAAGTTACAAATTTAAGAATTGTTTCCACTGAGAATTTAAGTGTGTAGCCTAAAAGTAGGCAACGAAAATTGGTCACATTTCCCTACAGCATTGAACTACGGCAAATTGACAGCTTCAAACTGATTCAGGTAGCGAACGTGGGCAAGATGATTAATAAGATTGTTTACCTTAAGGGCGATGGCAAGCAGCCTGACGTAGTCGAAGCAGCCACAGCGAGAGTAGGAAAAACAAACCGACACGCAAAACACGAGACGAGGACGAAGACGAGGACACAGACGAGAGCCGAGAATAACGACAACGACAAGAACGACAGCGACAACGAGAAGAACGACAA
Source organism: Drosophila albomicans (assembly GCF_009650485.2). Taxonomy (NCBI): domain Eukaryota; kingdom Metazoa; phylum Arthropoda; class Insecta; order Diptera; family Drosophilidae; genus Drosophila; species Drosophila albomicans. The sequence goes on along the minus strand of NC_047628.2, from coordinate 22,727,457 downwards.
CAACGACAGCGGCAACAAGAGCACCAACAACAAAAGGCAGGCGTCGGCAATACGACGATGACGACGACGTTGCCACGTTGCAGTGTCGATTCGCAACACTCTCACACACACATACATATATTCGCATACATGTACATAATTATAGAAACTTGTGGCAACATCTGGTTGTGCTCCTTGGATTCAGAATCAGTTCGTTGTCGTCAGTCAGTCAGATTAGTTCGGTCTCTTTTGCGAATAATTCCAGAACCACACAGAACACAAACACCTCTTCTACATCCAAGCACCACACACAGCCACAACGAATTGGAACGCATTGCAAAAAATATAAGAAGAAAAAAAAAGAAGAAAGAAAAAAGGGCAGCAGCAACGAAAGTTAAACACACACAATAAAATTAAGACAAATTCAATTTCATCACGAGGCGAGAGTTGAAGAGTGCGTGTGTGTGTCTTTGATTTGTGTGTGCTTGTGTGTGCGCCGCGTGTGTGTCTCGTGTACCCTCGTGTGAGTGTGTTTGCCTTGCCTCTGTGTGTCCAAGTGGCGCGTCCTTGGAGCAAGCCAGCCTACCATACAACTTGCAACTCTTTCTGAAGTCCCCCCCCCCAAAAAAAAAAAAAGCAGGCGCCGCACAAGGATACCCAAGGCAATTACAAGCAACAACAACAGCAACATCAATAGCAGGAGCACCAGCAGACAGCGGCAACAGTGAGTACAGCTGCAGCAGCAGGCAGCAAGCAGAGTAACCGCAACCTCAACCAGAACGACGACCACAAGCTGAAGCTGAAGCTGAAGCAGAACCAGGCCAACAACGCAGAAAATCAATTTTCGTGAAAATACATAAATTGCAACGAAAAAAAAACGTACTTTCAAAAGCGAGCGAGCGATCGAATAAGCGACAAGCGAAAAAGTGTGAGTGCAACAACAAGAACAGCAACAACAACAGCAGCAGCGGCAGCGACAGCGGCAGAAGAAGTCAACAGAATTGCCATCTCCATCAACTGCTACTCTGGTCGTCCTCAGCCGCCATGCTGGACTAGCACACGCCTGTTGTTGTATCTGCTGACGATACACAATACTACAAGCAAAGCAAAGGCAAAAACAAAAACAGAAACAGAAAATCACACAAACAAAGATACAAGAACCAACAACAAGAACCTAAACAACAAAATCGGGCTTGCCTCGCTGGTTAGGCCTGTCTGTGGAGGAGGTGCAACGGGGGCCAAAACACAACAACCACAACACACACACACATAGTAAACGACGAAAGGGTCTCGGCAACAACTCAATAACAATAGCAGCAGCAGCAGCAGCAATAGTAGTCAAAGCATCCGCAGCAGTCGCAGCAGCAGCAACAACAACAACAACAGCAGCAGCAGCAGCAGAACTTCAATACTTCGCAATCGCATACAAAATCGCATCGTGTGTTCGTCTTCGTATCGGATATCGGCCTGCCTCCATTCATGAAGGCCTAACCAACAGAAGCTGACAGACAAAAAAAAAAGACATACAAATTATATCAGAGACCCCAAAAATAACAACGGCAAGGAAAAAACAAACAACAAACTAACAAAATCTCAATAACAACTAATTAAAAATAAATATTACAAATTACTCAAGAACAAATTTTTGAAATTCATAAATTCGAAATAAACAACAACAAAAATTTATAAATAATAAAAGAGCATCTGTGATTCGCATATAAAAATAATAATTATAAAATATAACTTATTTTCATACTGCACGTTTTTTTCCAAAAACTAAACAAAAATAACAAATTATTTAAAAACAAATTTTTAAAAATATATAACCAACATTTGCCATAACTATAAAATTTAAAGAGCTCAAATATTAATTAAAGCAGCACAACGGATTGGTAATAAAGGGATTGCCAGCACCGTAGCAACCACAGCAACAGCAGCAGCAGCTACAGCCACAACAACAACCGCAACAACAACAGCAGCCGCAACAGCAACAAATTCATACAAGGTCAACGGATTTAATATTTTGTAAGTGCTTTCACTGCATTTGATAACCAAACTCTCAGCATTAGTCCCATATTTATAAGAAATGCATCATCCAAGTTCTTTTACAAAACTTGCATTGCATTCGCAAATTATTGACAATGTCGCACAGCATCCCCTTCTCCCCCTTCTGCGTCTCTGGTATGCTGTGTGTGAGCACATGTGCATGTCAATTAGTACTTTCTGTTCGCCCATGAACATCATGCTATATCGAGAGAATCTGCAGAAAACAGCAGTTCTATCGAAGGATCGAAACACAAATACTCTTTAAAAATGCATCAAGTTATTTAGAAGTGACCTTAATATTTTTAAATAACAGTTTCTCATTCACAATTTTAAAATTATCAGTGCAATAAGATTACCTTTAAGAGCCTTGAAATTACACGTTTTTTAAATTTTCGTTAGAGGTTTTTAAAGCTAATTGTACTAACTTGTAAAAATTGTAAATAACACATTCATACGCAATAATAATTATAAATTTATATAGTGCATTGTTAATAATGTTTTTGTCACAAGTTCAACCCATTTGATCACTTGACTAATCCTGCGCCAAACTGCGCTTGACAAAAACTAGTTAAAAAAAACGTTGCCTGCTTTTAGGCGACATTTAAAATTGATCCTTCTACCCGACAGTTAGGCTACCAAATCATAATAAATTATAATAGATATTTATATTGTAATAACATGAAATGCTAAAGGTTGTTGAAGCGCACTATTAGTATTATTTTAGTTACAAAATTCATTCAATTAGTAGCTCTATCCAACATGAACTTGCTCATAAGAAACATAGAATGTGAACATGTTAAATGTAAGATGACAATATGCCGCACGATCCTGCTACCCTATGGTTAGGGTATTCGAAATTAACGCATCACAGGCACCGCACTGCAATAATTGGGCCAAAAACAAAAATTAATTGGCTGGCAAGTGCGACGCGCACAGCGGGAGCTATGGGGAATAGCAATGTTAATGGGAATCATTATAGGATTGAGCCATATATCTGAGAATCGCAATCGCAAAGGTAATCGCATTCAGTCTGGCGACGCGCCTGCGTCTTGCCGACGTCGCCGTCGTCGTTGTCCCCGGGGTGCCACTGTGCGAAATGTCAACGGTATTTTTATCGGTTAAGTAAACAAAACAACAAAAAAAAGTAGCGGTAATATGAACAGATGTTCGGTCGGGTCAGTTGTCTCTGATGATAGCAATGCATCTACTACATACAATCCCTAACGTACACACACACACACATACATCTTTCTGCCAACACCTGCCACCTGCCTCGATTGTTCTTCTCACAACCTGAACATCAGATTAGCAATGCTTTGTATTGATTTTGTATTATAAGCACCGCACAAATACGTCTGTGATCCGTTCCGGAGATGTCCTTCCCCCATCCGTCCGTCCGTCTGCATTGTCTCCTTTTACAGCAACATGACCGTGTCTGAGCTGTACGTGCAAATATGCAGACACATCTCGCCTCTGTCCGAGTGTCTGACCTGACCTGCAGCTGCGTGTCCCATACAAAAACACCTACACACTCACACACACCTACACTCTGAGTAGAGTGGCTGCCTCGCACATCCATCCATAAGTATTCGAGAACATGACTAATACTAATACTCAGACTAATTTCAACACGCCAGCTATGCAGAAAGGGCATTTTGTTATTACATATTTGCGCCGCCTTGTTGGGCGTCGTCGGTGGCTTCGACACAAATAGCTGGTAATAAATAGTCATAGTAACCCAGTAACAGGAACTGGAACTGGAAAACAACGGCAAGACAACGTCAATATTATATTCGCTGTTTAGGCCAATCAATCACATCATCCATCAGTCAAATAGTCAAGCAGCCAGCACAGTTAGCATTTAGATAGTCAATCACCGAAAGAATAGTGTGAGGCGGCAAATAAATTGCGGTCGCACACAACATAGAGATATGTTATGTATTTGAAATTAAAGACTATGTCTACTTTTTGATCTTTCGCGATCGTTTACACAACACCCCCCAAAAAGCAGAAGATATTTGTGGTGAATAGCTAAGAACATCGTGGTGAAATTGAGAAGAAGGGCTTAAGCTTGGTTTGAAGGAAAATAGATCGACACTTGGTAACAGAGCGCGAGCTTAAAGAGTCGGGTTAAAAGTGAAGTGCGAAGAGTACAAGTGAGTGAGAGATCTCGAGGGTTTGTTTTATAAAAGTGGTAATTTATATTTTATAAGTCCGACATTCTTTTATTCTTATATTACTAAATAATATCAGCTGTTTTTAGTACTAACCAATAGAGAACAAATCGGTTACCTACTTAACCATTAACTTTGGTCCATCTTAAAGAAACTCGATTGGACTTCTAAAATTCTTGCTACAATTTGCGGCAGGAAATTAAGAGCTAGATCAAGAAATAGACACGTGAAACTACATCTTGTGGGTTCCAGAAATACTAAAATGCTATTCAAATGCGTATCGAATATAATTATCGTTCCATAGGCTTCAAAGAAAACAACTTAAATTAGGCAATTTACAATTTAGTTTGTATCTGAGGAATTTCATGCAAAGGTATTAGGCAAATGAGATGCCGTTGCTAACTTATACATAGAACATTTTTTAATAGTTTTGGAATTCATTAATTTTTTTTTTTGCTAATTTACTCATAATTAATTTGTCTATTTCAAAAGTATTTTATATCACGTGTAGAATTCATAAATATTTCATGGATTCTTTAACGTTGAAAGCGAGAGTATTATGTAAATGAGATGCCAAAGCTAACTGTTAAACTGCTCCAGTTAACGTGTCATAAAACCTAATTGGTTTCGACTTGAGATAGAGAGATGATGGCACTCGGATCGATTGATTATGACGAAGGAAGTTACTTATTACATATCCGAGTTGGGAGTGCTGTCAGCGGATATATACTATTAGCTCAAAATGACAACATCATCGTCAAAATTGTATCTGTCATCAGCATTGGCTTTGCATCTCTTTCCCCTAACCGCATTTGATTGTGGGCTTTTTTTCTTTTTGTGGCCTTGGCTGAGGCCAAAACGTGAGACCTTCAAAAGGGACACGACGTGGGCGTCATTCAAAAATAGAAATAAAAATAATAATAGAATAAACCTACTGCACTTAGACTTGATAAACATTTGCGATTATTAAATGCTCCACATCGCATAAATAATGTTAATGTAATATTCGTATTTCAATGTATTTTTCTTTTGTTTTTTTATTTTCAGAAATGGAAATCATTCCTGAAGGTAGACACTTTCGTTTGGTGCATGAATCAGAGCTTCCAGAAATTTTGGTAACTTTAGAACGCTATCTGCCGGAATCATTAAAGGTATGTTCTTCCCTCTCCCCTCCAGCTTACTCTTACAATTCAGTATCTTTCATCTAGTTGAAGAGCGCATAAATAAATAAGTACGAGTATTTTTTCACACTAGACACGCCCCGTTTCTCAGATAATTTAAGCAATTGTTGCTGTTGTATAAACGGAGTTGCAAGTTACGAGTTGCCAGTAACCAGGGCTGGGCCACATAGACCGCAAGTCATGCAATCTCAAACCTGTGTATCTGTATCTGTATCTGTATCTAAATCTGAAACTGAAAGAGACCCATCGCTGATGTTTGACCTGTTTTCGCTGTTTACGCCCGTTTCACTTCAATTTGTGAAATGCCCTCGCCATTTTGCGCCCATCCCTCGCTCCCAAGTCTGCAGTCGCCATCACGTGTTCAAGTTCGCCTCGTGCTGCTCATGCCGTTGCATTGTTCGCAATGCCTTGTGGCAAGCGGCAGCGGCAGCGGCAAGTAGTAAGTGGCAAGTGGGCAGGCCCCTTAGAGGAGGGTGGCAGCTCGACAGCTAAACTATTTGGCTTGGCACCAGTTTCAACAACAATTGGGCCGACATTGGAGTTTGCCTCCTTGCCTTGCTGCTTTGCTGGTTAAAGTTTCGATTTTTCGATTTATACCATGCTATATATACTATATACACGTTCATATGCCAGGGGGAGTGCTAAAAAACGAGGCGAAAACAATTTGCTGCCATAAAAACGTACACTAATTTTGAAGCTAATCCTATTACCAAGTCTGACCTAACCCCGCTTGGCTCCGACACCGCCTACCCTGGCCTATTATATTAGCAGCATTTCAGCAGAACAGCTCAAATATTCCACGTAGAAACAAAATTTGAATAGTGTATAATCAACAGCATGGGATCCTGTGTTATTAAAAGGCATCTTTGAAATGCAGTTTAGTTGCTCTTTGAATATATATTAAAATAAAGGCAAGGAATGGAAAACGATTTATTATATGGATAATCAGTAAAGTTCATTGAGTACTTTAATTATTTAATTTAAAAGCGGAAAGTTTGTAAAGGATTTATGAGGAAGTTAAAGAAGTTAGAATAGTATTATTATAGTACATATAAAACAAATTCTCACTGCGAAGTTTCCAATTTATATCGGAAGCTCTCTGAAAGTGAAGTATTAGGTAATATATAACATAAAAAGATTTATATAAATGATATGTTTGTTTTCTTGCAGTTTCATCAAACCATTAAAACGTACCTGAATGATCGTATTTGGGATTTCAAGTTTTATGTTGCTAAAGATTGGCCCGAAAAACCGATAATATTACATTTTCCAGGATGCACGCTTACGGTAAGTATAATCGAATAGCATAACAATAAATAAATAATTATCATATAACACTTGTTTAGCCCTACAACAATATATACCAAGCTTTTGGCATATTTTGTCCATCCGCACAAATCGAGCATGTCGATCTGATGCGCACCGAAGATGTACTTATAGATTGGCAGAAGCCATTGTACCTGAACTTTACGCACATCGCAATTATGAATCGCCTGGATGATTTCTATTCGAAAATTGGGCTGATGGAGCGACTAAGTGGTGATATCTATGTGTGTAACAAGCTCAACACGGACCTCGAGCTTGACCCGTTGCCCGACGATGCAGAGATGCGACTGCTGACACTCGACAATGTCCAGGGCATACACGATTTATATCCGGCCAATGAAATCGAATGCGTCAAATTGTTTGATATACTCGTGCGTGTGCTGCCCGGTTTGGGAATCTTTCGCAAGGATACCAACGAGCTGGCCGCATGGATGGTCCATTCATACTATGGCGCAATGTTTTCGATGCAAACACGTCCAGACTATCGACGCATGGGGTGAGTGGACATCAGCGAATAATTTATGATAGAGTTTTACTTATACTTTTCGCTTTGCAGTTATGGCATCCGTCTGGCCAAAGCGTTGACACAGCTTGTGATTGAGCGCGGCTACACACCGTTTGTTGTGATACGTCCACATAATGATGCCTCGAGGAATCTGTATACGAAACTGGGCTATGTCAAGGCATACGAGACATGCCGCGTCCGCATGACCCCCGATTGCTATGAGGACAGCACTGTGGGCACCATCAGTAACACATCCTATGCCAAGTTTCCGCCGCTACCTCAGGCCAACGACGATGACGAGTGTGTCGTCCAGCTGCGTCGTGTGAAGCAAGTACCCGGCGAGAGTCAGACTGTTGACGACGAGGGCATCGAGGATATGTTGGCTGAAAAATGTGATATCAGCAACGATGAGGCTAGAGAGCGTAAGACCACAACTGATGAGGGCATCGGCGAGGATAAGTAGAACAAAAACAAAACAAAAAACACATAAACAAAAAAAAAACGAAAACAAAAACAAAGCGGCTCCAAGAGCTTTGCGCCCCCCTCAATAACAGAGAGTTACAGATTGAACGATTGAATGCTATATATACACTTATAGATATGGATGATACGAAAAAGAAGAAAACGGAGATATATGGAATATGTATGTATGTAAAGTTGTAAGCACCTAGATGTAGGCACCTTTAGGGGACAGGACAGGATTGTGGCGTCGCGTCGTGTCGATTCAACTCGAAACATTGCAAGGCACAAGTGGCGTTAATTTTTTAACAATTATATTAAAAGCTAAACAAAACACAAATGAATAAGAAACCGAAACAGAAAAAGAACAGAAGTTTATAAAGTATCTACATAGTATTTACATTTATCTATGTACGAGTATATTTATAGATGGTAAATGAAGCTTCCTCACACAAAAGCGCAGCGTGTTTTCAGTACGATCAATTTGCTAATCGAGACGAATGTTTGTCAGAAAATGATTTATTTTATATACATTAAAAACAATTGAAAACTAAATACAAAAAAAAAAAAACAAAAGACATAGGTGAGTCTAATGAATTCTACGTAATGAACTAAACAAAAATAATAAAGGAATAAAATGTACACCACGGAGAACACGCTGGAGATCCGATTTTAGAAAAGAACAAACACAAATAATGAAAGAAATTTTTAATTTTTTGCTAAAAATGCTTTTACAAAATGAAATCCAACAATTGTAGCAAGACGATGACGGCTAAGTGCGAAACAAAAACAAAATCAAGGAGCGTATAAATTTATTATAAACTATATATATAAATATATCTATATATCAAATTGTTAAAAAAACACACACACACACAAAAACAAACTAAAACGACAACAACCAGAAAAACTCACTCAACTACAAAGATAAACAAAAATAACTTCTCTATGGCTCCACGCAAACTCAGAACAGGTAAATCAATTATGTAAAATGATAAAACGGTTTTGGTACCAAATATTTTACGATACTCGTACACTTCTCTATTTGTAAATGGGCCATGTACAACACTCTACTCCCTCCCTAAAAATCTTTATAGTAACTCTACTTAGCTTTTGACGATTTCAATTTAATATTTTATTTGATTGTACTCAAGTGAACATCTCAATTAGCTTGGCCCAGGCGAGATAATGCTTTGATTTTGAAAATACATTTGGATTTATAGGCTTTTTCAAATTTATATATATACCCAAAATGACAAACAAAAACAAAAGCGTAACAAGAAAAGAAAAAACTAAACAAAATCAAGAACAACAAAAAAAAAAACACAAATATATATTTTACTATTACGAAATTTTATTAAACTATATGCAAAAAGAGTACTTAATGATTTTTTGCTCCTACATAAAATAAATATTTTTTAGCCGAGAAAGAAACAAATGAATGAATGAAAATAAAAACACGCCAAAGATGTCTTCTGCTTTATTTTAAGTACGTACTTATTATGCAAAGGTAGGAAATAATTAATAACCATGGCTACAACTTGATTACACAAAACTGCAAAAAGTTTCTCAAATCGTTGAGCGCCGAGTAATAATTCATTTTTGCCTTTGCCTATTGACAATTTTCCATTATGAAAACTCAAAAAAAATATACGCAACAAATCAAATTAAAAATGACAAAAAGAAAACTAAAAGAAAAATTAAAAAAAAAAAAAAAAACAAACAAAAAAAGAACACGTTATATATTACAACTGCTATATTGTATGTACTCGAACTAAACAAAACTGAAGAAAATGAAGCAAATTTAAATAAATACCAATATTGAGACAGCAGCACTCCGTCCTCTAGTTTTTATCCCACTGCAGCAGCGAGAGATAATAATTGACGCATAGATAACAACAGAAAAAAAAACTAACTTAGAATGCGCTCACAATTATCTTGTTAATTGTTAATGAAAATTACGTGTACAAACACACATACTACACAACCTCGATAGTTGAACAAATATTGGGCAAGAAACATTGGAAGTTGCCTTGGCGAAGCTCTATTCAATGTATCACAAAGAAGCTAAACAATCAGACTAAATCGTAAAGCGTCAAAAGGTAAGTAAAATTAAACAATCATACCAATAGAAAGTTTAAGATCGTCGATTCAATATTCCGGCACAGTCAAAACACTTTACCAACTGTTATGGTCTAATATGGTATGTATTTTCAGTATAAACGAGGTCTGCGGTACGTACATTGTTTAAAACTCAGCATAAGCGGCGCGAAGTTATTACTCTATTCCGTTGTGGAAGGCTTGCTTAGCTGTGTCTTCAAATGCTCGGCCACATAGCTCCAGTACTTGCGCCTAATGACATCATGTTTGCTGGCCATATCCTCACACAGTGTGTAAACTTTTTGAGCCAACTGATTGTTCTCGTTGGCCTGCTCTTGATACAAATCGATCAAGTATGCGAGCAGATATGGAGAACGATTGCCGGCCGTGTAGAGACCCTCGCTAAACTGCACCACTTCAGGGGAGCTATTAAGCTTTCCACTTGGACTCTGACGCAGCACGCCCACCAAATAGTTCCAGGCACTTTCGTTGTTTTTGATCACACGTATGTGATTCATAGTATATAGAAGTTCACGTTCGATCACCTCAGGTGTGAAACCCAAATGCTTCAACACAAAAAAACGCTGATTCCAGGCGGAATTATTACGTTGATCCTCGCTGATTAAACGATTCACAAACTCCAATTCATCATCGTAAAGACTGCAAGCGAAAAAACGTATTGAGTTGCAAAATAATTTAGAATTAAAGAACCTAACACTCACTTAAAGGTGCGTATGGCCCACTGACGATGCTGCCAGGCATGATAGTTTTTGGCATTGCCATCGTTGTCTAGTGCATTCTGTGTCAACTCGAGCTCCCATTGAGCGCAGTTCATCATCTGAACGATGACGCGTCTATGATGCCAGACTTGATAGTTTTTGGCATTCTGTCTAATCACATCGTCCAGATAGTCCAGTTCATCCTGTAAGTCGGCATCAAGCTCCCGCAATATATCGCGCCTATATTGCCACACAGTATAATTGGCCGGATTCAAGTTGAGTGCTTCTGTCGTTAGTTTCAAGGCACGTTCCGACTTTTCGCCTTTGGCGATAATCGCTCGCATGTAATCAAACACCTCACGAACTATAATTGTAAGTGATTAAATAACTATTGTTCTCATTTAATATAATGAACCTACACTTGGGACTGTAGGCTATGGACACCACCGGATTGGGGCCATCGTCCTGCGGCAGCGGTGTCACATCGGCCCAATCTTCGCGTTCGCTATACGGCAACCAGTCGGTGCCCAAGTTCTCCTCGTCCGAACTGTCGCCCATCTTCTCGTGTATATAATAACTAATTAGGTAGCGCACTCGCACACAACTGCACAATTAGGCGGAACACAGCAAAATGGTGGTGGGATTTTATCACACGGCAAACTAGATAATTTTCAACAATTTACGATTGTGCTTCCCATGCACTTTTAGCTTTGAAAACGCAACAGCTGACTCATTTGCCATTCACAACGCACAACTCAAATTCACAATGCGCAACTCTACATAGGGTTGCCATTCACAACGCATACGAGCGAACAACACTAGCTTAAATTTAAATTGACAAGTAGGATATTTTAGAATTAAAATCAAATACATATATAAGTTTTTAATGGCATACGTTGTTTGTTTTTTTTTTTATTACAAAAAAAACTTTACACTAAGAACTGTAAAAGTCTAACACTTATAGCTATTCGAAAAGATAAAGATGCAATCTTATATTTGTGACTACAATTATGATGGATACGATAGTGTATATAAGAATGTTTTTGCGGGGATCTTTGTAATATAAATGTTAATGTAAATTACTTTTGGATGAAGCCAATTAATAACTGTTACTACTATGAGATGTATACAATTGTATATACAATAAAATTCTGATCTCTTAAAATAAAGGCTCATTCTCTATCTTAACATCACACTCTATAATGGAACACTGAGCAGCATAAATGCTGCCATTAGTTTGTGTGTTGGTCCCATTGTACTTAGAGTTAGACTGCTGATGATAGCCATGATTAGTTGACGCTGGTGCTGGGATTAATTTGGGCAGACTTGGCGAACTCTGTTGGATGGTTTCCCGCTGCATATCCTGCTGATTGAGCTCCATTAGTAAACGACTAACTTCGGTGCGGAATTTCATATTGTTCAGCGTCGACAGCGTTTTCATATGCGGCAGAAGACTAACAAGAAAGTTATGATCCGCATCATCTTTAGCCACATCAGCAGCAGCAACAGCTGATGTTGATTTTTGGACTGGGGCTGGGGACGTCGCTCGGCCATTCGCACATCTATATGCATCTGCGGAATTCCTGCGATATCGCGTCCGCTTCGCTGTCGGTGCTTTTGGCAGTGGTGACAACAATCCGGGTGAGGTATGCGTATCTGATCGATTGTGAGACAATGGAGTGGACATATCGTAGTTGTTGTGCTTGGCTACTAATGACATATCGGAACCCGAGTCAGGGCCTGTAGCGTCGGAAGTTTCTCGCTTGAAAATATCACCCATGATCTCAAAGTCAAACGAATCATCGTTGTCCACATCTATGACGAAATCATCGAGTTTCTGCAGATCAGCGCTCTCATTGCAATCGCTGTCAATGTTAAAAGGCAAAGGTGCAAATGGAACCATTTGATCAGGATCGAAAATATTGCGCAGGAATTCCAGAGGTCGAAAGTAAGGCCAGTTGGAGTGATCAATACTTCGCCGCTGTATTTTGCGCACTTCGGCGCGATAGCTGTCGCGCAATCCTTTGAAGCGCTTCTTGCAAGTGCACACTGAAATAATATGAAATGAATAAACAACAGAAAATACATACACATGTATGTATATTAAAAGATAAGCATACCATCAGTTCCCATAATAGACGCCACCTCGTCCCATTGTATGTTGCCCACATCTTTGCGTTGTGACAACTGCATGGTGGAGTCCCATAGCGCACGTCGTCGTCCCACCTCGACGATCAAACGATAATTATCCAGTTTCATTGCATTCAAACGAATTTGTAGCGAATACAAAATGGGAAAGTTTTGCTTGACAGCGTGTAAACAAAAATGCAGCGTTTTTAGCCAGGGCTGGGCTGCAACGCCAAAGGCACACACGATAAAACGTGATATTACGTCTATCGCAGGTAGTTAATTAAACACCAAACATAAATAATCGAACACAATCTTGAGAAATTCTTCAAAAGCTACAAAAACAATTATGAAGTGAACCCAAAAGTACCAGGGACACAAAATCTTGTATCTTACTCAAATCGCTAGTATAGTATTGCAGAACGATAACAATCACATTGACATCCCTGGCCATAACAGCTGCTTGGGCTATCGATATTGTGAATCATATTTGCGTGAAACGAAATAGAAACGAAACACTGAAACAGTAGGGAAACCGAAACGGTTCAAGTTGTGCTTTGTGTTTGTTGTGCCGGCTGTTTGAAAATTCCTTGATTTAATCAATAAAACGCAAGAATGTTGCAAAGCGACGATGTCAAGGATGAAGATTTGCCGGCGAACACGCTCGAGCTATTCTCCGAACTGGACCAAGTGCTGGCCATGATTGACGCCATGAAGCCCATACAAGACCGAAGCTTTGAGCATGAGTTTGAGCAATACACCGAAGTCTTGTCGCGCTACCAAGAGCAGCCCCATCTGCTGGATCCCCATTTGGAGTTGCTGCTTTCGCGCCTCCTAGGCAAAATCCGACAATCGGAGTCGCCAGCTGGTGAACGAGATGCCGCATTCAAGTATTTGTATATTATTAGCAAAGTGCGCACCTATAAAGTGCTTGTCAAGTTTATGCCCCACGAACTGAGCGATCTGGAATTTGTACTGCAACTGCTGAGTCAACAGGATCCCAAAGAGTTTGCCAATTGGGAGACACGCTATGTGCTGCTTCTCTGGATGTCCATCCTGGTACTCAATCCCTTTCACATGTCTCGCTTAGATGCGTATGCAACAACGCCTGTAAACAACTGTGTTGTAAACCATGTGAATGTACCGCAAGCTTCCTCCAAAATGGAACGTATCTTTGAGCTTTGCAAGCTGTATGCATCCACCAACGACACCTGCAGCAGCATGGCTGCCTATTTGTCGGCAAAGTATTTTGTGCGTGCAGACATCAAGGACTTGTACTTGGAGCGTTTTCTCGACTGGGTCATTGAACAGCATCAGGCTGACACCTTGCAGGTCAAGTTCGGTCAGCTGGCTGCTGTGGCAGCTATACTAAAGCATGGCAAGCGCGAGGATCTGTTGCCATATGCGGACAAACTGTTGCAATGGATTGTGGCGTGTCAGTACAAGGATGTCAATGATTTCCTCAAGTACAAATACTACGTGAAGATTGTGCAGCGTCTGGGGCTGGTGCATATGAAGCCACGCATTGCCAGCTGGCGCTACAAGCGCGGTAAGTAATCAACTTCATTGCATAGATTTTTTAATTATACATATATGAATGAATGCTGGGCAGGCACACGCTCGTTGGCCACCAATCTGGGGCAACAGTCAGGCGCTACTGGCAACGCTGCTGCAGTGTCTGGCGCTGATGATGAGGCTGCTGGCGATGGGGATGAGATTGTCGTGCCTGATGCTATCGAAGATGTGATTGAGGAGCTGCTGCAAGCGTTGCGCAGCGGAGGGAACGATGTGCGCTGGAGTGCGGCCAAGGGATTGGGTCGCGTCACTAATCGCCTGCCCAAGGAGCTAGCCGATGAAGTGATTGGCTCCGTGATCGACATACTTAATCCACTGGAGCCGCATGAGGCGTGGCATGGCGGCTGTTTGGCTCTCGCTGAGCTCGCCAAGCGTGGACTGCTGTTACCTTACCGCTTGCGTGAGCTGGTGCCCTTGCTGATGCAAGCGCTCTTCTATGACGAGATGAAAGGTTACATGTCGGTGGGGCAGCACATTCGGGATGCCGCCTGCTACATGTGCTGGGCCTTTGCACGCGCCTACAATCCCGATGATCTCAAGCCATTTGTGCAACAGATCTCATCGGGTCTACTAATTGTAGCCGTCTTTGATCGCGAGATCAATTGCCGACGTGCGGCGTCGGCGGCTTTCCAGGAGAGCGTGGGTCGTCTGGGCAATTTCCCCTATGGTATTGAGATCTCCACCACCACGGACTTTTATTCCGTGGGCATACGACAGAGTTCTTATCTAAACATCAGCGACTTTATTGCACAATACGAAGAGTATCGCCAGCCGTTGATTGATCATCTGGTACAGCGTAAAGTGGGACATTGGGACTCGGCCATTCGCGAACTCACAGCCAAGGCGCTGCATAAGCTAACGAATCGATCTCCCTTGTACATGGCTGCTGTGGTCATGCCACAGCTGCTGGCCAAAACGGATACCATTGATGTGAATGCTCGCCATGGCTGTGTGCTGGCCATGGGTGAAATTACGCTGGCTCTCAGGCAATTGGAGCTGACATCCGCTGCAGAAGGTACCGTTTATCTGTCCAATCAACGCATTGCCGAGTTGAACGAACTGATTCACACATTTCTCGAGCGTTGCTGCTATCGCGGCATGAGCGGCGAGCTGATGAAGCAATGCACTGCGAACTTTATACGCAACTGTAGTTTGGCCAAGCTGCCCGTTACTGAACAGTGTTTAGGTAAGTAGACATTAATCTTTTAAAAGAAATTAATATACATTGACTTTATTACTTTATCACTTTGCTTAACAGGCAGCTGGCAGACTGTTATCGACATGTGCCTAGTGTCCAAAACGACACAAATCCGAGAATATGCCGTGGATGCGCTAGCTGAACTCTGCACTGCCTACTACTGTGAATCCTCGCGCCACACTGAAAATGAGCTTGTTATCAATGCGTATTTGAAGGGCGCCGACAATGATTTAGAGGAGCACATACGCATGGGATACCTAGCTGCGTTGGGTGTGCTACCCGCATTTATGCTGCGACCACACTTGAGCGCTGTGCTGGACAATCTGGTGAAGCATTCGCTGCCACCACAAGTGGCGCACGAGGAACACGAGAATGTGCAAACCTATCGCTGGAGCGAGGCACGCAAGGAGAGCGTGCATGCTCTAAGGAAACTGGTTCAAACTGTGGGATACGAAATGAGCACCGGAGATTCGTTTGGCAATCGCCAGCACTTCAACAAAGTCATTGAATGTCTACTGCAGGGATTGGATGAGTACACTTTAGACAATCGTGGCGACATTGGCGCTTGGGTGCGTGAGGCAGCAATGACGGCACTATACGAAATTATCACACAATGTCCCAAGGAACTGTTGTTGCCACAGCACGTACATCAAACAATGGTTGGCTTCATGCAACAGGCGGTGGAGAAAATCGATCGTACTCGTGGTCTGGCTGGACGTCTCTGTTGTCGCTTGATACACGTCCAGCCAGCCATTCCCCATGTACGTGATCACGAACGTCTGCTCGAAATATTCCCCAGCGATGAGTCGTCGGTGCTCTGGTTGTTTGCGGATCATACATTCCCCCTATTTTGCGAGCTACTCGCTTTACCCGCTTATTCAAAGCGAGTGATGTTGGGTCTAAGCGCCAGCATTGGACAACTCACAGAGTCACTGGTAAGTAGTCAACGATGTAATGTCCTGTTCTTCTTTTAAGCTTACACTTAATATTTTACAGATCAAATACGCCTCCACAGCGCTCTTCCAGTTTATGCGTTCGCATGTGGAGATGGTGCCACGTCTCTGCGCCGAAATTGTGCAAAACTTTGAGGCACATCTGCTAAACGAACGTGTCACGTATCCCATGCTTAGTTTCCTCGAACGCATCATCGCCTCTAGCACCATTGATGCAGTTTTGCATGATAAATCAAATCCGTTTGCCGAGGACATATATCGTCTGCTTAATCTGGAGGTCAAGGGCTACAAAAAACTTTACAAGACTGCGAGCAGCATAAGCGCCTTTTGTCAACTCGTCCAAGTGCCTCGCTTGAGCAAGCGGGTGCTCTCCAAAATGTCAGTATTCCTTGGACTACAGCATGTGCATGTGCGCAAGACAGCAGCCACAAAATTATATGAAGCCTTGGCGCTACACGGCGATGTTACTGAAATACCCGAAGATAACATGGATGAAATCCTCGCTTTGCTATCCGAAACCGATTGGACGTTGCCCTTGGTTGAGGTGCGACCGCTACGCAATGAACTGTGCAATCTCATGGGCATTAAGCCGCCAGTGAGCGGAGCATCTGCTGCTGCTGTGGCCAAGACATCAACTGTGCCCGATAAATAAGCTAAAAGAATTTAATTCCCTTTTTATTTGACACGCACTTTTGCACAAACATAATATAGCATTTATTTATCTGCCTTGCTTAATAAATATGAAAAAATATTAAACACCAAATTTGAATTTTGTTTCTTTAGAATACATATAAGAGCATTTACTAAACTGCCTGTGCCTAATAAAAAAATTCTAAATAAATTAGTAAAACGAATTTGTGTTTTTTGAATTTCCGTTTTTCCGAGTAGCCCTGGTAAGCTGGAGCCAACAGTGTTTGGCAACTCTCACGTGCGTTTGCTCTGTGGACACCAGTGCTGCAAAGCGCCAAACAAGTGCATTTGGTGTGTGATAGATAGTGATGTAAATTAAAAGTTGTGTTATTTCGCATTTAAAACAATGTGTGTTGTCATCCATTATCATCAAAAGTACTTGCAATCATATTCACTCTGAGAAATAATTCACTTGCTGCGAGAAAACAACAGAAAAATCACCAATTTATAGATACTATATAGAATACACACACGTTTCTACTATTCGTTGTTACACAAGAAAAGCCAATAGAATTCAATTCAGAATAGAGTTGTTGTTGTTCTTGTCGTTGTTGTCAAATCGGTATTATGAGCATTTGGAGTGTACGATGTTTGTGTCACAAGTTCTGTCGGCAGGCGCACATTTTGGCCCACAGACGCGTCATCAGCCCGCCAACCAAAACAGCACAGCGTCTCCAGCTGGCGCTCCTCAACAGCGGTAAGTTCAATTCGTGGGCATCCACAAAGTGAGGTTATGTGCCACCCGGCATGAGTTGTAATTTAACAATTATTAACTGAATGACTATGGTTTTCTTATCTCACAGGCAGCGCGCGGCAGGCACACAACAGTTTATATCAAATGGTAAAGAAACGCACTCTCGAAGCGCGCACAAAATTACAAGCAAATAAGTATCCAAATCATAATGCCTGCATGCGAGTACCCAAAGCGGTTGAGTTTGTGCCCGAAGTGGACGATGAGGTTGCTCAGAGTTCAGTTACTAAGCTACACCACAGCAGCGAAGTTCAAGCGCAGCATGGCCAGAGTTATAATACCTTTCAAGATCCCCACTTCCGATTGGTATTCCTTGCAAATCATCCATTTCATTTTTACTACCTTTATACATTAACAATCTTACTCAATTAATCTTTTCTGTGTATTGCAGGGCTATGCTGACACACGTTCACACTCCACGGCCCAGGATGTGCTCAAATCATCGCAGTGCGAGAAGCCATCGGAGCCTGTTAGTAAAGATGTCTGCAAAGAGACGCCCGTAGATCCCTGCGAGGAATTCAATCGTTTGCGTCGCGAAACTGCTGCCGAAATGTTTGGCAGTGGCGGCGACTGTGCAGGTGGAGCAGGAGGCGGTGGCGGTGGGGATGATGACAAGAAGGCAGCCGAGGAGCGTTACAAACAGCTGAAGCTAAAGTGCCTTGTGGGTGCACTAGGAGCACTGCTCGCTGGTGGCTTTGTATGTATAACAAATTCCTTTTCCTCCACACATATATTAAAATAATGATATATACTTCAGATTGCTTGGCTGTTGTCGCGCGATTCCAAGAAAACGATTGTCGACGAAAGCGGCGAAATCATTGACAATTCAGAAGAGGCGCTCAAACGTGCCAAGATCTCTGGCCTCATAACTAGTAGGTAGTCTAAAAACGATCTAGAGAAGAGCTTACTAAACCTAATCCCTCCTTGTAGCACCTCGCAGCTCGGACAAGTTGCCATCGTCGGTTCCATATTTGATCATTGGCGGCGGCACAGCTGCCTTCTCCGCGTTTCGTGCCATCAAATCGAACGATGCACGCGCCAAGGTGCTGATGATAAGCAATGAATTCCGTAAGCCTTATATGCGACCACCACTCTCCAAGGAATTGTGGTACACACCCAATCCCAACGAGGATCCCATCAAAGACTATCGCTTTAAGCAATGGACTGGCTCCGAGCGCAGGTAATTAAATTGATCTTGACTTTTGCTTCCTATCGCTAATTTGTTTTTCTCTCTGTGCAGCCTCTACTTTGAGCCGGAAGAGTTCTTCGTGGATCCCGAGAAGTTGGAGAGCAGTGCAAATGGAGGCATTGCCGTTGCCCAAGGATTCGCCGTGAAGAAAGTCGATGCACAGAATCGCATTGTCACGCTCAACGATGGCTATCAAATTGGCTACGAGGTGTGCCTAATTGCCACCGGAGCTCAGCCAAAGAATCTGCCCGTTTTTCGCAATGCTCCTCCCAGTGTGCGCGAGAAAGTGATGGTCTATCGCACACCCGAAGACTTTGATCGACTGCGTCGCTATGCGCGCGAGAAGCGTTCGATTACCATTGTGGGTAATGGTTTTGTGGGCAGCGAGCTGGCGTGTTCGCTCGCCCACTATTCCAAGGAGAATGGCGGCGGACGAGTGTATCAGGTGTTCCAGGAGAAGGGCAACATGTCCAAGGTACTGCCCAACTATTTGAGCAATTGGACCACACGCAAAATGGAGGCGCAAGGTGTCTGCGTTATACCCGACGCCAGCATCAAGTCTGCAAATCGTGATGACACCCAATTGAGGCTGGAACTTAACAATGGCATGACGCTGCTGTCGGACATTGTGGTGGTCTGTGTGGGTTGCACACCCAACACATCGATGGCTGGTCCCTCCAAGCTAGAAGTGGATCGCAGCTTGGGCGGTTTTGTGGTCAATGCCGAGCTGGAGGCACGTCGTAACTTGTATGTAGCTGGTGATGCATCATGCTTCTATGATCCATTATTGGGTCGACGACGAGTGGAGCATCACGATCATTCGGTGGTCTCTGGACGCTTGGCAGGCGAGAATATGACCGGCGCAAGTAAGTAAATTCATATAAATGTATACTTACTTTGCATTTAACTGATTTCCTTTGATTACAGAGAAACCATATCAACATCAGAGCATGTTCTGGTCGGATTTGGGTCCCGAGATTGGTTACGAAGGCATTGGCTTGGTCGACTCCTCGCTGCCCACTGTGGGCGTCTTTGCGCTACCCAGTGATGGAGATAAACGTGCTGACACTCATAATGAAGTGTCCGCCGATTCGAAAACAACAGATACTGTGATCAAGGAGGGCAGCACCGGGGCCGATGTCACCTGTGATCCCAATGAGGAGGCCAACTACGGCAAGGGCGTTATCTTCTATCTGAAGAATGACAAAATTGTGGGCATTCTGCTGTGGAATCTATTCAATCGCATTGGTCTCGCACGCACGATCATCAATCAGAACAAGACCTACGACGATCTGAATGAGGTCGCCAAGCTGTTTGAGATTCACACGTAGTGTGGCCATTACACATGGAGATGGACATGGAGAGAACGAAGTAATACCCAACTTGCTATTACTATTGACTACTGATGCAATCATCCCAAAACGTTCCAAGCCAACCAGATGATGTATGTAATATATGTACAGCGAGAAAAGCCACGACCAGCTGGAGATATAGAGAGAGGCAACAGAAATTTAGTGTTAATTTTATTATTTTGGTACAAATTGTTGTTTTTAGTGTAGAAGGACAACGCACACCGACACAGCGGAACTACATCTATGGCACGTTGAACTTCGATGATTATAAGAAGCAATATTTGATTAAATCGCACGTCACTATATTAAATGATAAGCGGCATTATTCTCTCCTCCGTTTCGCCGAATAGTTAGTTTTCCTTTAATTTGTTAAGCGAAATTTTGTTATGGCTGCCATATAGACCAAAGTGCAAGATGTCCCTAAGCTGCACAGTTAATTGTTGTACAAATAAATTCGAAGACATTTTCTACAAACGTGCAAAATCTTGTTTCGCAGAAATGGATCATAAAATCTTGGCCGTACCTTCTGCTACTAATCCGAATAAGGATTCGGATTTACCTGTGCCACCATTATTATGTCGTTTGCCCGTCATTAAAATTGGGATATTTCGCGGATTTACAGTCTGCGACGGCAGCTGTCGCGGATTAGCGATTTCCACCAATTGGCAGGTAGACGCCCGTAGTCCTTAGCGATCCTTAATTCGCCAGGTAAATCCTTTGAGCTTCTATAAAATCGCGGCGCGCAGCTCAAGCAGCATCAGTCACATCGCATCCAGCAAGTGAACAACAAGTCACCAAGTGTTCCTCCTCATCGCAACCAGTCAGTGAAAAAAGTCACCAAGTTTCCAAACCGTGAAAAGTCACCAAGTTTTCGAACCGTGAAAAAAATCACCAAGCTTCCAAGCCGTGAAAAGTCACCAATTTTCCAAATCGTGAAAAAAGTCACCAAGTTCCCAAACCGTGAAAAAAGATACCAAGCTTCCAAGCCGTGAAAAAACACCAAGTTTTCAAACCGTAAAAAATTAATAAAAAAAATAAAAATATGAAGAGTGTTCAAGTGATCCGTCTGCAGCCTGATGAGTGGCAAACTCATGATGCCGGCGAATTAGACGCAGCTGCCGCATTGCTTATGCTGCGCTATCAGTACAACATCAAGATCCAAAGAGTTGGTGCTGCAACTGAAGATTCCGACGATACGAAGCCGCCATCGCCAGCTCCACCGCCGCCACCGGCTCCGGTGACAGCCACTGTCGTGGTGCCCAAGGCAGGCATCTCTGCTGCAGCCGTCAACAACAACGGGAACGCAAAGGTAATCTTGGCGGGTAAACCAAATCTGGTCATCATAGCCAAGCCAAAAGCAGCCACGGCTGCTGCACCATCCAATATGGTGGTTATCTCCAAGCCAAAGGCAATAATTGCTCGCCGAGCTCTACCGGCTGCTACTGTCAAATCATTCCCAGCTTGTGGTCCGAAACCAACAACAGTTGCTGCTCTCAAGCTATCTCCAAAGGCTGCTGCTGCTGCTAAGCCAATTACAGTTGCTGATTTTAAGCAAGCTATGATTACTGGTGCCAAAATAATTCCAGTTGCTGTTCCTAAGCATATTACAATTGCTGGTCCCAAGCCAGTTCCAGTTGCTGCTCCTAAGCCAATGGCAGTTGTTGCTCCCAAGACAATGGCAGTTGTTGCTCCCAAGCCAATGGCAGTTGCTGCTTCTAAGCCAATGGCAGTTGCTGCTCCTAAAGTTGTGCCAGTCGTGGCAACCACATCGGCAGTTACTGCTCCCACAGTTATTACAGTTGCTGCTCCTATTGCATTGCCAGTCGTCGCCTCCACATCGGCTGCTGCTGCCGCCGCTGCCGCCAAAGCAGCTGAACAGGACTACACTACACCCAAGGATCAAATTCGTCCAGCTGTCAAGGTCGCCTCATCGCAGCCGCTGAAGAAACGCGCTTTGCCGCCGTATTTGCTGCGTTACGCCATGACTCCAGACTGCGCCACAACTGTGACCGACAACATCAACACTACTCAAGCTGCTCCCAGCACATCTCAGGCTGCTGCTATCACTGAGATTCAGACTCAAACTCAAGCTGCTGCTACCACATCTCAGGTGGTTGTCACCATTGCTCAGGCTGCCAACACAACTCAGGCTGCCGCTCCAGTTGTTGCTGCTCCGATTGCTGCTGCTCCGGTTGTTACTGCTTCGATTGCTGCTGCTCCAGTTGTTACTGCTCCGATTGCTGCTGCTCCGGTTGCTACCACATACCACGTTGCTACCAGGAAATCTGTGGCTGCTGCTGCTGCCAAGTCCCAGATTGCTGCTGCTAAAACTCAGATTGCTGCTACCAAAACTGAGATGGCTGCTGTCAAAACTAAGATTGCTGCTGCCAAAGCTAAGGTTGCTGCCACCACCACTAAAGCTGCTGCTGCTGCCAAGCCAGCTCAGGCTGCCGCTAGCACATCTCGTCGGGCAAGCACTTCTCTTCCGACATCTCGTGCCGCTTCTCGCGCTGCCTCTCGTGCTGCCAGCGCTTCTGGATCGGCCAGCACTTCTCGTGCCCCAAGCACTGCCCGTGCTCCGACCACTGCTCGTGCTGCCACAAACGGCACACGTGCCACTGCCGCCGCCGTGGTCAAGGCCAAGGACAAGGTGCATGGCAATGAGTGCAACGCTTCGCTGTTGAAGTCGTGCCGCAACATGATTCGTGAGTTCCTCGAGAGTCAGAATGCCTACTGAATTGGGTTTGACTGGATTTGATTTGATTTCACTTTTTATTTTTTATTGCAAATAGAAATTTTTTTCCTTTTTTTTGTGTAAGTTGATTTTTTTTTGTATACATACATATAGCATATAATCATAATCATAATCATAATCGTAATCATTATCATAATCAATTATCATCATTTATATATACTATTATCGAAAGATAAGGTTTTTCAATGGAAGAACAGGTATTGTGGCGACACTAAAGTGCTAATTATTAGCTATTGGCGGTGTTTAAACTTATGCGTTAAGAAAAAACAAACAAACTATATATATCATCATATATAATCATCATCATATATCTCTCTAATATATCATCATAATCATCATACGTATACTTAATATGCAATATGCGCTAGTTTTATGATCATAGAATAATTAATTCATCATTGTAATTGTAATGCTACCATTTTTTCTTGTATTGGTGTTGGTGTTGGTGTCGGTGTGTGTGTGTGTAATTATAATCAATAAAGTGCCTTTAAAAATGTACAAAAGAAATTGTTTTCATTTAATTGTTGTTTTGCTGTTTGAACACCTTTCAACTTATCAAGTTAGGCAACTAAGAACTAAATACAATACATAAATACATATGTAGATTGTGTATGTGTGTGTGTTTGTTTGTTTGTTTTCAATAAATGGAAGCCAATTGTTGCAAAACTTTGTTTGTTGTTTATCACAATTTGAATGAAAATGAAAATTAAATGGCTGCATCCGAATTCGTTTCGATCTCCTCTTATCTTATCTTTTTTTTTGTATAATTCTTTAACAATTTTCCAAATTTCGTTCGCTTTTCAATTTAATATATATATAATATTTTGTATATATGTTCATATATAGGTGTGTGTAAATGTATATATATTGATTTTCTAACAATTTTGTTTTCCATGTTACGACGTGAAACCATTGTTGAGGCAACATTGTAAAGCTCAAAGGTGACAACACTTACATTCTAATTACACACTACTACATCTTAATGTGGGGCATGTGTGTAGGTGTATGTGTGTGTGTGATTAAAACTTAATGTGTATTTTAATGAATAATTAATGTTATTTAATATGTCGAAAATTGGCACATAACTCTGTATAAATCGTAAATCGTTGAAGGCTGCGCTGCGCCAATCAAAAAAAGAACTACTTACAACTCTATAAACAAATTACATGTAAATGTGTGTGTGTGTGTTGGTGTGTGCATGTATGGGTGTATTGCAGGCATGTGTGTGTTTATGATTGTGGGTCTTAGAGTATAAAATATATTGTATTGTTAAGCTTAATAATTAATGCTAATGCAACTATTTATGCACTATTATTAATAGCAGGCTTACTTCTTGCCTGCTTCTGTGTGTGTGTTGTATTTACAAAAGGTGTGTATGTGTGTGTGTGTGTCTGCTGGTCCCATGCGGCAGCTGCATTTGTTGCTCAGGTAAAGTTGTGGATGCGGGGGAAGTAAAAATGAGGGATTGGCTGATTGTCCTTGCTTGTCTTTGCCTGTCCTTTTGCTGCGTTGCCTTTTTAGACGCCGTCGCTTTCCATGGGCACCGCCTGCGAATGCTGTTGATGCTCCACAGTGGCATCCATGGGCCTTGGCGAGCCATCCTCCAGGCTGCGCTCCGACTTGGGCGAGAGCTGTTGCTCCGCATGCGTTGTCGTCGTCATCGTCGTCGTCGTGATTGGCGTTGGCTCGTTGTAGCGTATCAGCTTGATGGTGGTCAGGCCGTCGGCATTGCGTATGAGCCTGCAAAGAGGTCCACATGGGATTAGCACAAATGCCTTTGGCTGATATTGTTGCATCGTGCTTACGGATAGCAATCCTCGTTGTTATTGTTGTTGACGCTATTGCTGTTGCTGCTCGCACTCTTGCTGCTCACACTCAAATCGGTGGGCTTCAGATCCTCGCCAGCGCTGTCCGAGCTCACGCCACCACCATTCTCCAGCTTCAGCGGATGGAACTGAAACTTGTCGCCTGTCTGTCCGGCAGCACCTGGCGTCAAACACGCCACAGCCGCTGGTGAATTTGGTGGCGGTCCAGCGGCCGCAGCAGCCGCCGCATTAGCGGACAAATAGTGCATAAACAGCGGCGATGGTGGCTGCAAACCATATGCGGCAGCTGCAGCAGCGGCTGCCACCGCAGCAGCTGTGGGCAGACTCATGGGCGGACCATTCCGCGATGCAGGACGCTGTGGCGACTGCTGCAGTTGCTGCTGCTGTTGTTGTTGCTGCTGCTGCTGTTGCTGTTGTTGCGTCCAGTTGTTGGCTACAGCAGCTGGACTGCTGGGTGCCTGGTTGTTGCCCTGATTGGGCGTCGCTGGCGTTGCATTGACACCATTCGCTGGCGTCGTCGTTTGGCGCAACAGCGATATATTCTTGATGTTCTTCAGCTCGGTGGGATTACGCAGAAACTGATAGCAATGCCGTTCCCCCTGCACCTTGCGCAAGATGTTGACACGATAATAATAGCGCAGGGCGCGCGACATTTTGTCATAGTTCATCGACAAATGATTTTTCTGTATGCCCCACAGCTTGGCCAGACCGGCGGGGTCGACAATCTTGAAGACGCCCGTATCGCGGCATTTCCAGGCTATCAAATCGCTGTACTTCTGATTGCGATCGTTCAGCAGCTGTTGCAGAAAATCCCATAGCAGGCGGCCATCTGTAAGAGTAAGAGTTATCGATTAGTAAGTGATGTTGTTATCGATGTGTTTGAATAACGCGCCAAGTGGCGCCAGCTGTTGGCAATGAAACAATTTGAAAATGAAACGGGCAAACCAAAGCAGGGTTGGTTGCATATGTACCATTTCATAAATGTACCATATGCTCGTCAGTTGTATACAATAAAGTACTAAAGTACTATTATTGTTAGATATTTGTACTAAGTACTAAAGTACTCTTCTCGTTATACAAAATCTGTACCAATTAATAAATTTAGTTTTTTCTGCCAACAGTTGTAGTTTAAATGTATAAAACTTTAACTTACTTGTATTGGGCTCCGAGTTCTCTGGGAAGAATTCACGCTTCGCTTTGTACATGTAACTGGGAGTCGTGGGCGCTGAGATAGAGCCACCACCAACTGAAGCTGGCACAGCACCAGCTGTGTTATCCAGCGTCAGCTTCTGTGGCAACTGTTGCTGCTGTTGTTGTTGCTGCTGAGCGGCCTGTTGCTGTTGTTGTGCCGCCTGTTGCTGCTGCTGTTGCTGAGACCAGGAGTTGACAAAACTATTGGTCAACTGCTGCGTCCAGTTGGGTTTTAGATCCTTGTGGATGGGTGTGCCAGGCGGACTGCCAGCGCTGTAGGAGAGCGCGCCACCTGGCAACGTATTCAGTTTGCTGCCATTCACATTATTGCTGCTGTTGTTGTTGGTTGCTGCTGATTCGGAGTACTCCTCATCGGAGTCGGAGTGATTGCTGCTGGCGCTGCTGATACCCTTCATGGGTTGCACTCCGTTGCTGGCTGAGCTGCTGCCACTCGACGATGTGGCAGCTGCAGCGCTTGTTGTGGCTACCGATGATGCTGATGACGACGATGTGGTGGACGATGATGCAATGGAGACGCCACCATTTTGGGCATATGGCGTCGGCTGTGGCGGACTGCTGGCCTGCGAATCAACCGAAGGTGGCGGGCTAAGTGTCACGGAATTGGGCGCCATAAAATGATGCGCCGCCATATGAGCGGCGGCCGCCGAGCTGCTGCTATGGAAGGGATTGCTGCTGGGATCGGTTGGAGCATTCAATGGTGGCCAAGTGGGAGTCGGCGGATGACTGTGCGGCGACAACGGATATCGGCCGGTCGGCGTCACCGGACTGTTGGGTAAATGCCATTGCAGCATATGCGACTCAATGATGAGCATCTGGAGCACATTGTGGAGCACATCGCCAGCACCGGGACACCGATGACCAAAGTCAGCTCGGGTTAGCATACACAAGGCCTTGCCGTTCATTTGGAAGAGATCAAAGTCGAGCTTATTCAGATCGAATTCGCGCACACAGAAGCGCAGAAAGACGAGCACATCGTCGCGACTCCAGAGCCGTGGATCCGACGGCAACGATGGGGGCAGTTGTGTCTTCAGTTCTGCCAATTGGCTGGATGGCGGTGGCGGGCAACGCCACATGACATCGGTCCAGATGTTTGGATTCAGTGATAGCTGTACTGGAAGCATTTTCATTTTGGACATGCAACGCGTTGGGATGGAAATTTAGATCATGCCCAAAGCCACAAGATTCTTGGGATTAATCTGCAATAGAAAGAGAGCAAAAAAAGAATTTCGATTAGTTTTATGGCGCAAAAGGATGTGGGCATCAATCGACAATCGGCGATCGACTTCCGCCACTAAATAGCTGAGTACACACATCACCAAGATACACACATACGCACATTCACAGGCAGACAGACATTCGCGCATTCCAAGCAAATCAGATTTCTTCATAAACAAATAAGCTCCACAGGCAACGCATCCCGCAGCGACCGCAAGAGTGAGAGGCAGAGAGCGCGAGAACAGCGCGTGAGTCAGAATCTATACACACACCAACACATTGACACGGTGAGTGCTCGCGTTCTCTCGTTCTCACCAACGCACACCCCCGCAGCCAATGATCCGAGCACACACGCTCCTTTTTCTTCCTCTACCTTTTGCATTGCATTCTATACCGATTTCGATGACAATTAACTGCCAAACTAAAAAAAAAACGATAACTCAGCGCAAGTGCAGCGCGATTATAGAAAACAAATATTGTAGCTGCTTGCCTTTTTGTTTTGTTTAATTAAAATTGTAAATTTCTCAATATGGTAATTGCCATAAATGTATGCGTTGGCGGCGGCAGCTCTGCTTACGCTACTATATTCCGGATGTATACAAAGCAAACACCGACAGCAAATAAATATATGAGCGCTGTACGTACATATTATATATATGTACATATGTATATACAAATCGACAACACATGGAGCCCAGCACACACACACATGCGCATACACTTGCACATGCATGTGTAGTATCTTTAGCGTGATCAGTCGCTGTAAGATTTCAACATAAACGAATGTATTGATGCCGCTGCTGCTGCTGGGCAAGTGGTGAGGAGTTGGGGGTGTTTTTGTATGTGTGGCGAGGCGCTTTACGAAACTTGAAAGCCATACCCATTTGCCCACTCGCAAGTCTGGGCTTGCCTTCTCCACCATCATATCAGTGCCAGCGGCTGCAGCAGACGTCGACGACGACAGCGGCGGCAAACAGCAAACGGAAGTGCACATTCCATACACAAAACCCGTTTCCAACAGCAGCAGCAACAGCAATCTGGAGAAAGACGTTGGGGCAACAACGATGACGACTACGGCGACTAATAAATCCGCCAGTGGGTAAAGAGAGCAACAAGCCAATTTAAAGAAGCAACAACAGCACCCTGTATACTGGCCGTGATCAGACATTGCCCAGTCCCCACACACACATACACACATATGCATGTCACTCTCACACACGCTCAGACATTAAAATTTATCTCATCTCATGCTCTCGCTCTCACACAAGGCAGAAACTTCCTCATTCTCCGGGAAGCGTTTCAACAAGTGAGCGCGCAAAGAAATTTACTTAAAAGTTCAGACATTGAGACGTGCGCGCAAGCGAGATGGCAACTGAGACGACTGAGAGAGCGTGAATAATAAATATTGCTTGCCTGTCTTGTCTTATTGTTGTTGTTTGCGTTGAGCAAGAAGTAGGAGAAGACGCAGCCAGCAGGCACAACAGATGATGATAATGACTACGATGATGATGATGATCACTGCTTCTGCTTGTGTGTGTCTGTGTGTATACATGAATATTTTATTGTGTACATGTCTTTTACTTAGAGGGGGTCTATTTGTTTTGTTTAAGAGGTGCTGCTGCCCTCTACTGATTATGAACACATACACAAGCATACATACGTATGTATGTATATGTATGTGTCGACGATCCTACGTGTTATTTTGGTTGCCGCAACAACATATGGTTTAATTTGACTAAAATAAATTCATATATTGTACTACACACATGTTCGCTCGACGGGCAACGCGTACAACAAACAAATAAACATTCAACCAGTCGGTGGCACGTAGTAAAATGACAAATGAATGTTCATCATCCAACAACAGCAACAGCAACATAGTGAAAGAAGGCAAAAGCAGAACACAAAACGACGCACGCAATAAGAGAATACGAATATAAATACATACATGTGAGTGTGTTTGTGTGTATTCTAAATCTCAGGCAGCAGCAGCAAAGAAGACGAGACGACGATGAAGGAGGCGCGGCTTGGAAACAGGCACAATAAGGGGCAACAAGTCACAGGTAGTTAGAGGTATGCGGATGATGGCGAACCGGTTTCAACGGAAATTACAAACGAAAATTATAAAACGATCAGTTTAGAAAAATGCCAGCAGCAGCCGCCACAGTCGATCTCCAAACAACAACAACGAATAAGAAATGTAAAAGGTAAAAACTCGTAAAACTGCAGCAGTGTGAGCGAGACAGAAATGTCCGCATACTAGGAGGTATGCGTATGCATGTGTATGTGTGCGTGCAAAGAATTTTTGCTCGTGCAGAGAGAGATTTCCGCTTTTAGCGTATTTGGCGAATGCGATGGTTGGGCGTGGGATCGGAAATGGGTGTTGCAAAATGCCAACACATGGCAATCGTCCTGTACTATCGATAACAAATCGAAGCTGCCCAATTTAGTAATTTATACACTTAAATAATCGATTGCTGGAGTTTTTTGAACTTGGCGGCCTTGCGTTACTTAATTACTATGTCATCATGTTTTGATCAAATTTCGTAAGCACTTTCTAAGTCTCTCTCCTTGCACTTAAGACGACATTTGATCTATCATGCAGCATGCAACAACAGTAACCATCCCCTCCACTTGATGCCACAGCAAAGTGCATCGTTATATAGTATGTTGCTGCGTCGCCAGAGAAGTTAATGAGTAATTTCCGTAGGCGCATCCTCCCTGGGGCAGAGAGACCAGATATCTGGTCTCTGGCTGTGCATCAAGTGGCTGTTGCAAGTTGCTGCTGCGCAGTTGTAAAGAGCGAAACGATGAGAAAATAAGAAAAATCTGATAACATAAAAAGGCAGAAGCGACAGCCGCCACGGCGCATTAAGATTAACGGCCCAACAGGAGAGAAGGAAGGGATGTTGCCGATGCTCATGGTGATGGCGATGACGATGGCGATGCTGATGGTGCTGTTAATGATGGTCTCTGGTCTCTGCATTTGCAGCAGGTAGAGAGACGCAAAAGATGTGAGAAGTGCTGAGAGGGCGAACGGATGGGAGATGAGAATAAGGAAATGCGTACCTGCGGATGCACTTTACATCTTCTTGTAGGACTTCTTGGAAACCAGCCCGATCTCAAATCTCAGAGCATACACACATACACACACACACTTGCAAAGGCAATGCACACAACAAAGCAGTCCCAACAACAACACAGTTGACATTTGATCTCTTTTATGAGGTCTTCTTTTCAGTTTTGGTTCGGATCTTTATTTTTTTTTTTATCATTTGCAAGCTGAATTCTCAAGTGCTGTTGAGGAACAACAACCCTTATGGCTATAGAGGACCTTCGGGTCTCCCGCTTTTGTTGTCTTGATGATTTCAAGGGAAGCCATCGATCGTGTGTGTTGCACGTGTAGCTCAGGAAAAAATCAGAGGGAGCGATCGTGGAGTAGAAGATGCAGCAGTGAAGGAAATAAATCGTAGTAGTAGAAAAAGTCGACGTAGTTGTCGAAGAATATGTATATGCGAATTCGACCGTATGTAGCAAGAATCGTACGCCATATTCCGGCATATCAAATACTCAATTAATAAGCACAAAAATTCAAAACCAAGTCAACGACCTGCTTTGCTTTATAACTGCTCAAAGAAACAGCAACAAGAACAACAACGATCGCTACAACACTGCTGAAGCATATATTTAAAGAAACAACAACTGGCACGTAGAGCTTGCTTCGCCTCGCTACAACTCCCCCTTTCCGCCCCGCGTCGAAAACCCGCTCTTAACCCAACCCCACACACATACACGTCTAGATATTGAGCTGATCATGCATAACAAGCGCGTGAGCGTGAGCGTTACGTATTGGAGCTCTTTTGGTATTAGTGATCATCGCATAAAAACCACATACTCGGACGAGTTGACTACGACAACGACTACGACGACGACGACGAAAAAAAAGACGCCAATTCCGGGTTCTTCTTCGCGCGATCGCGACAACAACAAAGACAGTTCTCCCCTTCCCCTTCCCCAACACACTCTCTTCTACTCACTACAATTTTTGTCTAGATCGTCACTTTGCTGCTAGAATTGTTGATTTGTTGTTGCTGCTGTTGTGTGTTTGCTTTTAGCGCCGTAGGCACTTTTTTGTGGAGCAACCGAAAGAAACCCCAAAGCCAGAAAACAGAACTCAAGCCACGATCACTGCGCGTCGATCAGCCAAACTCTTGAGCAAGCAAATCAATCATCGTTACGCACTTGGAGCTTGCGGTTGCCCAGCAGCCGCCGCAGCAGAAGAAGCAGCCACTGAAGAAAGGCGGTTTAACCTGATCGCAACAACGATCGTTGGCCCCTTGCTCCCCCGAGGGGCGCTTTTGGGTTTTCTATAGAATTGTTGCTGCCACTAATGATCACAGATCCTCACACTTTAGTCAGTTATTAGTTTTTAGTAGTTGGAGATCACGCGACAAGATCTCGGCAACCCAAATATGTTCCGCATGTACTCTACATCATATATTTATATGGAAGATAGATTAGAGAAAACGCTTCAGCTGACCTCAAGCTAAATCCCCTCCCGAAAAAAACAACAGCAGAGAACCCAATCTTTTATGATGTTCTTTTCATATACCCGCTAGCTGGAGGGTAAAGAAGGCTATATAAATTTTACACTAAATTGTTTTGTTGTATTTCTAGCAACAACAAAAAAAAATGGGTAGCGGGTATCTTAGAGTCGTGTACACTTAACTATAGCTTTCTTGTTTTGTTTTCTTGGGTTTTTGGGGGCACTACGTAGTGTCTATGTGTGTGTGTGTGTGTGTCTAGGCGTTACGTGCATGTTTGTTGTTCTAGAGATTCCAAGATTCAGCACTTGGAGCGCTCTTTGACTTTCTGCTGCCTCATTGTTCATCTTTATGCTTTGCGCATATCTTTTTTGTGTTTTATTCGTTGTTTCTTTATAATGTGTTGTGTGCTGTGCTGTGTTTTGTTGTGTTGTGTGTGGGGGTTTGGGTCTCTAATGATATGAGGCACAGATATGCCGCCGACATATCTACAGACACACAACAGAAAGCTGAATACAAATGCTTAATGATATCAAACGTTCGATAACCTTTTGGTATTTTAATATGCAAACCGAAGCAGCAGCAGCGTTGTTTTTTTTATGTTCATCATGATCAGCACAGCAGAGAATACAACACAACATTAGCATTAGTTGTGGAACAATAAAAGCACAGCATCATCATCAAATGATCATCATAACGATCGCCGTCATGATCAGCATGATGATCGTCATCGTCGTCAACGGTAGCCACAACTACAAACTACCATCACATCTGAGTATCTTCTACCTACTCTCTCAAGCAGACCAATCATCGTAGTATTTGCCAGCGATGAGTTCATCAAACGCGCGAGCAGAGTTCACAATCGTTCGACTGCCACGCTTATTGTTCCTATGTATTATGTGCAACAAGAGGCACATCAATGTTGCCACTGTCCGGAATAGATAGCGAGCGACGGGGCAGCGATGCGAAGGGACAACGCATCATTTGTGCCCATTACATTCAATTAGTCGTAACTGTTTGTTCCAACGTTTTTGCGATTTTCTCGCACTTGCAGCAATTCCCCCAACTCCCTGCTCTCCGCTCGTCTTTTGCTCCGCTTTAACCTAGTCTAACTTAATAAGGCCAGTTGTCGTCAGCAGTTGACTCTCATCATCATCAAGGGGTTGCTTGTCTTGATGTGCGAGTGTGAGTGTGCCGCTTTTAAGGGGGTCGGGGTTAGGGTTCGGGGTCAATTGAGTTGGTTTCGATGCCACAGTTGCTTCCGTGTTTGGCATACCACAAAATTGCCATTAAGTAGAAGGCGGCGGAAAAAGGAGCTGCTTGGAAAGCCAGCAAGCAAATAAAGAATATAAAACACTTATTTTGACAACTAACTTTAATTTTGCTCTCCTTAAGAACTTCCTCACTCTTTGCCTTGAACACGCCCCTGAACCTTGTCCATCAAAACCTCATCTTTTTGTTGTTGTTCTAAGCAGATAAGCAGCCACGCGGCTGGCCACTTGCTGCACCTCCTACTCCCCATGTGGGGTGGGGATGGGCGTGAAGCATTTCTTTTTTTGTGATATTTGTAAACTAGGATTACTTGTTGTCTTGGGGTGTCGACTCTTTTGATAGCAGTCATGATATGGACAAGCCCAGCGAAGCGACAACAGATAGATACAACATGTTCCGTTGTTTGCTTCTCTGTGAGTGTGTGCCACACTTCCACTATAATGTTTAAATGTATTATGAAATGTTTACGATTTGCTTGAGTTCTTTTTCAGTAAGTTTATAACAAATATGCGCAGATAAGATAAGACGGCCAACTTATAGATATGCACAGACACAGTGAAAGATACAGCTACAGATACAGATACAAATGCAGATACAGATAGAGTTGTGGTCGTAGTCGTGGTCGAAGAAGGCAGCTGCTATATTTGCTTGTTGTCGTTGCCCGTTTGGTTATTGACTTCCTGCTCTGCTCCTCCACCTCCTCCTTCTGCCATGCCCCCGTTGGAGTTCTCTCTCTCTCTCCCGCTCTCTCGACTACGCTTAACTTGGCCAATTGATCTAGACAAGCGAGTCAGCTTCCTGTAGCGCAAAAAATGGTCAATTAGATCAGCGCCTCGGCACGGATGTGGCCAGCCAAGCAAGCTTGCCAACGAAAGAATGTGATAGTCAAATACGTTCGCTCGACTATGAGATACTCGGCAAATGTATTTTGTGAAATTTGATAAACAATATATGCGAAGGAAGCTTTACTTGCAAATTGAATAAGTGAAGAACTTATTAGTAAGTACTTTAACATTGATTTCCATATGAAATTTAAAAGTATAATTGAAATAACTAGAAAGCTTAAGCTTGTACACAAAAAAAAAAAAGTTAATCTTCAAACTTAACTTGTAATACCCTTCAATCTTTTAAGTTTCAGGTATAACTATCGCCAAGTGCATGCCAAGACCAAGTCCAGTCCAATGCAAGACGTAGCCAAGTCCAAGTCAAGTTGACTCAGTCGTGTTGTGAGTCGCTGTCTCCTCGCTATCTCTGCGCTGGGCTGTGTACATATACATATATACATATATATATATGTATATATTTATATATATGTATCTGTGGTCTCTATCTAAACCGGTAGTTAGTATTTGCGCTAGTAATCAAGCACATTGCTTGAATCTAGGCATGCATGGAGCCAGCTACGTTTCCTCCCCACCATCACCACAACACAGCACAGCACACCTCCCTGCCCTTGTCTTGTCTTCTTCTTCTTCTTGTTCCCCCTTCTTTTGAGCAGCTCAGAACTTTGGCTTGATCTGATCGCACAGCTCGTTTTGTTCACTCTACAGTCTATAGACAACGATGATGACGACGATCGCGCCTCGCATCTTAATTACAGAGCGCAATGCAAAAAGCTGAAACTGACAAAAGCGAACTAACAAAACCCGACTTGGAGTTACCCTCTGAAATTATCAGAATAGTTACACAAATAATTGAGCTGCAATTAGCATTCAAAGCTGAATACCTGGCATTATTCTTCACGATTTTAGGAGATATTAAAAATATGAAAAAAACTAAACACATAATTGGTTTTGCCACGCCCCCCGTCGTTAAAGTAACGCTGGCGATACACGCTTCAATTGCATTTACAGGGTATCGTAATGAGTGTGAAACAAAAACAAAGTGCCTGCTAAAACCTGAATTGTAAAAAGCGTTCTAAGCGAGCGCGGAGCGTGGAACGCAAAACATTTTGCGCGTTTTGCGCTGGAAAGACACTTAATAAATGCGGAAGCGGATGTTCGCAAAGGCAGAGACAGAGGCAGAGGCATAGAGTGAGAAGCGAACGAACCAAAGCAACAACCACTATGAATACGACTCCGAATACAACTAGTATTCGACTACTATAATCACAATCAAGTCAGGCAGGCAGGCGAGCAGGAGGAGGAGCTTTTGGGGTTAACTGCTCGCTCGCACAAAGATTCTGCTAACAAGTTCTCCAACAAGCCAACAAAGTAATTGGATCGATTCACTTCCTCAGCTAATGCCAAAGGAAGTACGCTCTACAGCAAACACAAGTCAATGTCTGATGCGTAATTTTTTGTTAGAATCGGTGCACAGGAAATTGCCAAAAAAAAAAAAAAAAAAATAAAAACATCATTGCAAAATCGCTTCCAAAAATAGAGAAATTCCACCTGGGAGGAAGAAACTACAATTGTACTTTGTACTTATCTTTTGGAAAGACCCAAGTGAACTAAGTGTGGCAGACATCGAATCGAATCACATCAGCGCCCATTGCATTGCGCATCGCAATCGCAATCAGTGGGAATGGGAAGTAAATGACGAGTATTGTCTTGACATGCGATACGCGCACAGACATAAATTATTGATTAAATGAAAACACAATCATTACAAGAACCGAAACAACAACAACAGCTATTTCTTACCTCCCCTCTACACCCACAACAGCAGCGTGATAATGTCTAACAACAGTTCAACATGAGATCGTCTAACTGTTGCAGTTGAGGAATTCAGGAAGCGATCAGTCTCAGTCACACAATCTTAATCGCAGTCATAGATTACAGCGCTTTCAATTCTTTTCGAACTATGGGGAAGTCATTTGTTACACTCGATCTTTGTTTTCTCCCCATCTTTCTCTTGACGACCCAATTGATCTTGGATGCTGATACAGAGATACTTGAGATCACTTTTAATTATAAGTATAATCTTTTGCAGTTGCATTCCTTTCACTAAGAAGCTCTTTCGGATATTCTCCCAAATGATATTCTTTTTCCTTCTTTTCAATGATCATTTGAATTTATTTCCCAGTTCTATGCTCCTTTTGTGAGCGATGTAATGGGAATTTCTAAAGAAATATCATCCACAGTTAGGTGCAGATTCAATTCTCGCTGTTTGCAATTGTAGGAAGCGGAATTGTGGATGAACCTAGTCATCTATTTTAGCTAATTCTAAAATTTCTAGCAAGCTCAACATTTTGATGACATTTGTCATAAAATTCAAGCGAATGCGCGACGTCAATTCCAAGTGTCAAATGAATAAACAACAACAAAAACAGCAGTAACAGCAACAACAATAGACCCGAGGCAATTGCTAAGAAGCTGACGACACAACGACCCAACAACAAGTGCGGACTTCGGGGGGCTTCGAGTCCGAGTGCTTGATTCGGTTGGGGAAATGTGAACATAAAGAGCTGGGGGCGTAGCAAACAGAGAGAGAGAGAAAGAGCAAGATACAGCAAGAGAGATAGTAGAAGAGAGAGTGTGCGAGTGAGAGCGACAGCTAGAAGACAGAGATTATATTATTATAATTTCCAAGTAAAGCAAACAGAATGAAAACAAACAACAAATTGACACGAACATCACGTAGCAGGCAGCAAAAAAGAAAAAAGAAGAAAAAAAAGTGTGCTGTGAAGGAGCCAAAAGGCTTGGCCGCAGCTTCTAGAGAAGATGATGACGCCACCAGAAGTGATGATGATGCTCAAAGATGTTGATGATGATGAAGAGAAGAAGGATGTTTGCTATTGTCGCCAAATTCCATAATTAGCAAATGGTCTAAACATGCGACACGTGGCCTGTGGCAATGCGGCAAACAGTAAGCAGCAACTTGAGGTTGCAAGACGCTCTATTAGAGGCAAAACGTCACAATAGTCGTAGTTGCTTAATTGTGAATGCAACTCATTAGATTAACTTAGCCACGTTCCACTCGAGCACTCTGTGGCTCCACACAGTTCTTTCTTTCAATTCTTTGCAGTCTCCCCCGAGGCTTATCACAGAGCTTTGCTTTGCTCTTGCCCTGACTGACTCACAGCCACCCCCACCTCCTCCTTTTTCTCGCTGCTTATTTTTATAATTATCATTTCATTATTATTATATGGTTATATTCTGTTGTTATTCATGTTTGTATGCAAGCACTCGACTTTAGCTTTGTTAACGATGATGATGATGGACTCGCTGCTGCTGCCTCTCTATCTATCTTCCTGCTCGTCTTCTATTTTCCCCGTCTCTCTTGCTCTCGCTGGCTACGATAGACGCCTTGTTTTAATTTTTATTGCTGATATCAGCTATAAACTGCTATGGGGAAATGCAACAAAATAATAGCAAAATAACAACAGCTGTTAAAAGTACAACGAACAAATCTCAATTCAAAAGGGTGCTTAGAAACAACTATATAGATCTATATATGTATGTTTTTTTGTGTGCACTTGTCTATAGAGTCTATAGAGGAACACGTAGCAACCAGCTGCAGTCAAGAACTGCATCCGCTTATGACGTCGTCTGTCTCGAGATTAGAGAGGCAATCGCATATTGTAAGGCAAACAACAGTTTCACTTTAACATTACATAAAATGTTAATGTCGACGCACCCACTGTTAACAGCAGCACATAACATAATGTTAAGAGTCGCACAACTGTGAACGATAATCAAAAATTTGGCATTTCGAAAGCATAAAATGACTATTGAAATATTTAAGCAAATGCGCGTTTATAAAGTCAGCTGGTTCTTTAGAATTCCACCATTCGATGAAATTTAAATTTTTCGCATAAACTCATTATCAATTTTGGGCTTATCTGACCACATGCTTAATAATAACAATAATGCCAACGACTAATCAGTCACCTTTGGAATTTGTAGAGTATTTTTAAATATGCGCAATGATGGTTAGCAATAATTCAAGAGTCCTTCCCATTCCTTGTACCTGACATAATGCTTGCTTTTGATCGAGTTTATTGAACACAACACAGAACACAACACAACTCAAATACAAATACAATTTGATATATGTGTACTTATCACGATTATGTGTGTGATGGCTTTAAGTTCAAGTGCCCATATTTTTGTTGATGGCTTCCTATTGGCGCAGCGTGTGTATTTCCAAATCTCTGAGTTGAATATTGTTGTATATATATATATAGAGCTATAATTGAACACCAGCACCAACAATATTAGTTCCCACTTGTGAACTGCGATATGATTAAAGAAATTGTACGATTGTTTTTTTTTTGTTTTGTCTGAGCTACCCTTAGGTAAGGCATTTTAATTCGTCAACGTCGTTCGTCACAACTAAACCTAATAAATTGGATAGTATTTTCATTCATCAAAAGTAGAAAAGATAAAAATGCGATATTATATTATTAAATTGATAGTTTTACTAATTAATTTGAATACTGCGGAATAAAGTCACAAGACGGCAGCATAATTGAGTAGGGTATTTAGACCCAAAAGAGATATCTATTGTTCTGTCATTGTGATTTGTTTCGTCTATAAATAAATAATGAAAATAATTTAAATTTACAAGTGCTGCGTAATCGTCATTGTATAAACAATAACAGCTGCAAAACATAAACTAGACCAAGTGCAAGGGTATCGAGAGGTGGTGGAACTACAACAAATACAACCATAGAGCAATTGATTATGATTAGCACTATATCGAGGTATACGAGGCATACGATCATTCTCGGTTATCACTCGAAACTCCCGAGACATCGAAACCGAGCTGCAATTAAATATATACCATTGTGCTGACGTCATTTCCGGTTAGTGCAGCCCCTCCTGGCCACCCTTCCTCACTTCCATAGCCACAAACATTCTTGCAAACCAACAATAAACTCCTTCTACTATATTGCTCCCCCTAATATTCCGACTTCTCTTCCTACCTCTGTGCGTCTCTCTCGCCCGCGAGTCAAGCGATTTTCGTTCCGTGTTTCGCCCCAACGGGGAATTTGCAGCTCTTCCACTTGACGCTCTTATCGAACATTTGCCGCGATTACGATAGGAACTCACACACAAACTCACACTTCTACTCTCGTTGATAGTGTGTGTGGGCAACGCATTTCCTTATCAATGCTATCGGGCGCCGAAATCAAATTGATTTATGAACGATTTGCCAGTGCCAAAAATACAATTATATATAAATACTCATATACTACAACCATATACTCGCTACAACCATAATACAATATATAATAGAAATTTCTATTATATGAATTGGTGTTTTTGTAGTCGAAATTCACTTTGAGGACCGCCCGGGTAGCTTTGGAGTGGCAGCTTCTCCTTCTCGAGGATGCAGCTCAGCTGCAATCTTTTTGTTTCATCTTTACTTATATTGTATTGCGCTCGCTGCGTTTCGAGTGTTGTCGCTTTTCTTCCTTCCGCTGTGCCTGGCAGTTTCCACGAAAAATGGCAGGAAAAACAGTCACAGTCTCTCAAGGTTCATTGTGAATTCGTTGCGGTCAGCAAGGGGGCGTTTCGAGGTCGTAGCACTTGAGCACTCAACAATTAATAGCAGGAGGAGTACGGACCAGACCACCTACAGTTTTGTCGGGTCATTGTTCAACAGGTAAGATAAGACCGGCTTAGCCGGTCTCTAGGATATCCGAGATGCATTCTCAGAGAGACTCAGCACTTTAAGTAGGTAACAGTAAAACGCATTTCTAATGCACTTCAATGTCCTGTTCCGTCTGACTGTCTGTCCATTGATCTAAACACCTATATCTGTGGCATTGCAAACGCTTCAGCTACAAAATTTGCTGAGAGTACTCTAATAAGCATCACGCTGTTCAGGTTGAAGTTTTACGGAACCATTTTTCAAGATAATAGCTACATTAAACAAAGTACCCTTATTGAATTCTACAAGTCTCAACACGATAGTATAATAATACATATCTACACTGATAGTTACTGCATAACTCAGAGTCGAGCACACTTTGTCGCGTAACATTGCTAGTCTTGACACTTGACTGACTGATAAAGCAGTAGGAAGGAAAGGTCTACGTCCGGACTGATCATAAAAAGTGCATTGCAGGTGCATTGCATTCACAACTATGACGCTGGCGATAGACAGATATGAACGACACCCAACTTCCTTTTCGGTCATTACGACATCGTTGGTTTCGTACTCCAAATTCACATATACTGACTGTTAGTGTTACGTTGTACGTTGAAAACCACGCAATGCAACATCGCGTTTCACCCCGCTGTTCCACCAGTCCTGGGAGCTTGTCCAGTTCAATAGGTTTAGTTAGACATGCGCCGCCATAGAAGAGAAGAAAGAAAGAAAATTACCTAATTGTGTTGCATCGACAAACGGCACCAGCAACAAGCAACAACAGCGACTTTTCCACAACATTACACTACTCCACTTCTTGCTTCAGCACGCCACCAAAAAGATCGCTCCCTCCAGTGGAGTGTGAGTGTGCCACACAACGTACGAAAAGGAAAAAGAAAATGTGCCAAGCAAAACGGCAAAATGTGGCGCATTTTTTGTGCTCTTTTCGCTTCGCTGTTAACTGTGTTGTTCGTTTCTTTCTTTCTCTTTGGCGTAGTTAGATAATAGGCAACAGCAACACCAACAGCAACAACAAGGCAGCACCGTTAATGCTACACCAAGATACACCAACCAAGCTGAACCCCAAAAGCCATTTAGTTGTTGTTGTTGCTGCCGTTGCAGTTGTTGTGTCGGCGGTATAACTCAAGCAAGACTTCCTATATTTTGAAACACGTTACGTTACGTTCGTAACATAATTCACACAACAGGTTACCCACGATCGCAAGTCTCCAACATAGCAACAACAACAACTCGACAACTGCTCACATTTCACATGGCGAGAGTTTTGTAGACTCTGCGCAAACGGCCTTTGCTGGGAAAAATGTGTGAGTGTGTGTGTGCAGGGATATTATGGAAGCTTATGGCACTGACAAATTGTCAGATTTCCGTCACAAAGACAACTTCCCAATAAACTCAACTCAGCCACACATTCTTTAGAGCTGCATCTACATTTCCGCTTTATGGTTAGAGCTTATCTGCCCGTATTGAGGCTTGTTACATAAATTTGCGCAATTTTATTATACCCTTCTTATGGTCGCATAAAAAAGGTAATAAGCTTAACTGTTGTGGTAGAGGGAGCTTAAAGCTTTTTCGCACGATCAGCAGCGTTGTCTGGAGATGAAAGATAGCCGGCACACACATTGACACGCATTCATGCGATTCCAGCCAGATAGTGTAACAAACTAGTGTAGACTTTCATCGGAGACAGCATAAATGGATGCTGCGTATGTGTGTGTGTGTGTGTGGCCGCTAAACATTTATGGCAAATTCAGGTTAGTGTGATTTTGTGCACTATAAAATGGGTCGTCGTTGTTGTTGGCCGCACAAGTGGCTGCCATAATGCTGCTAGCTGCTATTCGGGGTGTAAAGTGAGGGCGTGGAACGTGTTATGGCGCATGATGTTCACACAATTCGTGAATGCATGTGTGTATGAGTAGAGCACATTGCAAAACATCAATATAGCACACATCAACAGCTCCAACAACAACAATAGCTACATCTGTGTTGGCGATAACAACACGCAGCAAGAAACTCAAACAACAACAACAACAACAGCAACTACGAATAGCAAGCAAATACAATTGCTATGTGCGCTACTTCCGCATGCAAGTTTAAACAACTAAAAGTCATCGGCGTCAGCAAAAATAATAAAAACAAAAACTACAGCAACAGCTAAAGACGACGACGACGACTCATTCTCAATGCACTTTGCATGCATATGTGTAAGTGTGTATATGTGTGCGAGTGTGACTCAAAGAGAGCGCAAAGCGAAAGAGGAAGAAGTAGAAGAGCCTCACAGCTGCCAAGCCCCAACAATGCACACACAAACATTGAGTGAGAGAGCCTTAAGCCCTTTTAGTCGCAGATCATTTTGATTTTATACAGCAATGAGAGAGAGAAAGAGAGAGAGCTAACATACAGCGTCGTCACAATGCTTTACTTTTCACTAATGTTGTTGCTGGGCATTTTCTTGCTCTTTCTGATGCCTTTGCCTTCGCCTCCTCCTTCTACCTGCTGCGATCAACACTTTTTATACCTGTTTGCTAGTCTCCCCTTCCCACTCCACCCCCTTTGTCATGTTGTGGCTGCTCTAGCATGGCATACATACATGCATTTGGAATTGTATGTGTGTGGATTTGTGAGCTAGCCTGTATGTGTACGTTTGTTTCCCCAATTGCCATGCCATGCTGGTGACCCGACAGATCGTCGTCGTCGTCTGTGTATTGGCGACGCTCTCTTTCGTGTTTTTGCTTCCGTACAAACTTTTCGCTCTTGCTTCTTACGTCGCGCGCGCGTCTCTTACGTTGCCGTTGCCACACACTCACCCGTTACGTCGTTTGTGGAGCAATGCGGAAGTGAATTTAATTTATTGTATTTACGCTGGCTTTTTGCTGCTGCCACACAGACGACGCAAACAGACAGACAGACACAGAGAACCAGGAAAGTTAACGGGTCTAGAAATCCATAAAAATCGTTGCTGCTATTGCTTTTCAGCTGGAAAGATTTCTGTTTGTCTGCTATATATGTATGTGTATTTATGTCTACATAGATATTTCAACGATTTGTTTCGTTTTTCGCTAATTGGAGAGCCAAGCATGTTAAATAAATAACACGCAAGACTCACACACACACACTCATAATCAAATTTATCGACGGAAATCTGTGAAAGGGTGGAGACGCCAGAGTGGAGACTGATGTGGAGAGAGAGCACTGTGCGTGTGTGGGGGACACGATCAGCATGATCAGGTGTGCTGCCTGCCTTCCTTTTTTTTGTTTTTGCCTTTTGCAGCCGCCACCCAAACAGCAGTAGAGCTTTTCGTCTACGCGATGTCTGTGTGTGTTAGTGTGCGCTGCTGTGTCTGTGTGTGTGTGTGTGTATAGCTAAACCAGAAGCAGGAACTGTTGGCTGATTCGTTTCAGCTGCGCGGCGACAACTGCGCTGACGTTGACAGCGACTGCGACTGCGGCGTTGACTGCAGCAGCAGGCGAACAAATAAACACAATTCTGCTGTTTTTTTTTTTTTGTTTTTAGCAGCGGGTTCGTTTGCGATAAGATTTCGCTGACGTGCGCTTCGGCAGCAGCAGCAGCAACTGCCAAAGCGAAGCAACATCAACCTAATTGGAGCTTAACGCTCCGCTTTTGTTTCACTTCCATAGAAAAAAGTGCATGCAACAAGAGACCCGTCGAACCAAGTCAGAACCCCCATATATATAATATATAACCAAGCAAACCAAACCAAAGAAGAAGCTCAAGATTTGCCTCCGATACAGTTCACCACATTTACTACGGATGGGTAATTTGTAATTAACTATGTTCAAATACGAGAAGACGGGAATCATTCAAATGGCTAATGCAACGGCTTATTGTAACAATTAGAATAATAGCTAACATTTCTAGGTTATGTATCCACATAATTGATCGGTAAATATTATTCTATCAAGGTGTGAAAACTACCTCGATAAAGACAACTTTTGAGGAATGCAAAAAAAAAAAATATGATTTTGCGTTTATTTTTACATTTTGCACTTCAAGATTGAGATAAAACAACAAAACCAGAAATAGGTAAGTTTGTATTTTGTAGTACAAGTCAGAGAGATAAAGATAAAGTGCCCTGCGCTAATGCTGTAAAGTATTTCAACAACTAACCGATGAAATAATCTTGGACGCAAAGGGAATTATAATTTGTTGACCTCAACTAAAGCAAAGAGCGAGAAAAAAGAACTAAGAAAACGTTGTAAATGTCAGA
The DNA here is from genome assembly GCF_009650485.2 of Drosophila albomicans. Taxonomy (NCBI): domain Eukaryota; kingdom Metazoa; phylum Arthropoda; class Insecta; order Diptera; family Drosophilidae; genus Drosophila; species Drosophila albomicans. The sequence goes on along the minus strand of NC_047628.2, from coordinate 22,683,519 downwards.
GCATGACAGAAACAATAAAACGAATTGTACAATCCCAAAGATTAGCGTTAACATTTATCAACTGTTTTCTTCTTGTTATTATGCTTGAACGTGTGTGGAGCATGAGAGAGAAGGGCCAAAAAAGGGGTAACGGGGGAGAGAGATGGACAGATTTATGTATTATATTACGAGTGCGATATGAAAAGAAACATATGCTGCGAGGCTGAGAGGTCAGAAATTGTACAAGCAAATCGTTGTGTACAACAAAATACTGTAAGAAAAAAAAACAAAAAGAAAATGGTACAATTTTCGTTGCTTACCTGTTTGCTTTAGCTCCACTGTGCCGTGACGTAGTTCCTTGTTGTTGTAATACTTGTTGTCTGTTTTTCTGTCGTTCTTTAAGCTTTAAGCTTTTTAGCGACAGCGCAACGCGGAAGCGGATATGTTGTCCAGATCCAGAGAATACGCTTGTTGCTATTGCTAGTGTTGTTGTGGTTGTTATTGCCGGACAACTACAACTGCAGCACTAAGACGTAACGTAACGTAACGTGTGGCGTTATCGTCACGCAACGCAATGCATGCACTTTGTTGCTGCTGCTTGCTTTGCTGATTTCCTGGTTCTGCTTTTTGCTGCTGCTGTCAAGTGGCCATTGTGGAGACTCACTTCTGGAGATAGGTGGAGTAATCCTATGTATATGTGTGTGTGTGTGTGCCTCTTAAATTTGCTTCATGTGATGTTTCTTATTTGCCATGGCGCGCAGAGCAAACAAAAACAAAATGAAACAAAACGCAACAACAAAATCGAAATCTGGAGACGTTGGCCGGCTTTGGCAGCAGTAACGACAGCCACAAAGAACCTAAAAAGTACTTCCGTCTGTTCCTGCCTCACACACACATATGTAAAACACACGCGCGTACACGGACGAGCGAAGGAGAGAGAATGACGGTCGCGATGCACTTGTGCTGCGTCTGTGTTTTTTGTTGTTTCTTTTAGCTTGGGCCCTTTTCACGTTTCACGTTGCGCTTACGTCGCCTTACTACGTTATGCTACAAGCGCGCACACAACGACAACAACAATGCTATAATAATCTGCTTCCTTTTTTCACTTGAACATGTTTTGTTTTTGTTGTTTCCCAAGTTTTTTTTGTTTATTTCGCTTGTATTTTTATTTGTCGAGTACAACCACAAAAACAGAAAACTTGGCGCATACACAGTTATTTTTTTTATTTTTTATTTCTATGCTTTGATTCTCGTTCTTGTCGTCGGCTTTTCTTCCACAATTGTTGTTGGTTTTTGCTTTTTCTCTTTTCAATTTCAATTTCTTGCTTGTTATGTTTTGATTTCAATATCAAGATGTTTATTTATTTTGCGAACACTTGTTTATTTAGTAACGCTGCGGGCATTGAATCAAATTCAATGCGTTAAATACAATATTTTTGCACAATTACAATTCGGGAATTATTATTTTTGATTGTACAACAAATTTTTCATTTACTTTTTTTTTGTTCCGCAGCAACACGTCCGCTCACCACGAAAGTTTCTTACGTTGTGACTCAAAACACAAGCAAGTAAGAAATAAACTGAGACCGCGCGCGCCAAGAGAGCGGAGCATGCGCATTTTTGAGTAAATGGAAAAGAGAGAGAGAGAGACCGTAAAACAATGAGAGGCGGCCATAAAGACGACGGCATTTTTTAAGAGTGCGCTCAAATCGTCAGTGTGTAAGAGAGAAAGGTTAAGACAAACACAAGAATTTAATTTATTATTTTATTTGTATGTTCTTCTTCTTGCACACAATATTTCTTCCGAATATTTGCACGTTGTTTATTTCCTTTTACTATGTGTGTGCAATACATACATATATTTTATACATTTTATGTGAGGTTAAACACAGGTGAACAACGCTTCTTGATTGTTGATTGAGATGCGGCATCTTGCAATTGTCAAAGTTGAAGAATTATTAATTTGCATAATTATTACTATACACGCGTCTTATTATTGTAATTAGGTATGTAGATATGTTTAATAATCACATGATAAACGCTTACGTTGTAAAATTGTTTGAAATAAAAAAAATAAAATAAAACAAATCTTATTTCGTTTGTTTTGAATTAGTGTAGGCGATACGCGTGGGCGCCGATTGACTTGTTAATCAGTCAGCGATAAAACTTGATACAATCGTTTATCGATGATGAGCTAATAGAGGTGGGTTGTTTTTAGTATTGTTTGTTTGCTCTAATCGGACGGACAGCCGGAGAAATGGGCGGGACATGCCCATAATAAATAAATAACTTTTGTGTGGACCCTAAAGAAAACCAGTCGAGCAATCTTTAATTACTTGAACTGTTTGGATTGCGAGGTGCAGCACGACATTTCCGCTTGGTGAGTCTTCAAAACTCTTTTTCCCTACATAAATTAATGTTGGCCAGCGCAAAAGAAGAGAGCGAATGTGTGCGAGAGTGAGAGGGGACGACAGGTTGCCATAAAAAAAGAGGCAAAAGATGCGCTCAGCTGCGTTGCACTGCATCCGCTTGAGTTTGAGTTTGAGTTTAAGTTGTGTTGTGTTTTGTTTTTGTTTCATTTTAAGTTCGTTAACCAGTTTCCCTAAACATCGTTGACATTTGAAGTCAAATGCCCATAAACGGCAGCGATCGAGACGACGACAACGACAACAACGTTTGCGGCCTCCTCCCACCCCCTCTTTTTTTCGAATTAGTAGTTGTAGTTGTAGTTGCTGTGTGCTCGATGCGTAGCACGGACAAAGAGCAAGCAAAGAGAACAAGCAGACAAAGAGAGGCAAAGAAATGAGAAGGATTGCAGTGCTGTCGAGTCCGAGTTCAGAGTTCAAATAGTCGTCCAATTGAGCCAATCAACATATATTTTGCGATCAGCAGTCAACTCTCCACTTTTGAGTGGGAGACAAAAAAGTGGTGGGTGGAAGGAGCGGGGTTCGTAGGTGGCGACAGTCGATGACGCAGCCGATGTGAAGTCAACATTTGAAAAAGCGTCTGTGCAATTTTGTAGTTGCATTTTCATGCAACCTGCCGCCGTCAATCTGCCGCGTCGCAAGTTCGATGCCCAAGTGCAGATAAGACATTAAAATAGAATACATCTTCATACATTCTTAGTGCATATGTATGTATGTATGTGTTTGTAGGCATATGCAATGTCCAGATTCGCAATGCTCTCTCTAGCTCTCTCCACGTATAGCCCAGACACAAACCGATTGCTCTTTTGATGCAGTCTCCCCTTGCCCTAAATAGAGACACAGTGCAGGGACTCTGTACTACACGTCGGCCTCTAAAAATAGCGCTATTTGCTGGGTACCCGATGCGGAAGTATTCCAGACGCTTCACTTTTTTGGTCATTTGCCAATCGCACTGAATTATTAACACTACAATCCGGACGAAACGGGGGAGGCGTGACAAATTCTACATGCTCGAGAGACAGTCGCGTTGTCTAGAGTGCCACTTGATCGGAATGCAATTCAAAATGCGCCCGATAAGTGCCAGTCTATATACATACATATATAGGAATCTGTTGCCAAGTCTAAATAAAAGCCTATCCCAAATGTTAAAGATGGACAGTGGGAGATATTTTTCAGGTTATTGGTTTAGGTATTTATTATAATGCATATTTTGCAGGAGTAGCAGTGGGAATTGTATTTAAAATTATATGATCTTAGTATACAATGATTTATGGGGCAAAATAAATCCAAGAATCGGGGAACGAAAAAACTCCATCTTGTATTTTAATTATTACCATTTGCTTATGTAAACTCATATAAAAAAAATAACCAGCATTGGCAAGTAATTGCTTTTAACAAAAATGTTCAAATAAAATTATTTAAATTTAGCATTTTTGGAGAAGTTATAAACGTAACTTTATTTTTAGCTTAAAATTTCGTATCAGAATTTTACTTGTAATATTTATTATACCCAATATATAGATTCCTTAAAAACTACAAAGAATAGCCGATTACTTAATGTTCTTTAAATTGATACTATTAAAAAATTCGAAATCGATTTGTATATTCAATTAGAAATGTATAATAATTACAGGTGATTTCTGAAAGTCGATGAAATTTAATTATTATGACGAGTAGATTTTTTCTAATAATTATAGATAATTCTATTACACTGTAAAAACTTAATAAGTACTTGCGGGAAATCGATTTTTAATTAGAGTGCGAGCGTGTTGCGGAATTAGAGAATTACTTATGAGGAAGTCTAAGGGACGACGCCCTCACAGAAGCTGATTGGAATGCGGAGCAGAACATGAGCCAGGCCGCCTTCGTTGCCGCCCACGTAACATTACAGGATCAGGATCGGATCAGGCATCGAGGATAAAGGATACAAATGAGTTTGCATTCGTTACACTTTGCCGCCATTAAATTGAATTTCATGTTGGAAAGGATATTAAGTGCAGATCCTGGTTACCCTAATTGTTACACATTCTTCCCCCGTCCGCTCACGCACATGGAGTACAATGACTAATTGTACGACCTTTTTGACAGTTTGCCCTAAAGGCAAAAGAATTCTCCATTGTAAGGATCAGCTGTGTGTGTGTGTGCTTGCGAGCAGGATATGAAGGAAAGAAGAAACCGTGGGAAACGAGGAGCGCACAAAAAAAGAAAGAAATGAAAGAGCCAAACAACGGGAAAACCGATCAAAATCAGAGACCTGTACACCAGGCAACGCAGTCAGGCAGTCACTCTTAGCTCAGGATTATTGGCAGCCAAAGGAATTTCAGTTTTCTGATTTCATGTTCTAATTTAGCGCCCAAAAACTCAACGAACCAGAACCGAAAGAAGAAAAAAACCAGACTCACTCGCAGACTGAGACTGAGACTCAGACGGAGACTTGATCGGCACTTAGGGGTTGCAAAGTGATCGTGAGCCGCAAGTGTTGAGCCTCGGCGCAGGTTGTATGCCACAGAAACAGAGCGGTGAAAGGTTTCATATTTCATTGTGCATTGTGCAACTGAGATTCGATATCGAGATCGATGAGAGGGAGACGATCGACAATCGACTGGCAGGCAGGCAGACGATCCTCTCGAGGCCAGGATAAACAGTGTGTGGCTTCAGTTTGTGGCAGCAGTTTTGTGGAATGTGAAAATTTTATCAATTAAATATCACAAGCGACTCACGAGCGCAGCCAACGCTGCTGCTGATGATGATGATGATCGGGCCTTGAGGTTAAGGCGTAGATAGAGATAGTTTCAGAGCTAGAGACAGATAGAGCAAGAGACATGCGATAGATGCACGCACATGCAAGCGGACGGACAGACAGACAGATAGATGGAAAGAGGGACGGCTTGGAAAATGTGCGCCACATCCGCTCGCTGAAGGCTCTTTAGATCTCGCAGACTCCGGCTTCGAGTCGACCTCGGTCTCGGTTTATGCCATTGGCTGCATTTCTCGGAAAACGTTTAAAACCAGAACAAGCAAGCTGATGATAGAGAGAGCGAGAGCGGGACTTAGGGAGCAGGACAAGTGACTCAACTATGCACTTGAAAATGAAAATGCTGTGTAATTAATTACGAGCAGATCCAAAGGCAACTGCAGGGAGTCAAGGGGAAGACGCGGACGTCACAGACAGACGGACAGCCGGACAGCAGTCAGTTTTACCTTATGCCTGGGAAATTGGAACGGCTGTTTTTAAGTGCGCTAAAAGGAAGTTATCCTCGGTGCACATGTCTCTCTTCCAAGTGACAAAGGAAATGCCAATGGAATACCTACATAAAATTCGACTTTTTATGAGTCAAGAGTTTTCATTTCGATCACAGCACTTTGCCAGTTTTTATGGTAGAAAATTCACACAACAGCTGGGCATTTTCATTGTGCAATTAGAAATTCACACGTTCAACAGATAGAAACATTGAAACAATATATATAAAGACTTCATATGAAGAGCGGAAGAGTAGAATTGTGTGATAAGTAAGCAAGTAATTGATGAGACTATAAAAGAAACTGCTTTGATAAGTTTTAGTATTAAATTATTAATTCATTTTGTTTTACTTTCTGCTGTATTTGTTTTTTAAATATCTTTCCTTAAAGCTTATATGAAAATATGTGAAAGATTGAATGCTTGCTTTAAATTTTTTTGAAATGCTTTATTCTCTAGTTCTAAAAATTAAGTCGAAGAGTTTGTCTTAAATATATTTCGTAGCTTTGTCTTCGCTTCCAACTGTTAACTGATCTTCAGAGAGTGTAGTGTCTAAAAGAATGTTGACCTTTGCTGAACAAGTTGCGGATCCCCAGCGATCTTTAACGATCGTTGCTAACTTCACTTCCAGCTGATTACTTTAAAAAGTTTTCTCACACAGATCATGAACTGCAATCCCTCTCTCTCTCTCTCTCTCCCCTCTTTCTATCAGTCTTTCTCATTTTGCCGCACTATCCTGCTCTTTCGGTTGGCATGTTCAATAAATTAATGAGGAAGCATATTTGACTCTCAGCTCACAGACAGCACACAGCATATGCACTCAAACGGATCAGTTACATGCTGAGCTCTTAACTTGTACCGTTCGCTTTGCCCACCCACACACACAGACAGACACACACACACACACACATACATACATAGATATACATAATACGAGGCCGAACTTTTGGTTATTAACTTTCAAGCAAGTTGCTCATAACAGTTATAAATTGATTGAGTCTGATTATATAACTTCCTCAAGCAAACAACAAACACACTCCCCGGACAAACAGACAGCCTCGTCGAGTGCAAGACCCAGTCCCGGTCTACAGTCTACAGTCCCCAGTGAACAGTCTCCAGTCTACAATATTTCTCTCTCTCTCTCTCTCTCTTTCTTGCTGCCCCCGCCTGTAGTAAAAAGTGTTACAAACACGCTACCGTCTAATGACGAGACCAGACTTCGTACATAGTTAGTGAGATACCCGAAACCGAAACTGAACCGAATCGAGGCTACGCCAAAGAGACAGCGACACCATCGCCAACACCACCGCAATCTTATCCACCAGTGACTCCAGCGACACCCACTGCCTTACATTTATAATCTATTAAAAAAACAATGCCGAGGAGGCGACACAGCATCCGGATTTGTAGTGCCAAAAACGAAGCAAAAAAGAAAGAAAACCAGAAAGAAAAGTTGTTGAAGGCAAGTCGAAGATTTGCTACACTAAGAGAGTTAGGGTTAAGAGGAGAGATGAGTTATAAAAGAAGTTATAAATAGAATAGGAGCACCTTATGCTATTCTAATATATGTTTAGCTCGACTTGAAGATAAAAAATTATTAAGTACATATGTTAGAAAACTAACTTTTGACTATTCCTTGATTAAAAGCAAGGTTTAAGAGAGAATAATCAAAGAAGTACATACATATGTACATATGTGTATAATGAAGATCTGTATGATATATTCCTATAGACTTAGAGTTAGAGTGCTAGATTATTCATCGAATTGCAGCTATATATTGTATAGTACTCCAATCTAGTTAATTTTTATATGAGTTATGCATATGTATAGCAAAATGTCGTTAATCCAGCTTTAAAATTAAGAGCGTTAAGGGGACACTCTAATCACAGAGCTTCTCATTAAGTTTATGCATAACTCGAAGTACCTTTCTTTGCAAGTGTATAACACAGGAGATGAAAAAGAGACGAAACAAAAGCGGCGAAAGAAGCGAAGACAGCGCTGTGAAGAATTCAGGTTTACAATGCGGTAATGCACACGAAGCGTTCACAGACAGTAGCCTGTCTTTGTCTTGTCTCTGGCTCTGGCTTTGGCATGGCTTGCCAACCTGTCCAGCTGCAGCGCGTCTCTTCAAGCTGGACCAAAACGTACAGCAGACACACTAAGACAGTGGGTCGAACGGTGGCAGCCATACATGGTTTGAAGAAAGAGACGTGGAGAAAGGGAAGGAGGGTGCTCGTTCGGTAGTTGGCTGCGGCTACTGTGCCAGTGTTCCACATTTCGCATACGGAAATCTGCTCTATGGCAAGGCATGCCGGGTCTTAGGCCGTCGACAGGTGCGGCTCCGGGTTCGGTTTCTCACCAAACTGCAGACTGACCTGCTCTTTTCTCTCTCTCTCTTTACTCCTGTCTCTCTTTTTATCTCTCTCTCACTGTTGTTGGTCTGTTTCCTGCTTTTGGTTGGCAGCTTTTGTGGTTCTCGACGCAGCGCACAACTTTCACCTTTCACGTAATCTTTGCCAGCGCAAGACGAAGGAGAAAGACAGGAGAGGAGGCCCAGGCTCGACATCTTGAGTTTGAGTTTGAGTCTGAGGCCGTAGATTCATTTATTGCTTTGCCATTTTGCCAATCGAGATGCGAAGACAGCTCTTCACATCTTCAGGTCTGCAGCTCTGTTTATGGTCGAGCATCTAGCGGTACATTGGCCGTAGTTATGTGGCCAACGGTTCCCATTGTGCCACAACAGATTGAGGCAAATTGCAAATACACACATCCTACTATATGTTCCATCTTCTTCCACTTGAGCTGCTCAAGAACTAAAAGAACGCTGCAACTTCAATTTCCCAGCCTTGAATGACGCATCTTTATTATGCTTTCGAATGACTTCATAAATCAGGTCTGAAGCACTCTTTCGCATAAAAGTGGGCGTGGAAAAGTCGCTTGATCAGCTGAAATAGCCAAGCTAAAATGCGTGTATCTACGAGTATCTGTCTGTCCACTCCTTTCTAATCCAACCAAAAACATAATTTTAAAGCTATGGTATTAAAACTCACTCCGGTAGTATGTTTTGACAAAAGGCAGCTTATATGTTAGAATTAGTCGGATAAGGTTACTATAACATATAGTAGCCATAGGACCTGTCAGTTAAATCTTAGTATGTTTAGATAATTCAACAATACCATTTCTTCATTCATTGTTCATTGTTCATTTTGTACTTATTATTTCTAGTTTAACAATTTTATTAGTTATGTTGGCCATTTTTCCTTCAACTATCTTTGATTTTCAATTCAATGAGAAATAGTTCGTCGCCTGTTTTTGCCATACAGAAGGGAACATAGTCTGCTACCAATGCTTATCCATAGCTAAAACGCAGTCATAAATATCTTAAGCATCTGCTAACGAATCCCCAGCGGAAATGTAGTCAACCCATCATCATTGAATCTCATGGTCCGTGCCTTCTCCTCCTTCTAGCATCGTCTTGTTTCCCGTCTCAGATTCAAAGTTTTGCTCATATCGTTTGCTTGCACAAATGTTTTTGCTCCCAAGATGCGGAAATAGTGCTGGGCATGGAGACTGAAGGGGATTTGACGGGGTGGCTGTAAGCATTGAAAATTAACTTTGCATGGAATTTAATTTACGTCCACGACGATGATTTCCTGCCAAAGCAGCCGGAGACGCAACGAGGAGATGACTATAGCGAAGGATCTGGAGCTGTAGCAAGAGATGCAGACCGGAGCTGAAAGGCGCTTCCGTCATTTGGATGCTGGATGCAAAAGGTTTTACTACAAGGAGACCACCTAACGCCTACGCTACGCTTCCTGCAGGATGTTGCAAGACGTCACAGTCGGCGGGCGTTGTCTAGATCTCCCCCCACTTCAGTTGCTACTGCTCTGTGTACATTTCAAGTCACTTGTTTACCCACTTTAATCAGCCCATGTGGAGCTGACAGCGTCCGAGTGTGTGTGTGTTTGTGTAGGCAGTAAGGAAGGCAATGCGAGAGTCAGTCAGTCAGTCATTCTGTCGTGGGCTGCCAGGAGGCAACTCGGCAGCTCGGCAGCCTGTCGCTTCCTTGCAAATGCTGCAGCTTCCGTTTCCGGGATATAATGTTCATATTTTCGAGGACATTTACAGGAAATAAAGTACGTCGCCCTCGTCCTGCGTTCACTTTGTGTCTGTGTCTGTGTCTCGCTCTCTCTCTCTCGCTCTTTCTCTCTCTTCTATGGGGAATTACTGGGCTCAGGAGTTTGTCACCCACCACCCCTTACACACTATTGCGCCTGACTTCCGCAGCAGTGGCAGTGGCAACTTTTGCCGTGTGCTCGACATTCATGGCAGCCCAGCTGAAAGCAACGACTGTCAGTCAGTCAGCACAGACCTCCCATGCTTTTACTGCCTCCCGGCCTCCCTGCTACCTCCACGGACAGAGCCTCTACCTCCCTTCTCACTGCAGCCTCAACGTTTCTGCTTTTGCCGCTCTGACATCCTCGCTTTGGCTTTTCGCTTGCTTCCGCAGTGGCAGCAACAGCAGGATGCCCGACTGCAGAGTACGTTTTGAATTTTGTCGCACTTCCTGTTACGGCAACCCAGCCTAGCCCACTCTTGCCACTCCTCTCACCCCATCCCTCTGTTGTTGCTGCGTGCTCTTCCGCTTTTTGCGCTGTCATCAGCAACGTAATTTCCGCAACCAGAGCAACGGAACGTAGCACGGAACGGCACGCTCTTTTGTGTCCACAGGCTCCCTTAGAGATATCAAAAGCAAAAGGCAGGCGAGATATAGCTGCCCAAAAAGAAGGAGGGCGAGGAAAGGATTAAGCGCTGCAGCCATCAAATGGAAATCGAATTGAAATGGAAATGGAGACGGAGGCGGAGATAGAGATGGCGATGGATAACCTCAGGCAAGTGAACGAGCTTCGAACTCGTGTCGCTTGACATATCAAATGGACGCCAAACGACGAAACTCTACAATCCGTATTCCTCACTCTTTCTCCCCGCAGCGGTCACGACGACGACGACGCGTCGTTGGCAGTTCATCAAATTCTCATGTGACCAAAGCCCAAAAGGTTCAATTCATTTCATACGAAATTTGATATGCGATTCACATATTTAATGACTTCTCTGCATTTTACATAACACGCGATTCGATGAACTGTGTCTGCCCCTGCTCACCTGCTTACCTGCACCCCCTGTTCCCCACTTTTTCAGCTGGGATCCCTTTAACTAAGGTTTCAGTCGAGTGTTGCACCCAACACACACACAGCAAAAGAAGCACTTGTTGCATTCTAGGGCTTGGTTCGCTTGTCGCCTCGGAAATTCCCATTCCTCAATTCCCCATTCCCATTCTCCGTTCTCCATTCCCAATCCCGATCCCCAGCAGGCAGCAGGCACGTGATGGCACGCCGGACAATGGAAGTGCCACTCGTGTGGAGGTGTGTGTGTGTGTGTGTCTGCCCCGCCTTCTGGAGCCCGAGTGTAACAGGTACCGGGTGCATTTAGTATGCAGCATGGCGGATGCGCCGGCCAAAGCGTTTATTTCTTCATTTGACGCAAATGATGGTCGACTCGCCAGCCAAAGGAATGCACTAAACCGCTAACTAAACACAACCGAAAACCCGAAAAAAAATAACAACAACAACAATACAAAGCAGACAAAAAACCAATCCCTCAATCGCCCCCCAAAATCCATATCCAAAAACACAGCAGCAACAGAAACCGAAGTTGAAGTTGTACTCGGAGCTGAGTTTTCTGACCGCAACTAGCGAAGGGAAAGGCAGGCGGCGGTAACCGCAGCAACAATAACAACAAGTGGCCAAATGCACTGCAAGAAATTGCACACATAGAAGAGCAAGAAAATAACTAAAGGATAAATTAAATTTATCTATGAAGATGGTAATTGAAATCTTATTGACACGTTAATTAAAATGAACTTTAACTATTTTTAAAATATATAAATTATTAGACTAAATATTTATATTTTAATTATGTATTGTCATTATTCAATATTTACTAGAATATAATTCTATTGAAAAAAGTATAGCCCGAGAAAGCTTGTGACCTGTAGGTTATTTCTTGATTATTTTTATATTAATAGAAAATAATGAAATTATTGAACAACGCCATAAATTCATTATTACTGCATAGTATAAGAAATATTTAGAACGAAATGCATTCTTTAGAATAAAATTATCTTAGATGAATCTATATTTAACATAAATGAACTATGTAGTTATAAATAATAAGGGCTGCAAAGATAATTGATTAAAATTATTTAAAATACAAAAGCAGTTTTATAATTATAAATTATATTTTTTATCTGTTAATGTTGAGAATTAAATTGATTGATTTAGATTTGTAAATGTATTTAGTTCTATTTATTTTATATTTCAATTAATATTTAAAATAAATAAATAAAAATTACAATATTGTAATCATTAAATTCAAATCCATGGGATGCATTTCTGTAACCAATTTCTCGCAGTGCATTATTCTTGTTATTTGAAACCCGGATTTAAACAGAACATGAAAAAGAAAGAAGAACGAGCCACAAATTACTTTTACCGATCACAAGCAGCAACAGCAACAATAACAACAGCAACTCCACAAGAACACTAACAACGGCAGCAACTGCAACAACAACAACAACAACAAATACAATAAGAACAAACACAAGAAGCCTGAAGCCGACGCCGCCAACAACAATGACGAAGTTAATGTTGATGACAGTCGCAGTCGAAGTCGCAAACGCAGCCGAAGATTGGACACCAACTGAATACAAATGCATAAATTAAAGCACAAACAAATTTCCTATGTACGAATGCACTTGTCCAAAGGTTGGCCTCTCATCGCCGTACTCTCCTCTCACACCCAAATCTCAATTTCGATCAGATCCCAAACACACGCAGTAATTGTGCATGCAAAACATGGGGAATTCTCCCCAAGAAGAAATGGGCATTTTTTGAAAGGCCGCAACCGTAATTGCCGGACGAACGTACTTCTTATAGCATTGTTTATGGATTTGTATTCCCTTCTTTTTTTATTTTTTGTTGATATTATGCGGAATTCCGAATTGAAGCGACGACAACGAAAGAACTCGTTGACAGCTAATGACAAGGAAAATATAGCGCCGTCTTCTTATTGATGTTTTTTTCCTATCCAATTTAAATTTATATGACAAACAAAAATGTAAATCCTTTTCAATTCTAGTAATTTCTTAAAATATTTTCTGAAAATAAAAAAAAACTCTTCTAGATACAATATGTTTTACAAGCGGACTTTAAATAAATGTAGGATTAGGAAAGGTAAACAATATTTGTAAATTCCTAAACGATTTTTTTTTAATTCATATATATTTTATAGAATTGAAAACAAATGGGCAACACTCGAAGTTAACGATTTCGAATATTGTTATACCATAAATAACTGTAGATAAATGTTGAACTTTGCTATATTGTCATCATAATGTCAGTTTATTAGCTTCTTAAAATTAAATTGTATCTTTAAGTTCTTGCTAAAGGGTCTGATTATAGAGAGAAATTTGATTTATAAAAACAATTGGTTATTTTAAAGCCATTTAATAATGATCTATTAATGATTACGAGTAAATTGATTTAAATATTTGTATAGCACCAGATTAAAATAACAAATATTCAAGAATAAAGTTGTCTGAAGAAAGCAAAGATTACAAGAGGATATTTGGATCCAGTCTACAATTATAAAATTCACGTTCTTTTCTGTTATATAAAAGTATTAACTTTTAATCAATTGAATGATGCAAATAACTTTAACAAAAACACATATGGTTATTAATTGAACAGATTACATTGAAATCGAAGCTAGTCAGTTGAAAATATGGATAGAGAAAGCTACAGTTTATGTGCACTTAACGTGGCTAATAAAAACCGACTACCATCTAATTCAATTCACAATGTTTTGCAAAAGTTCGGCTTAACTATATTCTGCTATACGGTTTGTCATATATAGCAGTTGGAAGCTTATAAAAATTCTTACTACTTAATTGTTTAACTTAAATATGTACACAAGTCCGAAGTGAACGTTGTCGTCAAAGTCAAGAGTCAGAGATGATTCAAGAGTCAAAGAATCAGAGCAGCAGCAAACGATCTCCAAGCGTGTTGATCGTTGGCAGCAGGTTGGCCAAATCTCAGAGACCCGTGTGACTCGTCTGCAGCTGCTCAATGGAGATGGACAACTGTTCGAGGCGCTGCATCAGCTGCAGCATATTCTCCTGGGCACGACTCGTGTTGAACTCATTGCCATGCTCCAGAGAATCCTCCTCGGCGGCGGCCAGCTCGAAATGCAATTTGGCTAAGCTCTCCTGTTGTTCGCGTATCTTGGTCATCTGGTCCATGGTGCAGCCCGATCCTAAGATAAGTAATAGCATAATTAATTAAATATAAGTGAAATTATATAAATCGACTTACCAAACGCCTTCAGCTTGCCGGAGTGAAAATCATCGAGAAGTCCAAGCAGTGCACGTTCCATGTGCTTCACATCGGGCACTTCGGAGACAAAAGAATGATGTTTAATCGGACGCTCATCGAACTTGTCGCTGTGAACGCTGGCATTGCCATTAGCATTGGCATGGGGCATTGTCAATGGTGGGGCATGTGGCACTGTCTGCTCTTGCTGCCCCTTGCGACGCTGCATGCTTGGCGTGTTTGTGTTGCTGCTGTTGTTCTTATTATTGTTGTTGTTGTTGTCATTGTGGTTGGAGCTTTGGTTGGTGTTCGAGGTGTTGGTGGCGGGATCAGGGGATAACCACTCGCTGCTTACCAATGTAATGCTGTTTAAGCTGTGTTCGCTGCTGTGCATCGCGTCCAGCGGATGGCCATCTGCTTGCGTTATGACCAAAACATTAAACAATAAATCATGGAAATAAATAATGAAAACCAAAAAATCAATAGCAACACAATGGATAATAAATAAAAGTATAAAAGTACAATAATTAATAAGTGAATCAAATTGAAATAAGAAATTAAGATGTAAATTCACGAGAAACAAAACTTAAATTGAAGAGTCATCAAAATATTTTTAAAGAAAACATCAAATTCAACTCTATGAAGATAACAACTAAATTTAAGTCAAATTATAATAAATATAATTAACAACCGTTTGTCAATAAATTATAATTAATTGTAAATGCACAAACAATCTAATATTAACAAAAACACAAAATATACAAACGAATAAAATCAGATATAAAACTGGAAAAAATACTAATTGAAATTATTACGAATAGTTTAAGCTAAACACAAGTAATAAAATGTGTAGCCATCTATTAAGTTTTTGTAAAATAAAAAATAATGAATTCAAAATGTAAAATATTTTAAACTAAAGGCCTCATTGCAATCTGATATAAACACAACACAACATATTAGAGAAAAATATACATTTAAAAAAAATCGAACTATGAAAATCAAAACGTATAAGTGAGCTTAAAATCAATGCAATAAGTCGGTAATAGCCGCAGTTAACTTAAAATGAGCACAAAATAATTGGCCACCAAATGATGATAGCAACAAAATCGCAACAATTGCGAGGCGACGCGTAGACTCAAGTGACAGCGGACTAGGGCAACTCATCCACTTTTGATGAAAGGTGGCAAAAGTGTAGAAGTGGAGGGAAACAAATGGGGAGTAGGCTCAGAAGGAGGCGCTTGAGAAGCAGTAATAGGAAGAAGGCGTCTAATGGCTTTGTGAGCCTTTCAATTATTGAAAGTACAACAACTGAACAGCACGCGTGTGTTGGGTGTGTTTGTGTGAAAGTGTCGAGCGGGCAACATATGGTCAGAAGTGCGTCATATGCCGACGATAACAACAACAACCGATCCACTCATTGCCAAAGCGTTCACAGCGACGACGACGAGGACTGCAAGGTTAGAGGAGAGAATCTAAATCAATTGTTCGGACAGCCCTTTGACTCACCTTTCAGCAATTTGCGTGGACGCGTTTTAAACTCAAACCGTTCGTCGCCGCCTCCCCCAGCTGCTGATGATTGTGCGTGTGGGCGTGGTCGCCGTTCGTTGACATATTGCAGTGTTGTTTTGGCTGAAGCCTGTTGACCTTGTTGGCTGCTGCCGGCACCTTGACCCTTCTCTGAGATGGTGCGCTCAATGGAACACGAGGCTGAGTTGCGACTACGCGTTGTTTCGCCACTCGATATGCCTTTAATCTACAAACAAGAAATGTTTTTGTTATTGGTGGGGGAGGAGGAGGAAATTTGGGCGTGTGTGATTGCTTTGTTACATTGATCTTTGGCACCGCAACGGGCGTGGCAGGTGTTTGGGCTGATTTTGCTTCCTCCTCGGTCTCCACATCATTTGGCACTAGCTTTTGGCGCTCAACAACCTCATCGTTTGGTTCCATTTCTCCAATTTATGTTTTCAATCTCTGTTTTCAAGCAAAAATTGTTTGCTTTGTGTGTGTGGTTGCTTTAAGCATTCACAGTCTACGCGCACATCCAAAACAGCTGTTGGCAGTGTGACCACACTGATATTGCCAGGGCTGCTGCAACACTTTGGGTTACTTGGGCGCCTAATTCGAAATAATTCAAATGCTATCTACTTGTTTGATTACTTTTATTGCATTATCTGAATGTGATTCAGAAAGTGTTATTAAACTAAAGAGTCAACATTTATGCCTTCTTTTTGGCAAAGCCCATTGTGTAGACCATATGAACGATGCTCACTAAACCAATGCCACAGAGCGCTGCAGTAATGCCAAATAGGGCCTTATCAGCTGGACCTCCTTTCAGAAAAACGGGCAGATCATTCACAGCCTGCAAAGAAGGAATTCAATTATATTGAACAGTTTGTAAAAATTAAATCATTTCCCACCTGGAAAGTTTTCATTTTGCCAGCCAATCCCTCAGGTAACGCCATGATTTCTTTTAGGGTATTATGTAATTGCTGAAAATATGCAAAGAACTTAATAAAATGCAAATATATTTAATGTTTAAGTGCACAATATTTATTTGGAGTTTTTATATACAATTTATGCAATTTTTCGGTAAACTATTGCAAAGTAATAACGAGAGAGATCTTTACTTACTTTATGAATTGCACAAATACGTCTGCAACGATGTTGCTAATGTAAAATTTAAAAATAGAAAATAAAATGCATAGTTGCCGTTGCACCAAAGCAGTATTGCCAGCACTTGCACATTTTTTATTTCAGTTCAAAAATCGAAACGAAATCAAAGTGCATGTAGCGGAGTCGACCGTTGGAAATTCAAATTGAGCGCCGTCGCATGTGAACGACCGAGGGACGTTGTGAACGTCCGATTTTCGATTTGTACGTGTTCCGTTCGCGCTATTTTGGCTTTTTGTGAATTTTTCAACAGGCGCACAGCATAATCTGCCAGCGTCCCCGGTGAATGGCGTTTTATATATTTTCTGTTGTCGTCGCAAGCAGTTGTGTGCGAGTGCGAAAGCCTGCTGATTGCGCACAACTACAAACGAAAACAAAAAGCTGCGCATAGCAGTCATCTCGCTTGCACCCATACAGAGGGCGCACACTGCGCAAGCAAAAGCGCCATTCAGCCGAAAGCACTGCGAGTAGCAGATTTCGAACCTGCTGCCCAAATTGTTGTGCTGGCGATTTTGGGCGCCTGGTGGGGATTACAATAATTCTACACCGAATGAGTTGTGCAATTTTCGGGGACATCTCGTGTGCGTGTGCAAACTCAAAAATTTGTAGACACAACGAAGTCGAATCGAAGTCTCTCGTCGTGGCAGCAGAAGCAGAATTCAACGACCGTTTTGTCGCTTTGTCGAAAAAATCGAACGTGTTGCATGGTTTTGTTGTAGTGTCGAAATGAAACTGTCGCATCGTTATTATGTTATTTTTTTATTTCATGTGTTTAATGAACGAAAAGCAAAAGCTGTTTAAGCTCTCGCCATTATACAAAAAAGAACAACAAAAAATGTTTACGCTGGCTCGAATGGCGGATCGCGCGACTCTTGGGCTGCAGCAGGGAACGGAGGGGGACAAAGCTGTTTCAAAACACATTGTACACAAGATATCGCCCTGCTAAAGCCTTTGTCGATTTTTAGCTCCCAGTACAAGAACTTTCAAAATCTGTAGCTTCCAAACGAAATTAACTTGCCAAAGTTGCACACACACATACAGGCGCAGAGAGAAACATGCAAACACACACACATACTTTGGTTTTCCGAAACTTGAAAAAAGTTAAATCTGTCAAGTTCACCTCCGCTGCCGCCGAGTGCTTTTGCTTTTATTGTGTGCGGATTCTTCTTGAGCGCCCCTTCGTCCCCCTGCACCATATTGACTGCGCTCTTTCGCGCGGAAGCGTTCAAAAAGTTCAAGCTAAATATTTTCAAGTTCTAAACTTAAACTTGTTCGCTGTGTAAGCTGCAACAACTACAAAACTTGCGACGCTTATCGTTATCGGCAAAAGCGATAAATACAACAATAACAGCTCCATATGCAATAGGTAAATGTGCATAGTCTTTATATGTCATCATAATAGAATGTAGAATTAATACATTTTATTTAAAAATCCAAAATATCTAAGAGTTAGTGTTTAGACAGACAACGAAAGATTCAAAACTTAAATTTATTATTTATTAAAACCAATTTTTGGTGATATGGAATTTAAAAATATCATTATCATATTTAACTACAAAAGAACAATTTGAAGAATTATTTCAAAATCATGGTTTAAAAATGTACATATTAAATTTTTTTGTTTATTTGAATTACGGTATGGGAAAATCATGGTACGGTATTGGAAAGTAAAACATGTGCAGATCTTGCCAACATATAAAATACAAAATTATATTTTAAATTCACATCTTAATGCTAGCATTATTATTTCAATTTTATTGTGCAAAAGCACACACACCTCTCTCGCATATTGTTTTATGAGAAAAGCACTGCTTAATGCTTTTTTTGTGCTTGCTGGATTGAAAGTTTTATCAGAAAGCCAAAACGCAGGCCCTACATACTACTTGTTGTCAATATGTCGAGTCAAAGCCGACCTCAAAACACGAGCTTATTATTTGGCCACAGCGCAAAAAGTTCTGTCAATCGAGCTTAAAAAGCCACTCTACAAAGAGCACGTTGAAATATAATTAATATATTATTAAATGAGTACACACATACAAAGATTCTACAAAATACGTCTGTATATTTATGTGCACTTTGACAATAATTAAAGCTTTAAAAGAACAACTGTTCAAAATGGTATTTTATAGCTTTCAAAACTTTGGCAAAGTCTAAATTCCAATGCGCTTAAAGCTTAAGACATGCAAAGCAAAGCAATTGACAAATAAAAGAAACACTAAAACTATTAAATACCATTTGCCATTAAGCTTATTTGAATTAAACTTTAATATGCCACACCCATATAATTATTTCATTATCAAATTGTGCATTTTCGACACTAATGCCGGTATCAGAAAAAGTGCCTTGCGTCTGCTACCTTTTGTTTTTGTTTTTCGCCGCAAAAGAACACTCGCTGCTGAAAGCGACTGCGACAACAATAACAAACAGAGACAGGCGAGACGCAACGAGGTTGTCTACTCCTTTTCCTTTTCGCAAAACAAAATGGATTGCTCTTTAACTAAAACAGTTAACAGGCTCGCAGCGTTGGCGGCAAACATTTTACAGAGCGCGCATCGGGCAACGAGAACTGCGCAAACATGCCATACGGTTGTCTCACTCTCGCCCACATGGCCAGACAGCAGTTATTGCCATTCACAGTCGTCGAGTGAATCAAAATGCGCATCGCACGTGCTGCTTTCGGCGCTGGGCGCCTGATGAAAAATTCACAAAACCGCTACGAATATAACGCATTCACACTATTCACTCACTCACTCACTCGCTCGCTCGTGTGCACCCGGTGTACCCGTTGTACTCGTGAACAACTCGCTTGTCTCGAGTGGGATCCGGGAACCCAACACACACAATACAAGGTATTGTCCAACTTCTGATTTGTCGTTTTTATTTGAACTCAGGCAATTGAATGGGGTGCAATATTTAAATATTCAATTTTCATTCGCAAGGCGATTTCTTAAAGTTTTGAATATGTCTCTGAGTGTACTCATATTATCGTGGGCATATTAATTACTATAGCAGCTTTATGCGAGCTGAATAGAGTTTTTATTCATGCTCGAGTCGAGTGCATTGAATATAACCAAAAGATGGCATGAATGCTCATGAATGCGCAACGAGTACACTTGAGTGGCACACTCAAGAAGTTTGAGTTCTTGTTGCCACACAACAGCAACATTCGAAGGGGCAAATCGAAAATGCGACACGGCACGTTGTGCGCTCGCTCGCTCGCTTTTCGATTGAATGGGATGTTGTAAAAAATGTTTGAACTGTTTTAAGTTTAAGTTTTAACGATAACAGTGACGCAGAAATGGCCAGCAAGCAACCCTGGGGTAAACACACTATGAGTGCGAGTGCGACGTGAATGATGCCCATTGAGTGTCGGTGTAAATGTGTATGTATGGGGCTACCTTGGCAATGAAATGTGCTCACACATACCCACGCTATCTATACAAATGGCGAATCAGAGAGACGAATGGGAAGTTCATTTACCTCTTTGAACATTTTCAGCGGTCATGCGCTGCTGAGGTGAATTAGATGTTCTTGTGTGCGTCGCGATGTTCTTTGAGTGTGTGAGCGCGAGAGAGCGCCAAGAGAGCGAGTAGCAATGCCAGAGCTAGCTCGCTCACTTGCTCTCGCAATTTGCATTTGGTTTGGTGTATGTCCGTTTCGTTTTTGGTTACCTGCATGCTAATTAGTTTAGTCGATTGCGAGAGCGAGAACTCACTCAAATGTTTGCTCTGACAACAAGCTTGACCCCTGCTGTTTCCCCTTCTTTTGACTCCACAATGCGTATTCTCGTTGTTGCTGTTTCGTTTACTCTCGATGTGATCACGACGCGCTGGTGCTGCTTTTGTTGTTGTTCTCTTGCCTCTTGGCTGTCAAATGTGTTTCAAAGTCAATGCCGTGTGTTTGTGTGTATGTGAGAACGAAAAACGTGCGCGAGAGTGAGGCAAACTCTGTTCTGTTGTTGTTTGACCCAACCCCAAACGTACCCCTCTTTCATGTCATGCCCACCTTGATTATTGCCGATGTGTGCGTACGTCGCCCCCTACTCCTGTCTGTGTATTAGTGTGTTTTGTGTGCTTTTTTTTATCATCTAAGTGGATGTGTGTTGTGGTTGCCTGCTCTGTTGCTGCTGTTGCTGTTGCTCCCGTCATCATTTAGAACAGTTGTCGGCGACGCGCGCGCATGAACAAAAAGTAAATGGGGCGGGCACGGAGCCACACAGCACAGCACAGCACAGCACAGCGAGTATCATCATCAGCAGCGTCAGCTTCGGCGTCAGCGTCGCTGCCGCCTGGCAAACGGGGCAGCAGCGTACGCCCTACAAATTTGCTGTTCGCCTATTCGAAAATTTCACTAAAAATTGTTTACTCTCTCGTTTGGCACGAAATGAAAGTGTCCTTTGGCCCCAAATAATAATGTAAAGCGCTCCACGCTGATTTGCTCAAACCCCATTCCCCCGTTTTCAACGACGACGCTGTCTCGTTTTTTGCAAGGGGTTTTCAGCACAACTTACATAAATACAGATGTACGTATCTATGTATATAACACACCTGTTTAAGAGCGGGGATGTCGTTCTGAGATTGGGGAAGAATTCGACAATGCAGCAGTATTAGATGCAGATTGAACAGAGGCGTAGCTTTGCAGGATAATACCGAAATAATAAAAATGCTGTGGATAAACGGGTCGTATGAGCAATATTTGACTGTCTCTGTCTTTATTAGATCAGAGTTTGTTTTATTTAATTAATATATAAGTATTTATATTAATAAATTCAAATGTTTAAGAAAAGTGTGTGCATTTATAGGAGTACAGACTACTTCCCACCTTATAATCAAAATATTCAGGGAAATAATATTATATTTTCGAAAAAGCCCAAATAAGACTCAATATGATAAATCACTGTATCTTAAAACATTTTATAGTCTTAAACAATAAGTAGTTGTTAGTATACCAAGCAGTGAACTAGTTCCAACTTCAGCTGAAGAGTTGGCCCTTTACAATGAACAGCTTGACGTGCCTTAGGATCTTTCCGGTTGTGCGCCACTGCCGCTCCAACGAAATTCGTAATCGGCAGCCGCGATTTGATTCACCAGGCGTGACATAACGAAACAAGTGAACACGCAATCACACACACATACAAAAAGAAGGCAAGAGCGGTGAACAAGCAAAAGAGCGAGTGAGAAAGAGAGGGAGCATGTGAGATATCAGCGTCTGCTTGGCTGTTGGGAGGGGCACACAATGTGGCTGCTGCGTTGTTTGTCTGGTTATGGGCGCCTGTTACGGTAGTCAAGACTTCCCCATGTCGGCGTGTGTGCGCGCGCTCTGCCTGCTTGACTAAAATGTGGAGCTCCCCAGTTGATAAAATAAACGTTGCAGCCTTGAGAAGGTCTTTGGCGCCCGTCCCCCTTAGAGTGTGTGTGTGGAGAGCCCCAGACCGATGGTAGGGCCCCCTTAAATCGTATTCCCCAATTGCTGCTGCGTTTGTGTTCCCCACACAATAACAACAGCAACAACAACAACGTTGATGATGATGATGACAAATGCTCTCGGCCGTTTAGCTATGCTTTCTGTTAGCCCGCGCTGTTAGTAGCCATCTTTTTCGATTTTTTGCTCAATCACAGTGCCTTTGCTTGCTCGCTCGCTTGCTGTGAGTGCCACAGTGCGTTGTACGTACGTACGTATGTATGTATGTATGTATGTATGAGGCAGGAGGTCGATAGATCTCTGCCGCCCTGTCTAGCCACTGCTGTGGTGTAGTGTGTGGTGTCGTGGTGGCGTGTGGTGTGGTGGCGTGGCGTGATGTTGGTGTTGGTGTTTGTTGTGTCACTTGTTCGCTGTACAACTTCTGTTTTCCTGGTGTAATTAAGCAAACGAAATATAATAATAATAAATTATAATTTTAGAAGGCGTGCCCCGACAACACCAATCGAATTAAAGCGGGAGCGGGGCTTAAATCGCGCAATAATATTATTTTATTTATGGCCAACACACACACTGCACTGCAACAGTCTGTTGGCCTTTTTGGCTAGACCATTATTTCGTTTGTATGTTTAAAATATAAACGAACAGGCTTCAAGAAATAACCATCTCTCTTTGTCGCTTTCTCTCTCTCTCACTTTTTCTCTGCACGATACAGCTTTCGCCATAAAATTTGAAATTATAATTCGACAAAATGGGAAAAAACAGTTTTGTAAACGCGAGCGTGCGCGCTTCTTTTGTTATGTTAATTTTACAGTGTTCAGCCTCCCCTTCTGATCAACCCATTTCCAATGTAACGTGAAGCAACAACAGCGCCACGCTATCAACTCCCCAACTCCAGGTCTAGTTGCAACTCCAACTCCAACTCCAGTTTCTTGCAGCAGCGGGCAGAGGCAGCTTCACCGAGCCAGCAAAAGTTTTGCGGCCAGACGTTTTGCTATTTCTATGAAAACTTGGTAACTGCTGCGCTCGCTTCTAACGATTTTCTATGTTAACGCGAAATTGAGAGCGCGCTCGCTGTTGCGCGGCAGCCGCTGCCCAAAGCTGCCGGTTGCTGCTTGCCTCTCGTTAAATGGTGAAAAATGTACGTTCCGCGGACTTTGCGTCATGCGATGTTAATTCAATAGGCGCCCAGCACTCACAACCAGCTGCCTGATACGTAACGTCAATGGCCGACACTTGTGTGTGAGCGAGATGGCAATGTGGAAGGTCAGACGCGAGTTGCTGTCGTGCCTGTTTTCATGTGTGTGTCTGTTATCTGTTATCCGTTCGCTTGTGAGCGACACAGTGTGACCGTAGTACAAGCATCTGCTCTTCGTTGCGAGTGTGTGTGTGTGTGTGTGCGTGTGTTAGTGCCTCAGTTTTTGGGGCCATTGTACTCGGAGTTCAGTGCATTGCACTCTGTGCTTGCTTGCTTGTTGTTTTGAGTGTTCTCCTGATTTTTTTCGCTTTAGATAAGTGTGGTCACACATACATATGTACATACATGTGTGTTGTTCGTATGCGAGTGGGAATATGAATGTGCATGTTAATAATACACTTTAGATTAAGTTTGTTTTAACAGTGATATGTATTTTAAATACAGGGCAATTAAGACTATCCATTTATACGCTACGATCAGTTAAAGTAATTAATTATACTATTAGCACTAATTAAAATTTTAAACCCTAAACCCACATTGATTAAAAATATAATTATAACAAATAAATAAATAACATATCCACAAATACAATTGCGTTTTATGAAGCAATATTTATAAATATTTTTATTTAAATACAGATATATTGAAATATAAACTTATGCTAGCGCTTTAAGTAAATTTAATAATTTTTTTTTAATACACGCAGTCAGCATTAAAAAATGTATTTATTTGATCAAATAATAAAAAATGTTTGACTTTGAAGATAGTATTAAAATTTATTAATAATAACTAATCTAAAAAAGCTTTTAATATTTAATGTTTTATTTTTAAATTCAATTCAGCTCAAAATATTTTTAAAAGTAGACTTACACATTTTAAAAATTTGAAAATGTAATTCAAATTGAAAGTTAAAATTCAGAATTTCGCAACTGACACCTATTAAAAAATATTCATAAGTAACAACCATTGCGATTGAAGTGTTACTAAAGGCAATCGCAATTAAGTTAAGTAAGCACTCCCTATGTTATAAAAATAAACAAAACCTTTAAGCACCGCCTATCACTAGCACCCTCTTCCACTCGTCCCTCTTCGCCAGCCCTTTTGTGGCTTTGGCTCTCTTTCTGCACTTTGCTCACGCCATTTGTCCGCTCCGTTGTGCAATTACTACGTCGACGTCGTCGTCGCCGTCGCGTCGTTGCAATTTCTTCTAGGTGCGCGTCCGTTCGCTGCCTCTCGCTCTCACTATCTCAAGTTCTCTATGATTGTGTGCCAGTGCATGCGCTTGTATGTGTGTGCATGCAGCTCCTCTGCCGAGTTTGTTGTGTTTGCGTGGAAAATTGTATGCCCCCCGCAGCGCACATTTGAAAAGTGCATCACCATCATCATCTGGCTGGCTGATGACGTTGGGAGGCGCAGCAGGGTGGTGGTTAGTGGTAAAGGCAGCAGTCAACGCAACACAGCGCAGTCCCCATGGAGCCTAGTTTGACTGCTTGGAAAACTCTTTGGTTTTCTATTAGATTGTGCTGCTAACGCAGCCGAAGCTGAAGCTGCCTAGGCCTATGCAGAGAGCGCAGCAAAAGTAGGCGCACGATGAACGGCTTGCAACTGGTTCGTTCCTTCGTCTATTGCTTGAAGTCA
Organism: Drosophila albomicans; assembly: GCF_009650485.2. Lineage (NCBI taxonomy): Eukaryota > Metazoa > Arthropoda > Insecta > Diptera > Drosophilidae > Drosophila > Drosophila albomicans. The sequence continues at coordinate 22,658,523 of NC_047628.2, read as the reverse complement.
ATTCCCCATGACTGTTGTAACTATTGGAAAAAAGAAAATCCTTTCCACGCTTTCCCCCAAAAAGAAATAGTTGGCCTAGACCAAACGGCAGCCTATATGCAAGTGACTCCTCATACAGTGCGAGTGCGAAAGGCAAAAAGCTTTAGCTGCATTTGCTTAAAGCCCCTTTAGAGGCTCACATACACTCACACATCGACACATGCCAGTGTACCGATGAAAAATGGTTGAAAAAAGTTTTAAAAAAAACGTTGTATGATTTTTCTTCGCCAATATTTTGTAACAGAGGCACAGCACCGAGCGAACGGTGCCTACGACTTTTGTAACAAAAATGCACACAAGGCAAAGAGAGCAACACACACGCACAAACACACACACTCGCATTTGCCAGCTCATGTTGTTTCATTTTTCTTATTTCTTATTGTGGCCCCTCCATCGATTCCCCTGCTTAATGCAGTTGTTGCTGTTGTTATTTTTATTGCTGCTGCACTCGCCTATACAAAGTTGTGCATGTGTTCGTGTGTGTGCAGTGCAATTGGAGAGCGAGAGAGTGCAAGAGAGAGAGTAGGCATGGAAGAGAGACCCAAAGCAAAATGCAATTCAATGTTGACTGATTTACACAGTGACACAAAAGTGTTTGTTAATTGTGTAAAAGAGTTAGCACAATATGAAAGTAGTTATTTTGTTATATTAATATACATATGTATTTGTTTGGTAAATACAATTAAAAATAGTTGGAAAGGTAATTGCATGTTTATATTTGGAATATGCTGTGTATAGATTTGCACTATGGATGTGCTGAGTTTATCACACTGTGCCTGAACATGTGCATTCTCCTATTCATACACATGCAAGCGAGCAGTATGTAGTGTGGAAGCGGGACATCGAGGTGGGACTGCAATGCACTTTTTGGTTGTGCACATAGCACAGCATCTCGCTCCAACTGCTCCCAATACACATACAACGAAAGAGACGAAGGCATTGACAGCGGCGTACAGCAAACAGAGCACAGAGAGATGCTCAGCGCATGTGAAAGGCCTTTGGACTGCATATTCCCAGTCCGCTCGTCGCTCGCAGGCAGGCAAACAGGCAGGCGCACCTGCCCCGCCCCATTCGCTCTCACACACACACAAGTAAGCAAATAAAAAACGTTTTTTTTTTTGTCAGACATTTGTATTTTTGTGTTTTGTTGTCTGTTGGCAAAGTGCAACGTCTCTACGAATTCTGGGCTCCTTTTCCCAATGTAACACAACCATGCACCATGCGAGCAACGATTGCCCCAGGGCTGCCATTACCATTACGACAATGATTACGTTGATATGGAATATGGATGCGGACGCCGTTGTCGCGGTGGCTGTGGGAGAACGTGGCGCATTTCAGTTTACAACACAACCCACGTGTCTCCTTGGAGCAACAGCAACAACTGCTGTCCATTACACGTACTACGCATGTAATAGCATTTTGCTCCAGGGCCTTTTTTGTTGGGGTTATTCCTTTTTACGGTTGTTCTGGCGTGAACAACAGCAACAACAGCAAAAAACTCCTGCTCTTTGCTGTGTCATCGTCATCGCCAGCGTCGCCGTCGCCGGCTGCGTGCACAAAAGTAACAAAATGTACTGAATGGCAACAGGCTCTCAGCGTTAACCAGAACGACGATTTTACATTACAATCGCTGTACAATCGACGCTCGGTCTCTGTACACGCTCATTGCGCGCTCGCAGTCCCCAACTCCTCTACCCCTCCATCTCCTGCTCCACGTCTACTGCACAGCTCGCGACACTGTGTAGGCTTTATTTGTGTCTGTGTTTGTGTGTGTTAGTATGGTTGTTTGAGTCTCCCTGTATGTGTCTGTATGTACGCGTCGCATTACTTGCGCGTGTACTCCCCACTCTCCCCCTCACCATTGCCGACAAAGCATACAGATAAGTAATAATGGCTCCACTCTCCACTGCCGCAGTCGACGTCAGCGCAATTTGTTTTTTTTTTTCTCCTTACTTTGTTCTTTGCGTGCCTTTGGCGGCAACGAGGTCTTTGCTCTCGTTTGCTTTATCATTCATGCCGTATGTGTGTATGTACATACGTTGCTTTGATGCGCTCGCTATATGCATGCATGCATGTGGATGTATTTGTGTAAGAGAGCGAACTGACCACCCCACACAAACACAAACAAACACCTAAAAACATACAGCAGAAAATTTGCTAATGCATTTTGCATTTCTACAGTCAATTCAGTCAGTCGCAGTGTGCCGACCATTGAAGTCACTTGTTGCTGCATGCTGTGATGAAGGTAGTTGACTGCGGCCTGTTTTGAATAATTTGGATGAACGGTAAAATGCTAATGCCATTTGATCCTATTGTGATAAATATCAATTTGTTATAAATAATTATTTGCTGCTAAAAATATAAGCAAATATTATTAGAGTTCCTTTACTTATATATGTACATATATAAAAAAAACTTTTCGACTTGGATCAACATTTATTTATTTAATACTAATCGGATTGAAGGTTGTATACATACACATACATATATATATTTAAACGCTATAAGTTAAGGAATGTTTTTGCACTGAACGTGTGCTTGATATGGTAGTTGATATGTTTTCATTAAGCTAGCCACAGTAAAAGATCCAATTTGGTACTAAATATAAGCAAATAAGAAAAGTACGAACTGTACTATATAAATTAAAATATGTACCACAATTATATATTAAATTTGGTACAAGTTTCAATAAAAATGAAACTTCATATGTACCAATTTAAAAATCTTTAATGTACCATGATAAATTTGGTACACAAATGGGAAATGTTCAATTACAACGATATGTTAATGTGTATAGAGAAAATGTGTGTGTGTGCGATTGCGCATTGATATGTTTTAGTTTAGTTTGTCAGTTAGTCGCGGGTTTGTCTTAACAGTATTTTTTTGTATCACAGTTCAAAGTGCTGAGAGATGAACCCGTGTATCTTAGAACTCGTTTGCTTTGGGCGGATTGCCAACGGACGTGACGCACGCCTCCTTAAAGTTGGTGGCATTGAGGGGCGCAAAGTAATCTTCGTGCAGGAAACGAATGATATTCTCGATGGGACACAGATCGGCCTTGTTGCCTCGACTATCGCGGGTCACACGCAAACTCTTGCCGCCCTCACAGAAGTCAATCTGCTGGGTGACATCGCGTCCATTGTAAACAACCCGGAAATAATAATCCGTATGCGCCTCACTGCGATACACCTCGAAGGCGAGTCGGGAAGCATATGCGATGGTCTGTCCCTGCTTCGTCACAATGCCCAGGGCTGCTGTCAGATACTGCAGCGTGCAATCGTGTCCCGAGTATAGCACAAACTTGGTGCGATCCCCCGATATCATCTTGAGCATATAGCCAACTATGTGCCGGATCATGCCATAGGCGCGCAGCAGTCCCGACCGTTTGTAGTACGTGTGCCGAGCGCTGCGTAGCGACAGCTCATCCGCAAAGGACATGAGCGCATCCACATGACCGGGCTCCACACAAGCCTCCGTCTCGCCCGTTTCAGGCATTGCCTCCGCTTCCTGTTGAGCGGGCTCCGCAGCTGCTGCTAAGAGATTGGAGGATGTTTCATCCTGATCAATGTTGATGACATCCACCAGCTCCTGGGCATGCTGTGTGCTCGCAGTTTGGCTGCCATTGCGTCGCCGACAGGGTAAATTCGCGTCGTGGCAGAGCACCGTCAACATGGCATCGACCACTTCGAAAGGATTCGTGATACCGCCCTCGGTGGGCGTGTGCTGCAGCAAAGTGCCGCCAATCCATTGCATTACAGCAAGTACATCGGGACGACGCAACAGCTGGCGATCCGCCAGAGAAGCTAGACGACGTTGCAGCACCACAGATTGCGCACAGCTGCAGTCCCCAAAACAGAAAGCCATGCTATGGGATTCACGCACATTTAACGCTAACCATTTGTCCGCTGGCAGCAGAGCGAAGAGCAGCGCCAAGGCAGATTGAAAGGTGCGACGATAGCGTGTGGTAAACACCACCACTTCATCCGAATTGAGCAGCGTGTGCGGTGTGGTGCCCAGTTGGGACAAGCGCTGTGCTTGCGTTGGCTTCAGCAGCAGTCCCAAAGGATGTGCGTATATCTGATGCATAATGTCGCCCACATGCAGCAGCTGGGCAATGCCTCTGCAAAGTGGACATAGAGAGTGAAAAATGTAAGAACTTGAAAAGGGACCGGGTAACTTACTTGTAGGTGAGCTGGCCCAGCGGACAGCCGCGCTCTGTGGCGGGCAGGAGCGGGAAGCCGTGGAAGGGACCAACTTTGTTCCAGTACATGTGATTGGAGCCGGATGCTGAACTGCTGGAGTTGTGCAGAAAGCTGCGATATCTGAAAAAGAATATAAACCAAGTTGTCGTGGAATATGTACAAGATTCAGGGAGTTCACGAATTTTGCTTATAAGCTGGATAAGTATTGCCAGCAATAAATTTAGTAGTATCTGATATAAACAAGGATAGATGCACAGATAGAAGCTACTACTTATAAACTTTATCTAATAATCTTAATAATAATAAGCTACTCTGTCAGTTGCATACAGCTTTGTATTAACTTAAAAGGTTTACTCGGCTGTTGGCAGCGAGCCATAAAAGATATAAGATGTCGCACATTTGTAAAATAAACAAACTGCTTAGCACCTAGCTAAGTATTATCAGCAAATTTTGTAACTCTATCTTATATCTAACGGTTATTTGGTCTGAACATGTAGACAGGTGTATATAAAAAATGTATTTACACTTACAATTTTAAAATAAACTTTAATGTCTTAATTTGCGAAGAATTATCACCAAATTTGATACCTCAACCCAAATGTTTAAAATGGGCAATATTTATGTGAGCTTTTTCTAAGCCCAGACAGACGGACTGATGGAATGATTTATATACTAAATAGTGGGGATAAATAACAATGCTATTAATTTGAAGTATTTTTCATAAACCCTCAATTATATCACTCTCTAGCTTAGTAACGCTCGCACCTGTTGACCAGACTGTCGCCATCGACGGGCACACCACAATTGATGCCCTGCGCATGCACATGCGACATGGCACCTCGATCGCCATGCCTAATGACCAACAACACCCCCTGCAACTTCCAACCCTCCAGAATGCCGCCATCATCCAAGCGCGTTAGCTGCGCCAGAGGAGCACAACGTTCGCGATACTTGGCAAAGCGCTGCGATGCACTGGAGTCCGCTGTGGAGGCAGCGCCGCCGGTGTTGCTGCTGGCGGGAGCGGAACCCGTGCCAGGGCCATAGACGCCGCTGCCGCCGCCGTTGCCCAGATTGCCAGAATACTCAGCATTGCCCATGTAGCGATACATGCCTTAAAAAAGAAATAGCTTTAGAGGGATGTGCAATTGTTGATTACCACTTAACGGACTCACCTGCGATGAGCAGAAAGATCCACAGGCTGAGAAACATGTAGCAATAGAATGTGCGATGTTGCGTAGTGAAACGCGTCAGCTCCTTGAGCAACAATCGCATGATGAACTGGGCAACGGCGACGCCACACACACATATAAAAAAGTGGTCTTAACGATGGTCGACGCTGGAGGATTGGATGCGAGCTCCTTTATTGGACTTTTCCGTCTATTTTTGTTGGCTGTGAAAAGAGCCACGCTCGCTTTTGGGGTTGCAAACAACACTACAAAAGCAGAGTTGTTACGTGGAGCGCATCGAATTGGTGGAGCATGCGCATTGTGGCCAGCAAACAGCTGATGGTGGACATTTATGTGCGTTGACAAGCATTGGATGCCTTTCTTTAATCACGGCAAATACAATATAGAGGCGTAATACATATGACAGATTTTGGTTAAATAGTTAGGAGAGTTGCAAACTCACCAAACTTTACAATGCGCATGAGATTATTTATGTTTAAAATATAGTATCAAAGATCAGAGATCATATTAATTTCATGTATAATAATGCTGTTGGCTTAGTCTTGGGCGGCAGCCAGAGCCAAGACGGTGAAACGCACTTCCTCGGGATCGCGAGCCATGAACTCCTTGCACACTTTGGCCGCGTCCTGCACGAAAGTCTCATCTGATGTCTTGCCATGACTGATGGGATAGGACTTGCGACCATCGAGCTCATACAAAGTGTTCTCCTTGTTGACGAACGCAATGAAGTGATGGATAACCGTTTCATAGGCGCTGGCATCGGTTTGTCCCTCCTGCGCCAGCTGCTGGTGATCCTCGGTGAAGTCCTTGTCTTGCTCCAAGGCTTGACCACGCTCTTCGGCCGAGAGAGCAGCGCCCTTTTCCAGGAAATTCTTCAGCACACCGGGTCCAACCTCAATGCTGTCAAGAGTAAAGTGATTTAGAATATTATAATTTCATTACAGGCGACATTTGAAGCTTACTCCTTGTTGTTGGCCACGCTGTGGATTAAAGCGACTGTGCCGCAAGCATTGTGCGTAAATTGACGCATATAGAAAAGATCTTCGGGATACTTTTCCTCTTCGGCGGCCGTCTTGATGCGCTCATGTTCCTCGGCGCGATGTTTCTCATACTACCGATAAGATATAGATACGATGACTAAGCAAATTTATTGGTGTAAAAAAGGAAAGGGAACTTACAGCATCGCTGATGGGGAAGAGCAAAATAACGGCTTTGACGGGCCGGGGTAGAAAGCCGAGCAAATCATCATCTAGACCGATGACGTCAGTCACTGACCAGGATGGCGACACGCCCAGCTTGTGAATGTATTTGGTCAGTACCTGGAATGGGACGACGACGTCTTCTTTTTTATACAGTGCCAATCGCAAAAATAAAAATACAACACAATTTTGCCAAGCAACCAAATCCAAACAAAATTCGCAATATGCACTTTTATTTCTTTCGTTTTTATTACTGCAAGAGATAAGCACTCACCTCTGGGTTTGATTCAAGTGGTGTCCAAGTCGACATGTTGATTAAAATTCGCGTATTTAGTAATTTACTTGCACAGCGAGACAGTCACAGACTGAATTGTTTTTTCTGTTTGCCTCAAAACGAAGATTACCGGCACTTTTTTGACACTTTGCAATAGGGATGTTGATTACATATCGATATATTATCGTATCGATGTCGGGTTCACTGAATTATTAATATACAATTTAAAAAAATACATTTTTAACAGAAACTTTAGCAGTTGCTAAAAAATTAAGTGATCATAAAACGGAAATATTATTATTTTTAAAAGGGTTTATATACGATTTGAAAATGAACCATTTGTATTAATTTTGTCGTTTTGAAGGGGTTTAAATACATGTTTTAAAAATTGTATACTAGTAACAATATGTTTATTATTAATATAGAAAGCTAACTGGAGAAACATAAATAGAATACAAATATGTTTATATTTAAAGAGATACAATTTTATTAACGTTTAAACTTAGCGCTATTCTCAATCAACCCCTCTTTTCGTTGTGCAGCACTAAAATATTTCAAAGTGATACCAGCTGCTTAAAGAAACTATTTCAGGACTGGGAAATATATCGTACATTGAATAAAAAGCCTCCAAGAATTTTGACTAAATTATTTTTTATAAACAATTCTTGCTAAAAGTTCATGTATACAGAAAAAAAACTCTAAATATTTTTCTGTGAAATAGACCGTAGCATAAAATAGTGGTATATTTTAAAGTATTTTAAATCATTGCACGGTATATTTTGCGAATAAAAACGGTATATTTGAAAATTCAAATTGTGGTCACGCTAATCATTGTGCGAGTCGGCAAAAACAGTTTTGTGCCGAAATAAATATAGTGCCTAAATAACATAAATAAACGCCAATAATTAACATTCAAAGTGATGAGAAGCCAGCAGCATTTGCATTAACCGAATGCGCTTTTCACAAGGCCTTCAAAAAACGCGAAACTTTTACACTCGAATCGATTTTTCTGCGCTGCGCTGTGCTTGCCAACTTTCACAGCGCCCAACTAACAAAAACCCAAGCCAACTAAAAAGGCAGCAGCAAAATGTCGCGGCATCCTAGCGACCGGAAAGTGTATGTTGGCGATTTGGGCAACAATGCGCGGAAGAACGATTTAGAATATGTGTTTGGTGCTTATGGCAGTCTACGTAGTGTTTGGATTGCACGCAATCCACCAGGTTTCGCCTTTGTGGAGTTTGAGAGCGCCAGAGATGCAGCTGATGCTGTGCGCGGCTTGGACGGCCGAACGTTGTGTGGGCGCCGTGCTCGTGTAGAGTTGTCCACAGGAAAATACGCTAGATCTGGTGGTGGTGGAGGCGGCGGTGGTGGAGGAGGAGGTGGCGGCGGAGGTGGTGGTTTTGGTGGAGGAGGACGTGGTGACCGTGGCGGTGGACGCAGTGATGATAAATGCTATGAATGTGGCATGCGTGGTCATTTTGCGCGCCACTGTCGCGAGCGGAAGGCAAGACAACGACGCAGGTTAGTGATTATCAATTTCATTCATAATTTTTGCATCATATTAATGTACGAAATACATACATACATACACAAAATTTGTATGTCGGGCAAATCTAATTTAAATTGTTTTGAGTGCGGTGAGTTTCAATTTGCTACTTTTTTTGGTGGTGAATTTCGTGAGCAAGTGCATGCACACCCCTGGAATTAAAAAATGCGCGCGAATTCAGTGTGTTGTCAAAAAACAGGCTTATTAAATTGTTAAACTTTTGAATTTATTAAATAAAGTGCATCCGAACTGAATATTTAACATAATCAATTTGGAGAGTTTCATTCAATTCAAAAAATAAAATAAAAGAAAAGACTTCAAATATTATGTGTATGGTGCGTGGCGTCGTTTTTAAACGATAGTTATCAAAAATGTATATCGATAATGCGCATGTGGTAAATTTTTCGATTATTGTATAGAGCAACACTGGCATCGTGGTACACGCACGTGTTTGCTTCATTTTGGATTTTTCTTTTACACGCGGCGCCAGACTAAAGAAGGTTAAGTTCGAGAGTGTTGCGCTTCACTTTGCTTAAAATATTTAATTTCTAACTGAAATTAAATGAATTAAGTTTGCGCAAAATGTTTGTGTTATACGAAACGCCGGCGGGCTACGCCATTTTCAAATTACTCGACGAAAAAAAACTGGAACAAGTGGACAATTTGTACTTGGAATTCGAGACACCCGAAAAGGCAAATAAATTACTCAAACTCAAGCATTTTGAGAAATTCAATGATACCACAGAAGCGCTGGCAGCGGCCACCGCAGCCGTCGAGGGCAAAGTAGCCAAGCCACTGAAGAAAACATTGAAAAAACTCCTCGTGGATGATGTGCAAGCATCGCTGCTGGTCGCCGATGCCAAACTGGGTACTGCGATCAAGGACAAACTGTCGGTGCAATGTGTCTACAACACTGGTGTGCAGGAGCTGATGCGTTGCATACGCCAGCAGGCGGACAGTCTGCTGGGTGGTCTGCCCAAACGTGAGATGACCGCCATGGCCCTGGGCTTGGCGCATTCGCTGTCACGTTATAAGCTGAAATTTTCACCCGACAAGATCGATACGATGATTGTGCAAGCACAGTGTCTGTTGGATGATCTAGACAAGGAGTTGAACAACTACCTGATGCGAGCACGTGAATGGTACGGTTGGCATTTTCCCGAGTTGGGCAAACTGATTACAGACAACATTGCGTTCGTCAAGACGATTAAACTGGTGGGCACCAGAGATAATATGGCTGCCACCGATTTGTCAGACATATTGCCCGAGGATGTGGAACAGCAAGTGAAGGAGGCGGCTGAGATCTCCATGGGCACAGAGATCAGTGACGAGGATGTACTAAACATACAATGTTTGTGCGATGAAATCATTTCCATCAATGATTATCGCACACATCTGTATGATTACCTCAAGGCACGCATGATGGCCATGGCACCCAATCTCACAGTGCTTGTGGGCGATACTGTTGGCGCCCGGCTCATTGCCCATGCGGGTTCGCTGATCAACTTGGCCAAGCATCCCTCGTCTACTGTACAGATCTTGGGTGCTGAGAAAGCCCTTTTCCGTGCCCTGAAAACCAAGAAGGATACACCCAAGTATGGTTTGATTTACCACGCACAGCTTGTGGGACAGGCGAGTCAAAAGAACAAGGGTAAAATGTCACGTTCGTTGGCAGCGAAAGCATCGCTAGCAACACGTGTGGATGCGTTTGGTGAGGAGGCCACCTTCGAGTTGGGAGCCACACACAAGGTCAAGCTGGAGGCGCGACTGCGGCTACTGGAGGAGGGCAATCTTCGCAAATTGTCGGGCACTGGCAAAGCCAAGGCCAAGTTTGAGAAATATCAGGCCAAGAGGTGCGTAATAGTTTCCATTTCCATTGATCTTATTATTTGGCTCTAGTGTTTGAATTCTTAAATGATGATACCACAAAGGTTTCGCATTTATCTGATTCCATCTTGACGATAAACCTTGGCTGTCTGACAAAGAGTTCAACACACACTCCAAATGATGATCAACTCTAGTTCTCTCTTCATTCTTTACTTATTTTTGCATTTCTCCCATTACAGTGAAGTGTTTACGTATCAGCCGGAGGCGGATAATACGTTACAGGTGAAGAAACGTAAGCATTCGGAAGTTGAAACGCCCGTCAAGCAAGAGGAGGAGCAAGAGGAAGTTGCTGCCGATGAATCAGAAATCAAAACTGAGAAGAAAAAGAAGAAGAAGAAGAAGCAAAAGGATGAAGAGGCTCCAGAGCCAGAAGCAGCTGCTCCAGCAGAGGCTGAAGATGAAGCGCCCGCACAGCCTGCCAAGAAAAAGAAGAAATCAAAACATCAAGAATAGATGGGGGCGCTTCTTACTACAAATAACGCTTAAGTTGATAGTTTTTAGTTTTTACTCTCTAGTTTTAAAACCCTATTACTGCAGTCTTAGCATACAGTTTTATTTTATTTGTGAACTACATTCGGAATAAAAATGTAACATACCAAGACATTGAAATTTCATGAATTTCTAACTAACAACTAAAAGTAAAATTTACCTTTTTCAGCATTGCTCAAACTGAATTGATGTTCGATTGTGCGTTGACAATTGTCATTGAATTTCAGAGCTTACGGCTCAATGCTAAAAAATTATTATAGTTGTAATTATGGAAAATATTTACAATTTTGTATGATTGTATAATACTTCTGCGAAAATTTAATTTTTAATAGATCAAAGTTCGTAATATTTGAAAGTGTCGAGGATGTTGCATTAGACTTAAAGATATGCCATAAAAGGCTCTCAAGGTCTTAATCTAATTTTTATGAATTTATTTCATAATCATAAATTTAGTCGTTGATTAAAACTATAGTTTTTAGCCCACTGTAAGTTGCAGTTGTAAACGATTTTTCACAGCAAAAAAAGGTATTTGCATTGAAGGCGATCAAGCAGAAAATGCTCAAACTGCAACAGCAGCACCAAAAAGACATCTTGCATCACACGCAAGATTTGTGGATTTTGCGGTGAGCAAGAGCAGCAGCAAATAAATCGAATATAAAAGCGCAGTAGCCAAACAAATGGAGCGTTCAGTTAGATGGCAGCATGATGAGGGAACACCTGAAGCTGCTGTTGATCTTGGGCCTGCTGCTGACATACGCGGCGGCCAAGAAGAAGGAGTCCTCTTCGGAGGAGGAGGAAGAGGGCGGCGAGAAGCACGAGAAAAAGAAATATGGTGATGAAGAGCATAAGGGCGAACATGGACATAAGAAGCACAAGGAATGGGAGGAGGATGAGAAGAAACATCACGAGGCCGAGGATCACGAACATCATCATGGCGACAAGGGCGAAAAGAAAAAGAAACACTACGATGAGAAGGAAGAGTATGGCGAGAAGCACGAGCATGGTGCCCACAAAAAGGGGGGCAAGCATCACCACAAGAAGAAGCACAAGAAGGGTCACAAGGAGTTGGAGTATCACAAGAAATTCAATAAGGATGAGTACCACAAGGAGAAGAAGTTCTACGATGATGAGCATAAGGGCGGACATCACAAGAAGTACGGAAAGGAGCACAAGCATCATGAGGAGGAACATGGCGAGGCGAAGAAGGGCGAGAAGCATGACAGTGGCAAGAAAAAAGGACACAAAAAGAAGGAGGGACACTACAAAAAGGGACATCACGACGAGGATCACAAGAAGTACAAGAAGGAGCACAAATACGGCGACAGTTACGAGGAGAAGGAAGAGCACGGCAAGAAGGGAGAGAAGAAGCACGGTCACAAGCATCACAAGAAGAGTGGCAAGAAGCATGGTTAAAACTTGTGTTTCGTTCTAGACTCATTAATAAAGAAATTCAACATAAAATTAAAGTCTTTTTAACTGGGTATTAATTTTATAGTGTTTTTCTCTTAGTCTGAAAGGCAATATTAAAATAATTTTATAACATTTAACTGGTGCTACATATATATATAATTAATTTAAATGCAAATTTATGCTAGTTACTCGACAAAAGTTTACCATTTTTTTCTCTGTTTACAGAAGCAACTCAATGAGCAGATCACGCAGTACATCGAGGCGTCGTCGCACTCGCTCCAAGTCTGGCACCCGCTCCCGCAGTCGCTCTCCCGGTTCGGTTGGCGGCGGTCGTCGCTCAGGACGCTCGCGTGAGAATGGCGGTCGCGATGAGAACGGTTCGGTGTCGCGTTACAGTGACCAGGAGCAGCGCAATGGCAGTGGATTGGTGGACTCACCGCCGCCAGTGAAGCGGCGCTACGATGACGAGGATGATGACAGAGATAGGGGATCACGATCATCACCATCACCACCACCACGTGGTCGTGGTTCGCCACCGATGAGACGTCGCGGCGATTCCTCCGTCTCCCGTTCCATGTCCAGAGACTAGCGATGCCAGGCGGCGGCTAACACTCATATTGGCCATTAACAACAACAAAAACAAATAGGGCTCAACCTGCTGCTCCTTGCATTCCTGATATTCACAAAAAAAAAAAAAAAAAACAAAACTGAACAAAAACACCCAAAACAAGACCCTCAATTACATTATATTATATGTTCGTCGGGCAGTTAATTGTCCACTTTAGTTACCCCGACTCCCCTGCATTCTTAGCTTAGCACATAATCTATAGATTAATACACATAAACTAGACACTCCTTGTGCCCCTTCCTGTACCCCTTTGATTTTAGTTTTGGATAAAGTGAAACCCCTTAATGCTCACATAGAAGAAATTGCTCTTATATTTTTCATTTTATTTGAAAATTTTGTCAATACGGATCGAACAAGTCTCTCTCTAAATAGAAGGCCGATCTAGTCATTTTCAATTATTTATGATTTCGTTTCCATTTCGTATAAGTAAGAAGAAAATTGATTTTATGTTCGCTTTTATTATATATGCATTACAATACATACATCCAAATACATACAAAAGCATATAGCATACATATATGTATATCAGGCTAAGAATGAAACTGAAAACTGAGAAGAAACAAAATAATATATATATATATACTAAAATTGAATCATTTTTAGGGATACACAACTGAACTTGCTATCCAAAAGTCAATTTTATGATGTAACTTATCACATTCAACCGCCCCTCCTCATCCTTCCTTTTATCAATTGAATACAAAAAATGATCCCCTAACAAAATGATATTTTCACTTTCACAATTTTTGTAAGCTGTTTTTTTAATATTCATATAAATTAGGCGAAAAAAGAAAACACTTATTGCAAAATTCATATTTCTCATACATTACGTCATAGTTAAGTATTATAATGTATGATTCTTGAAATGCGTATTTGTATGTAGCAAATGCGCTCCAATACATAATACATAATAATTATTCAATCAATAAATCAAATGCCAAAAAAAAAAATAAAAACACCAAATGGAATTATTTACATTTCTAGCAATTACCAGCAACAGCACAGAAAATAAAACAGTTTGCTTTGCAAATAAATTCAAATGTTAACGTGCATTTTAAATTTCGATAACAATGCGATATATGGAATTCGTGATCGTGAAGTGGTAATCGCATGTTCGATACATGCAGGGTTGCACTTCGCATGTTTATCGATAACTGATCTATTGCGCTTCGCATTCTTCTACTCTTAATGCTGTTTTGTGTTTTTGTTTTGTTATCTATTATTTTTTCTAACTTGGTAAATTCGTAAAAAAATTATCAACCTCAAGTGCAGTTCAATCAAACCAAGATCATTAAATTGCGCGTTCGTGTGTATGTGTGACTGAATTAAAGATTAAAGCAATATGTCAATGGCATTTCGCTTGTCCAAGCACGAAACGAGCGTCATCAGTGCAGAAGACACATCGCTAGAACATCTCGATTCAAGTGTTGAAATGCATTCGCGGTCACCATCGCCAGCACCGCTGGTGTTCAATCCACGCAAGCTGCGCTTTGCCGACGATGATTTTGACAAGGATCATCCGCAGGAGAGTCCGCAAAATATTAAGAAGCGATCACAGAGTACTGCCACCGCGCATAGAGATGTGGATATGTCGCCACCATGTCAAAAAGTTCGTGCCCTGCGTCTGTTCAATACGCCGGCAACACCAAAAACCATTCTACAGAAATCTACAAGCAACTGCAATCATTTGTCGGCCGTGGCAGCGGCTGCAAATGCTGCAGCAGCAGCTCGCAATGAGCTCTCCAAGATTCCAGATCGTCCGCGTTCATTGCCTCTGCACAACCATCGCACGTTGCAGCCACAAGACACCGCTAATGTGAATCCCTTTACTCCAGACAGTGAGTGATCAACAAAACGTTAAGAATGACTTCAAGTACTGATCTGCTCCTTTTATTCGGTTTTTAGGTCTTATGGCACACAACAAGAAACGCTGCCGCACTCAATTTGGGCGTGAGAATCTCAATGTCAATACCGTGCAACGTTTTCTACTCGGGGAGCCCAACGACGAGGATGCCACGTCTCAGGTGGCGGGCAACGGCGGCTTTGGCATCGAGGCGGTTCGAGAAATCAACCAGCAGGCACCGAAAAGATTGGCACTACACGACACAAACATCAGTCGCTTCAAGCGCGAGTTCATGCAAGTAAGCGTCATTGGTGTAGGTGAATTTGGTGTAGTGTTTCAGTGCGTCAATAGGCTGGATGGTTGCATCTATGCTATCAAGAAAAGCAAAAAGCCTGTGGCAGGCAGTTCCTTTGAGTAAGTCAATTAAACATTAAATTTTATATTCTTCCTAATCATTTGATTAATTCCTTTACCACAGAAAACGAGCACTGAATGAGGTTTGGGCCCATGCCGTGCTTGGCAAGCATGACAATGTGGTGCGGTACTATTCAGCCTGGGCGGAAGACGATCATATGCTCATACAGAATGAATTCTGTGATGGTGGCAGCTTGCAGGCACGCATCCAGGATCACAGTCTGGGTGAATCGGAGCTGAAAATCCTGTTAATGCATGTAATCGAAGGTCTGCGCTACATACACTCCAATGACCTGGTGCATATGGACATCAAGCCCGAGAATATCTTCTCTACCATGAACCCGACGGCACACAAACTAGGCAACAGTTGGGAAACGACATATTTAAATGCTGTTCGAGATGATGATGGTATGGATAGCGTCTATGAGGAACTGCGCAGTTCTGAGAATCTTGTAACGTATAAAATTGGTGATTTGGGTCATGTGACATCCGTGAATGAGCCTTTTGTGGAGGAGGGCGACTGCCGCTATTTGCCTAAGGAAATATTGCAGGAGGACTATAATAATCTGTTCAAAGCCGACATTTTCTCACTGGGCATCACGCTCTATGAGGTTGCTGGCGGCGGACCGTTGCCAAAAAATGGGCCCGAATGGCACAAGTTGCGTCATGGCGAAGTGCCTGTGATTCCCACTCTAAGCAAGGATTTTAATGAGCTGATTGCGCAAATGATGCATCCCGAACCCAATGAAAGGCCCAGCTCTATGTCCATCTACAGTCATCCGTAAGTTTACAATGTGCTGAGCTTTCAAGCAAACGTTACTAACTTAAGATTCGATTTATTCTGCAGCATTTTGAGCGCTGTCGATTCAAAGAGCAAACTGCAGCTTGGCCTGGAGTTGACAGTGGAGAAGCGCAAGAACGAGATACTGATGAATAAATTGCGTGAAGCAAAGAAACAGATAAAGCTGCTCGAACAGCGAGGTAAGTTTCTTCGTCCTCAAACTCCTCTTCTTAAGGCTCTAATCCTTCTTTAAAATATTTACAGTCTCTGTGCTGGCAACAGCAAATACGCCAGATCCACTTGATGGTCAGCGGTGCCTGAGATCATTTACCAGACGCATGCGCACGCCGTTTGGATCGCATGGCAAATTTCCAAATCTCGCGGATCGCAACAAGAATGTCATTACCAATGTTTAACGGCCATGTAGTCGAATTCTTTTTACTGATTTCCCAAAACTTTACTCTTCCGTATTACAAAGTGAACAAAGCTCACATTCTTGTTATCTTTAAGCATCTTATTATGTATCGTAGCTATTAAGTTGTTGCATTTTCTGGATTCCCTCGATATCGTTTTGTGGGTCGCTTCTACTACCTAAGTATTTTCATTTAAATATTCTAAAAGCAAAAAAGAACAAAGAAAAAAGAAAAGCAGAAAGAATGCAATTTCTTTTGTCTATCAACTCAGTGGAATTTCATGAATAAAATAAGAAAAACTCGAATAGTAAGCTGATAAAGGTATTATTGCCTTTGATAATAATTTTAAAGAGCAAGTTTAAAATTTTTGTATATATATATTTCAAGTATTAACTGTAACATAGTATGTATTGTTTTTGTAATTAATGCTATTTATTATAATGAAGGCGAAACATGTAATAACATTCCATTCGTGAATAAAACGAATGATATCAATTGTAATAACATTTAATTTATTTAATGTTAGGGGTTTACAGTAGTTCGAAAAGTAAGACAATCGATCATATATATTGAAAGGTTCTACCGCTTTCTGGACTATTTGAATGTTGCAGTGTGAACGCATGCTAAATTTCAAAATATTCTAGTTTACTCTGAAAATTATACCACGTGCATATAGCATTTTAAAAGGCGCAACTTTTTGAACCTTGTTGCATACTCATTTTTCTTAAATAAAATGTTATTTTTACAAATCGAATGGTACTAATAAATAAATTAGTAAAGCATTAAATATGTATATATCCCTATGAATTGGTAAAAAACCATCACGTAGCGGCAACGAAAGCAATTTATGGTCACACTTTTGATTCGATATTTCCAAACGATATGTGCAGTGCTGCCTTATTGTTGATATAACGGTGTGACCCTATGGCGCAGCAAGTGCTTCATTGAGCAACACCAAAAACTCATGTGGTTGCTCCTGTGTTTATTAGAATGTCCAAAATATTACAGAAATATATAAAGTTCTCCACCAAGGAGCTAGAACAGTATGCCGCCAATCCAGACTCGTGTGTGCTGTGCGTTAAAACAGATCTGCATCTGTCTATGGGCCCCTATGGGATGTCCAACTTCAAGCATGCTTTGCACGAGCTTCTCATTCGCACTAAGGTGGGGATCTATGATGCCAACTTAAATGGCATTGTGCTTGGCATTAAGAACATAAAGGTGCTCGGCCAGACCGCGGGAATGCGTGCCGATGATCCGACGTTACACTTGGTAATTAATGCTGATTTCTATGTGCTACGGCCTAAAGCGGGCGCAGTGCTTCATGGCGTTGTGCGACATATATCGAAGCATCAGATAAGCGCCATTATTTACAGAGTCTTCAATACAACCATTCGGTTTACGAATAAGAAACAAAGCCGCGACGGCATTGTTATGGATCAGGAAATCAAGTTTCGCATCAAGGACTTCAATATTGGTAATGTGATGCCATACATAGAAGGTGAACTTTTGCTGGACGAGAGCGAGGCGCAAGTAAGTCAATGCTTTTCAAACCATGCTTGGAAAACATTATTAAGCTTTTTCAATTGCAGAGCAAAACAATCAAATTCGAGGATGATGCTGAGGTGGCGGAGCAAGAAACACCTGTTGCAAATGGCAACGACAATGGAGCGCATGTGGAGCTCGATGCTTTGGTTGAGCTGATCAAAGTAGAACCCAATTTAACGCCAGAGCCCTCACCCAAAAAGAAGAAGTCGGAGAAGCGCAAGAAAACGCTGGAAGAAGAGGTCAACAAAGTTGTGCCACAAGTGAAAAAATCCAAAAAAATAAAAATGGAACCTGTATAGCCTCAAAAACAAAAGTTAATTTTAATGAATACCCTTTAATATGGTACAAATTAGTTGTAAACTAAGAGCAGATTGCCATGAGCAATAACTCGGCAACTAGTTATTTATATTTAATATGTAGCAATAGAGAATTTTGTTAATACAAATTGTAAATATGTGTTGAAAAATTCTCATAACCATTGAAATTCCAAAATTCGCCATTATCCACCAAACTTTTGGATGTCATAGTTAAATATACCGGAAGATGCTCTATCAATATTACTCGACAGCCATCACAAAATTGAGCACCCAAAATCGCTGGCAGCTGTGCAAGACAACAGCTCTATTTGTGTTGCTTTTGGCCCATGTGCTTATCGGCAGCGGTTACCTGCAGATGCGTGTGCTCGCTCAGGAGGAGGAGGAGCAAGCAGCAGAGAAAACAGCAGCGGAAAAGTCACCAGTGACGGCACAATTATCGTTGGTGACACGACGTGCTCCGCATTTTGAGGGAACCGCTGTGGTCAACAAGCAGTTGGTGACGTTGTCGCTCTCGCAATTTGCGGGCAAATATGTGGTGCTGCTTTTCTATGCTCTCGACTTCTCCTCGGTGTGTCCGACCGAGGTGACCGAGTACTCGGAACGTCAGGACGAGTTTCGCAAACTTAATGCCATTGTGATCGCCTGCAGCGTGGATTCGCCGTATTCGCACATGACCTGGCTGGATATGCCACGTAAGGCGAGTGGATTGGGCCACATTAAGATCCCATTACTATCGGATCTAACGCACAAGATCAGCCAAGACTATGGCATCTATGTGCCCGAATTCGGGCACAGTTTACGCGCCCAATTCATAATCGATGGCAAGGGAATTGTTCGCCAGGCAACCATCAATGATTTGTTCGTTTCACGCTCCGTGGACGAGACACTTCGTCTGATCAAAGCCTGTCGCTATGCTGATATCACTGGCACTCCGTGTCCAAGCCATTGTGGTAAAACAGTCAGCGGAAAGTCGCGTAAATATGCCGCAACCAGCAAAGTTCCATTTTAAATAA
This sequence comes from Drosophila albomicans, assembly GCF_009650485.2. Classification (NCBI taxonomy): domain Eukaryota; kingdom Metazoa; phylum Arthropoda; class Insecta; order Diptera; family Drosophilidae; genus Drosophila; species Drosophila albomicans. The sequence continues at coordinate 22,639,333 of NC_047628.2, read as the reverse complement.
AGATTATATGGTAAATAAATGTAAATGAAAATATTCCATAAAAATGGATGTCTTATTTTACTTTAATCTTTGAAGTAACTCTTAATCCTGACTATTTGTCCTTTACTTCTAAAAACAAAAGACTCCTCACTATGCTATATTTAATATCAAGACTTTACCATAATGAAATAACAAACGATTGTTAGTTGATTTTTGCAATATCACCATCAAAATGCCGATAATAATACATACATTTATTTCGATTTTCGTTTTTGTCATTACATGTGTATTTCATACAAATAGATTCAATATTTTACAATACATTTACTCGTACATTATGTGTGTATTATATATTGGTTGTATGTACTTGTAGTTGTTATAAATATTTAAAAGCCAGTTACATACATACATAACTACTTGTCCTCCCACATTCGCTAATTATTATTATTATTACTTTTATTATTATCAAATACATAACAAGCAAAAACATGTAATAATCATAATAAAATACGTTCAGAATGCTTAACTAGATTGTGTCAAAATGAACATAAACTATACACACACACATATTCGACCAAAAAACAATTACAATCTAAGACAATCATAATAATAATAATAATTATATGTATGTACTATAATAGTTAATATGAGGCCTACATAGTCTGATTAGTTTTATGCACGCGACCCACGACTACAAGGAACATTTACATAATGTACAAACAGACGAAGATATAATATAGTATACAACAACATCTCTTTTAAAGTTCAAAATCTCAAACCAAGGCCCATTCTCACGAAGTAAATGGCTAACAGATACAGATGCAAGGCAGTCTCTAGGAATGGAAATAAGGAAAGCATAGGTTGAAGACAGTGTGGAGTTTTTGAACGAGTGGAAAGTCAATGTCAAAAGGAGCACTTGGAGTACTTGGAGGCTTAGACAGAGATCTCCTGAATATGTACACGTTTCTTGCCGCTGCCCGAGGCGCCACTGGAACTCGTTTGCCCCGCCTGCCGCAAGATGCCCATCTGCTGTTGTTGTTGTTGCTGCTGCTGGGCAGCTAGAAAGGAGCGTGGCGGCGGCGGAGGCTCGGGAATGTCATCGTCACGCATGATTTCAGAGTCACCGCTGGCCGCTGCCTTCACAGCCTCCTCGATGGCCTTGAAGGACATCTGATCCGATGATTGCACCGCATAATCGAACTGCAGCTGGGCACAACTGTTGTCCACGACAAACGAACCTCGTTTGCTGCCCGGCGCCGAGTGCCCAGCAGTGTTCTCTAACAACGTTGGCAACGTGGCATTGTAGCTGACCATCTCAATGGATTGCACGGCAGCTGCTGCCGGCGGCGGTCGTGTCTTGAGCAGATCCAGCGTGCTGGTGGAACACGGCTCCCAGCTGTCTATCATGAGCGTGGTTTGCGGCGGAGGTGGCGGCAATTCAACCAGCAGCTGCTCCTCCTTCAGTTGTTTGGTCTTCTCATCGTAGCAGCTGTACTCGCCGAAGACCATGCCCATGCCGCCCTTACTGTCCACGACGGCGCCACTCAACGTATACGCATCACTGACATCACCGCTGGGTCCAGCTTGATTCAGCTTCAGTATGCTGGAATTCTTGCTGGTCTCGCCCTCCTGCAGCTCCTCTTTGGTCTTGGCATCGCGAGCTCGCTTCTCGCGCTGATGATAGATGCCCGCAAAGATGAGCACATTGAGTATGAGCAAAAAGCAACCCACGGCGACGGTGGCTATCAGAGCGGTGGTGTAGCTCTGAAACTGTTTGCCACTGAGGCGACGCAGTAGCTCCAGATTGCCAATGATGCCGGTGGATGCCGTGGCCAGATCTTTGTGCGTCTCCTGATGTGTGTGACTGCGATTGTCTTTGGGCGCTTGTGTGGTGGTTAGCTCCGAGACGGACATGGCGCCATCGATGCCGCATTCTAGAATAGAATTCAAAAGATTGTGAATGGAAATTCGCTGCAGGAAATCTTTTCCTTTACCTGTTGTGGTGGCGCCTGCAGCTGCGGTGGCATTGAGCTGCTCCTGCTTTGTGGTGGGCGCTGGAGTTGTGGTTCTTGTGGTCTGTATGATCAGTATATTATCATCATCAGCGGGCTTCGTTTGCAGCTGCGGACGCACAACGCCTGGTAAGTAGAAATCTCAGCATTATAACTCGAAATTAATAAATAACATTATTTTTACCTTCATAGAGATCGCGATTGTTGAGATCATCCTGAAACTGATGATGTCGCATAGACTGATCATTGATGTTGAAATGTCGATGCAGCTGCGGTATAAGATTCAACCACATGGACAGTTTATGGCCACGATAATGGCTCTGAATGTTGGCCTTATTACCTGTCAAGCCAAGCCAGTTAAATGAGAGAAGCTTGATTAAATTAATCGGTGTACTTACCCAACTCAATATACAGCTGATTGACCACATCGTAGGCATCCCAGAAGGGCAGCTCGTCGCCATCATAGTTGCTCAAATCCTGCTCGCTGTTGCCCGGCTCGTTGTTGTTGCCATCGTTGCTGCGCAATCGTCGCCGGAAATACGAACGCTTCTCGTGCATCGCATTGCTGCGACGCTGATTGTAGATGACGGCCAGGTTCAAGGCCTCGCCGGAGAGTGAACGCTTGCGCTGCACATGCTGTGACTCCCTGGTGGGCAACGCTGCCATTGCCGTGGATTGATTCGGATTGCTGCAAGCGAAATGCAATTAATCTCCGCTTTCAAATGAGACTAGTTCATGGCGTACTTACCCCGTCTTGGCAAAGTTGGACAGATAGCGCAGCATGAGACGTCCGATTTGTCGCTCCTGCGTCGTATAGTTGTGCGGAAAGAGCGGCGATAGCGGCAATCCCAGCCAGAAGGGCACATCCTCACCGCGCACCGAACCCGTGCGCTAACGAAAACAAATGACAACGGGAGACAAGGTCAGGGATAAGAGTTCATTTTCATATTGAGTTGACCTTGTTGTGGCCCACCCACCTGTGGATATTCCTCCTCGGCAGTGCGATGCTTAAAGTGCATGAAATATGTTCGACCGCCGCGTAAACTGTGCATATAACCCAATTTGATTAACGGCGAAGCCGTGTGCCCATCGCTCAGGAATTGCAACGTTGCATCGCGCGAGCTTAGCGGATTTCTGATGGCCTTCTCCCAGTCCGTGTATTCATTCTGCAGTGGAGTTAAATGAATTTGTAAGTAGGTCATTTATATCTATTAAAGTTACAGGCAACAATTTCCTGAAACGAATTTCTATAGTATATATGTATATTGGGATTCTTTTCAGTTTTAAAACAGCTCATTGTTACATTTAAAAATTATTCTGGCTCTAACATAATATATGTAGATTCCTCAAAACTACTGTTAGCGAAATGGGTGACTCTAACTTTTAAGGTTAAAGAGATACAGAAGTTTAAACTAGCAGACCGACAGACAGACAGCGAGAATTTTGGAAAGCAAACTCACCTTAAGTACTGCGAATATTTCGTTCAGATGATAGTGGAAATTGTTGCGCACAAAAGTGCGCAGTATGCGATCCCTTCGCGTCTCATTGAAGCCAAACTCCAGATCCTGAGCACTTAAGTCCAAATAGGACTCTACAGATGTTAGACAGAAGATGAGATCACGTTTAGGAAAGTTGGCATATTCAATTCCTGAAGTGCTGTACATGAAATAATTCGAGTTAGTTGAGTGTTGTTTTATGTAAATTTGGTAACTTACCTAACTATAGCTGAACCCAGAGGCAACGCAGTGCTGGACATGGCCTCGGTGTTGGGCGATATCACAGTGCCGTCTACAAAGGGCGCAAAGCCAACTAGGAAGCTGTCGAGTGGAAAGAGAAGATCAGAATAATGAATTCAAGAACCTAAACAATATAAAACTGATGTGTTTCATTTTTGATCGTTATGAAATCTTTAAGACACAATCAGAATATAGTTACTTTTAATATTGGATAATATTTTACACTCAAACATACCGTGGATGATCGATCTTAACGGCCAGGAGTTCAGCGACGCTTTTGGTGCGCAGACAAGGCGCCAGATCATCGTATAGCATGTCACCATGGCAGCCAGTTTGCTCTGCAACGCGTCGCTTAACAAACAGCGGATTCTTCTGTATAGCCCAAGGCGAAAGAGCTGTGCCGCTGATGAGCACAGTGCGCTGCATGAGATCTGCAGAGAACAGTCATATTAAGCAGAAGATTGACAGGATAAGAAGTTTAGGACTCACCACTAGCAACAGGCGACACGGCTAGAATGTTGGCCAACACAGCGCCAGTGCCATAACCCAGTAAGGTGATGCTCTGAGGGTTGCCACCGAAGGCAGGCAGATTCTCCTTGAGCCAGTGAAGGCCGGCAACGAGATCCATGAGACCAAAGTTGCCCTGGGCGCTCTCCTTGCCGCCGGTCTTGAGGAAGCCAAAGATGCCCAAACGGAAATTGATTGTCACAACGATGACATTGCCATGACCGGCAAGTTCGGAGCCATCATATGGATTGCCCGAGTTCCAGTCGTACGATTCACCATGTATAAAGACCACTGTGGAGAGCATGTTGTCTGCATTGATGCTGCCCGAGCTGGAACTGGAACTCGAAGTTGAACTGGCGCTCTCGTTGTCCTGGCCATTTTCCCCTGCGGTTAGAGCATGTGAATGGATTTAATAAAGAGCTGCTGCTGCTCGGTTTGCATGTGAATAACATGCACATGCATGCACTTGGCTTCGAGGACCTGCTCCATATGCTGTCTGTGGTCAGCGAACCTGCCAATTCTGCAGCGCTTGCAGCAATTATTAAAACCAACTGCAATGCACTACGGAATTGAAAGTTTCGCCGCCTTTGGCCCCAATCCCTTTTCTCCCTTCGTCTGCTCCCCATCACCAAATTTCCTCGGTTTTATTTTTGCCCATTTTCCGGCAACTTTTAAAAGTATAAAAACCCAAAAAAAAAAAGAAAAAATAAAAACACAGAAAGAAAGAATTAAAAAATATTATTTCCCCTTTGGGTTTAGTTCGCACGCTCTTTCAACATCAATTAAACTCTCAATTGAATTAGTTTGGCGAAAAAGTTTTTGCTTTTCAAATTGATTTTAATTCTGATACACTCTAAATAAGTTTTGCCTTAAGAAACTGTTGCTCACTTCCACTATGGTCGTTGATTTGATACGCAATTGAAGTGGAAACTACATGGATTGCAATTGAAACTCATTTCGAGTGTTTACGCAGGAGTAAATAGATTTTTTTTGGCATATATAGAACTAGGATAAAATACTTGAATTAGTATAGTTGGAATTTGAAATTTGTTAAAAATAATTTGAAGAGTTTAACGACTAGGAATTAGTTGTATCTAGAAATTCAATAAAATTATTTAAGAATTAAATCACTTTTATTGATTAGAAAATAATCTAAGAATACTGAAGATTGACATTATTTCATAAATGATTCAGTTTTAATAGCACTTTTATATATATTTTGATATATGTATGTATGGTAATTGCTAGAGAAGATTGTTTCATAAGTTGAGTAAAGATGAGAAGCGGTTCATTTGGGTTAATTTGTCTGACAAATATTATAACATAAGACCTTTAACCTTTAACCTACTACGCTTTCAAAAGAAACAACACTTTAAAGTAACTCAAATTAAATAAATGATTTTATTTATGTAAAAGAAAGATTTTTCATGGATAGTAGCCTTGCATTTAATGCTTAATTTAGAAAGACCATTAATTTTTTAATTAAATCAACTACATAAGAACTTAAGCTGGCCATCTATAACATAATTTATTTGATGCATTTTGTTAAGCGAAACTTTTAAGCTCGCAGCTCGAGCATATTAATTCAAATTAGGTTTATGTCAGCTTGCGGCAGCTGGACACAATGGAATTTGAAATGAAATAAATAGACAAATTATAATCAATTCGAAATCACTTAGATGCAAATCAATTAGGAGTGCGTTAGGAGTTGTGACTTACGTCTTTGGCGCTGCAGCTGGTAGGGCACATAGATATTTAGATATAAGCAGTCTTCCGATTGGTTCTTCAGCAGCGGTAGCAGTCGTCGCAGCTGGGCGAGACGGGCGCGGGGCACCTCGAGGAGAGCCTCGGGTCCATTGGGCGGTATGGGCACATTCTGTGGGCAAACGGGCGAGAATCGATCCGCATTGCGGGCCGTTTTCCACGTCGATGGCGTTATGGGTGGCATAAATCTGCAAGTCAAACAGCAATCAGCGGGCATCACTATATGTAGTATATACTCCACACTCTTCACTATACTATATCTATGTCGATGTCGATGTGATGGTTATATGGGCGATAGTAATGTGTGGGCGTAATGGTAATGGCAGCAAACTATCGCGATTACTTCCGCAATTGAGCGTGGGTGGCAGGCAAATGGCAAATGGATGGTGGTAAAGGATTCCTGAGCTCTCTCAGCTATGTTATGTGGCTATCGTTAAGCAGCGCAACTAACTACTAAGCTCATCAATCAAAAAATGGCCAAACGTTTGATTAATTGCACATTTTATTGTTTTACGTTGAAAACCATCGATCAAAAAGTGGGAGAAGCCAACTGTGTGGACGTTACCAGGGCAGCAGTTTCAGCAGCTTCAATGTTGATTTTATGACACAATAATTGACACGAATTGTTTTTATTGTTTTCCCATTTTCGGGTTCGAATTCGTCTCCTCAAATGCTACACACACACACACATTTTGTGGCCGTAATGCAACAACAATTACCCCCTTAAATTGCCAGCTTTTACGTAACTTCCCTTCCCTCCGCAGTCCTTGGCTGTGAACCTATTTCCCATTTGTGTTCCCCCTCTTAAATCATTCCCGTGAGCACACAATGGATCAAAGCCAAATGGCTCTCAAGTGGAACGTACCATTTTGTAGGCTTCAACAAGCCGTAAATGTTTTTCATTACACTAAGTAAGACCCTGTTTTAGAATTTTTCCAAATGGGTATGCCCAAAAGCATTTTAAACTTTAACGTATTTTATTTTGTATATTTCATTTTTTGTTTTGTAGAAATAAAACATTGATTTATTTATTGTATTTTAGTGAAGAAAACTATTCTAAAATTTTCAGTGTTCCTCTCATCAGAACATTAATTTCATCATAAAAAATCCAGGTGAGTTCGCACTTCTATATAATATTAACTGATTATCTACTTTACTGTGTCTCAATTTTAGTGAGTTACGTATTTTTCAGCTCTTCTGCTTATATTTTAAATGATTTCATAAATTTGACTTCAAATTGTAAGGTTTTGGGTAGAAAGTTTCAAACATTTAAGCTAGAACATTCACATGAGTTAGGAGAACGACACTTTCTGTGTAATTATTGCAAGATTACCCACGCATCATATTTAATACTCGAGAGTGATTGCTGAGCTTAACATGTGGATGAAATACAGCTGTAACTGTTGGCTAAGCTCACGTGTAAGACAGACTCATAGATCACATCAGCCAAGACGTGCAATCGTCTTCAGCCATCTGGCTGTAGAACGGGTTTTGGGCTTTCGCTTTTTGAATTTTTGATTAGGAACTTTGGCGACAGACACAGATTTGACTAGACTCCCGATGATTAATTAGCTTTTGCATGCTATGCGTTAGAAGTAAATCGACAATTTGTCAAATATCACGTTTATTTAACCGCTTTCCGCACTTCTCTAGCTCTCGCTCTCGCTCTCACTCTCTCTCTCCCTCCGTCTCTGCACATCTCGCTGGATGTGAGCGATTGTCATTGGAGCATGAATAATTTGCAAATAGACTGCGGCAAAGGGGAGAATATTCACTTGGCATTTGATTAAGTTCTGGGCTGTTGCTCATTTGTGCGGCATCTGTTGCTGCTGCATAACAATGAGCCTGAGTCAATGTCAAGACAAGGCTAAGGCCAACTCATAAACGTGGCAACATTGACTCAGGAAGTAATTAAAGAACAATTTGCCAGCGGGTTGCAACAAAAGTGGGGGACTGGAAGTTCGAAGTACACGATAGAGTGAGTGCGAAAGGGAGAGGGAGAGGGAGAAGGTGATTCGAGTACTCGTTATAGCGTCTAATCAGTTCATTCAACACACAATTGTTGTGCATGTCTCAAGTGTGTTGAATCCTCACATTCGATGGAAACTGCTGAGAACATGTTCTCTCCTCTGCTCTTCTCATTCGCACAAGTGTCAAAGTGTGGCAAAAACTTTTGTAATATGCCGCAAACTTGCTTTAGATTTCTTGAGCATACTCCCCCGCCTTCACACAACGAAAAAGTTCACTCATCGAAGTTTCTGATGCATGGCATCAATGTATCTCGAGGACAAGCCAGAAAACTGAACAGAAACTCGGAACTGAGCATTCCATAACCATTGTTGGGAATTAGTTAAAGAACACGGATAAACTCATTACCGCATTCACCTCAGCAAACATTCTTTCTCTCTTTCTCTGAATATTGTCTAAATTGGCCGCCATTCTTTCTAATTAATGGTTCTAGATACAAATGTATCTGCCCATTTGCAATCGCGTTGCGATTGTTCTCTTGGCTTTATAATTGCGACAATGCTATTGAATTGAATTGGAAATTGTGTGTTTCTCTTTTATTTTTCGTTGCAATGCCTTGTTTGCATTTATTTTGGCTAATTTGTTGAGAGTTTTGGCGAAAAAAAGATCGTATGCATCAGTTTTTTTTCGTTGTATCAAATTCATGTGCATTGGTTTCCGTTTAGCGTTTAACAGATTTATTCTTTTACAATATTTGCTATTTAAATAAATGAGAAAATTGTTTCGAAATAACCAAATTTTAGAACGTAAATCGTCAGCTATTTTATTTAGCTCTATATAATATATATATATTTAAATTCAATAACATCATGCCATGTTAAACGTTATATTTTCATTGCCAGCACTATGCTTAACTATCCTTGAACTAATTAGTAAACTCTCCAGCTGGGGTAAACATTGTTATGCAGCATGTCTAATATTTATATAATCTGTAGTTCGTTTTTTAACAGCAAGAAATGCAATATTTATATAATCTGTAGTTTGTTAATAACAGCAGAGAGTTTCCGTTTCAATTAGAAGCAAAAACTAAATGCTGTTAACAACTAATTGTTAGGTAAACAGCAGAAGCTGTGGGCTTCATTAAAAAAGCTGAGAGTGTTACGAGAGTGGGAGAGAGGAGGAGGAGGAGGAGGAGGAGGAGAGAAAGAAAGCCCTTTGGCCCTTTGGCAGCCAAGGTCTTGCAACTTTAATCTGGCCAAACAAGGGCGAGGACAGGAAAAAAGGAGGTGGGAGGCGGTGGCGGCAACTTTGTGATCTGGCAGGAAAAGTCGTAAGCACGTTTAACACGACAAGAACACGAGTGTGCAAAAGTTGTTCCTGTGTTGTACTATATTTTATCAAAATAATTATGAAAATTGCTTTTACCAAAAGGGAGCGGAGCAAGAGAGTGAAGGGGGGAGAAAGTGTGGGTTAAAGTTACGCGCTTAATCTGAGGATAAAGCTGAAACTGAAGCTGAGGACTCACCTGAGACTGCCCACGGGCGGCGATGCATATGGTATGCCAAGGAATGCCTCGACCAGGGGCGTGGTGCGGACCACAATGCCGCGCAGCAAGCCATACTTGGTCTTGACGGTGCTGTTGCTCAATTTGGCGCCATGGAGGCACTCGCAGTCCGGCCATAGCGAGGATAGCAACAGCAGCAGCAGCAGCCACGTGGCGCCACGACACGAGCCAGATACTGTGGAGGACGACACCGATGAGGAGGTGGAGGTGGAGGCGGTGGCGCCCAGCGAGTGCCATAAATAGCGCTGCCCAGACGCTGATTGCTCCAGCTTCAGTCGTTGTTGTTCCACCAGCTGCTGTTGCTGCTGCTGCTGCTGTGGTTGATTGTGTGTTGGCATGGCCAAAATGTTTAGAAATCTCTTTAATGTTATCAGTCTTATAATGCAAATTCCTGGGCGAAGTTGCAGGCTGGCTAAGTACGATGCAGAGCTGCTGCTGCGACTCCTTTGGGTATGATTGCGGGTTTGGTTGTGGCTTTCGCTTTGGTTGTGGTTGTGGTTGTGGTTGTGCTTGTAGCTTGTCGTCATCATGGTGGCACAAATTGCGCGAATGTAGTTCATCAAGGCAGCGACAAGAATGTAACAATAAATACTTAGAAAACGCGATTGAATTAGCTTAGTTTCTTTTATGCTGCTGTAGCTGTTGCTGCTGCTGTTTGTTCCTCCTCCTCCTTCTCCTCTCATGCTCAACTTCATTCTAATCCTCATTCGGCTGCCACTTGCCGCTTTCCTTACTGTCAATTGGGTTTGAGTTTGTTTTTGGTTCTGGCTCTTCTTTGGGCTCTGACTTTGGCTATCGCTGTGGCTGTGGCTTTGATAGTTGCTCTGGCACTGCTTGATTTGATTTGCGGCAGATTCTTCATTTTGACCGCCGTTGTGCGCATGTTGAGCTTCTGTTTGAGTTGCAGCCGCACCGACACGCTCATACCCTTTCGCTTTGATTTCAAATATTCTACACTAAACACGCAGCTGCCTCCCGAATCCTTGTTGAGCCACTAGTCCTTCTGCTGCTGCTGCAAAAAATAAGAGAGGAACAAGTGCGAAAACCAAAATTAAATTAAAAATTTATTAGCTATTAAATGTGCTGTGGGTGTGAAGTGTGCTTTGTGTTTTACTCGCTTTTTTATACCCCCGAGAGAAGCAGGATATTATAACTTGGTGGTAACCATCGAAGCGATATAGTTTGGCTGTTTATACAACAAAAATCTCAGACACAATAAGAGCTTGTGGCATCAACTTTGTTTGACTTCAATTGTACAGACTGTGTTTAGATTGAGTATGATATGGAATTCAGATATATAATATATATATATCTAACTACAACGGATTTAAAATTTTGAGATAATTATTTTAAATTACATTTTTATACAAATAATTTAAAGAGAGGTTGAGAATTTCCTTAGCAACAATCAATTCTTTCGGCAACAACATTGCTTAACATTTTAAACTGGTATCCCGCAGTCGAGCACACTTCTTAGACTTCTCGAGCTGCTTCCTTACTTCTTGTTTCATGCAGCACTCAGTTGATGAGCTGCACGTCGTGCACACCTTTTCACTGGCCCGTTTGAATCTTAACTGTGCAACGCATCAGAGCGTGGCATCCTTAAATAGCTTTTGCTTTTGCCCCAGCCTGCCGCTAGCCACCAGCTTACCAGTTCGCAACTTGCCACTTGCCACTTGCATTCATCCGGGCGCCGGCGTGTGCCGTAACTTGCAACTGGTCTCAATTTATAGCTGACCCTCCCCTTTTGCGGCATGTGGCATCGCTTCTCATTCCGTTGACGTCTTGTGCACCTCTTCTCCCCTCTCTATGCGGGCGATTGCTTCTTTTGACCTGGCTTTTATGCGCCATTTTAAATGCGCATGCTGCAGCTTTGAAACGTTTTATTAAGCGTTGCATAGCAGCACATCTCTACTTGCCACTGCCACACACATTGCCACACGTTGCATTTGCTGGCTAACCAATGCAGCAAACCAAACGTCTTTGCTTTGGACTTTCCACGAAATCAATTTAGTTCAATGAATAAACGCAACAAAAACGATGCTCAAAATTTAAGTTTGTGTTCGATTCGATTTTCTATTTAGATTTCTGAGCACATTTCAGCCATTCTCACACAATGCTCACCGGAGAGATAACTTTAAACAGCGAGGTCATATATTTCAAGGCCCCAATGCAGGAATAAGAAATTTCTGACATTCATTTAGGATTTTTATACCCGCTACTCATAGGGCAGAAGGGTATTATAACTTTGCGCCGGCAGGAAATGTACGTAACAGGTAGAAGGAGGCATCTCCGACCCTATAAAGTATATATACAGACGTTCGTCTGTCCGTCCGTCCGTATGAAACACTGGATCTCAGAGACTATAAGCGATAGAGGAATAATTTTTTTTCGACAGCATTTGTTATGTTTGCACGCTGGTCAAGTTTGTTTAAAATTTTTGCCACGCCCACTTCAGCCCCCGAAAATTAACAAAAATCGAATAACAAGCGTAATTTTAAAGCTAAAGCTGCGAATTTTGGTGTGTACAATAATAAAAATAGTAGTTATGAAAATTTATTTGCGATCAGATAAAAATTATGTAAGTTATTAAAGAAATACTTTTGTGTGGGCAAAAACGCCTGCTTACTACGTGTCTTAGTTGCTTTGTCGGACAATCTGGTATTGTGGTACTATATCGATATACCAAATATACTTTTTGGTATATTTTTAATACCGCAATATTTTGAGTTTATTCAAAATGGGTAGCGGGTATCTCACAGCCGAGCACACTCGACTGTACCTTTCTTACTTGTTTGTTTTAAAATTCGTACAACCTACGAAAACTAAATAGGGGAAAATACTGAAAGAATATTTATATGCACATAAAATGTTCTAAGCTATAGAATGTATCTTTGTTTGCCACGTGTGCGAGCAGCGAAGCATGAATTGCATTCTTAAGCTTTATTGAAGAATAATGAAATTCAACTGACAAATGAAAGAACTCATGTCACCTCATTACAAGAACCGCAATGGAAATGTAATCGCAGTTAATGCAAAATGTATGAAGCACACGATAATATCCTTTGTGATTTGCGGTGCACTCCACTCACACATGGAAATTTCAACTGGACAGCTTATAACAAAAAGTATCAGCTAAAGTAAAGCAGAGAGAGAGAGAGAATGGAGAAAAATGGAAAAAAACAAAACATTGCAAATGATGTGAGCAGCTAAGCTGCTTGGGGCTCATTAACAATCCTCAAACACACACAAAAGTAGACGGAGACTGCGACGAAGAGGGGCTAAGAGGGGAGCAGGCAATGCCCCAGACACATGACGAGTGCTGTAATTTATCTTTCGGTCTAAGCAGACTCGTTTAAATCGTATATTTCTAAGGCTAAACAATTGACTGAAATGTAACGATTGTCGAGAGCCAAAACGACCGACAAACTCACACACACAAATACACAATCGAGATACAGACACAGTGAGAGTATTTTGTCTAAATTGCAGCTATAAAACTAAAGTTTAACTATATGAAACCCGGCAGCCATCGTCATCGCCCGGTTTATTTCCATGACCAGCACTTGCTTCAGCTTCAGCTCCAGCTTCAGTTTCAGCAGCTCCATTTCAATGTCCTTTTGCTGCTTGCTGTGCGTGTTGACATCCAAAACGTCCCAAATGTCGGCACGTTTTGAACTAAATATATATGTATGTATATATAAATTGTTTATTATGCTAGCTGCTGCCTCAGAAACAAAGCTTGATTAGTTGTTGACCATGTTTGAAACACGTTAAAGAGTACTTGAATAAATTGGGTAAAATTAACTGTAAAGTTAACAGATGCTTAGGTAAAAATAAAAGCTTTTTTTTATAAATTGATTCTTTAAAGAAATATTAATATTCATTGTTGTATTAGATATGTTACGAAATGTACAAGTTTTATTTCCCGATTGAAAATTAGAATATTTCTCTGGCGTGTCAAATGTCTAAAAGTTTCTGTTCAGCTTTCAAGTATCTCACAGTTAAAAGTTATATTTATTATACAACGCAGAGAAATTATTTAATATATTTTCATATCAGCAGCATCGATTCCCTCACGTATTAAACGTCTAAAAGTTGGTGTTCTGCTTTTAAGTTTTTCATTGTTAAAAGTTCCCAAAATCTGCGTTAACTTTTTCTATAATGTTTCATTAAATAAATAAACTGCAATAGTGCCAAAATTTCAGTTTTATTAAAAATGTTACAACCCTTTGCTGTGTCAGAAAAACATGGAAAATTATTTAATATATTTTCATATCGTCAGCATCGATTTCCTCACGTCTAAACGTCTAAAAGTTTATGTTCTGCCAACGAGTATCGAGTATCGCGCTGTCGAGCTCACTCGCGTGTAACGTGTTCACTTGTCGTTCTTTTTTATGTTTGTTACTTTGCTTCACTTGACTTACTTGCCAATCTGTTGTGAGTGCGCGTCATGGTTTCCATTCTGTTTAGGATTTGCAAATAAATTTCAACTTTTAAATTAACTAAAAGCTTAAAATGGCATTTCAGCTGCAGCATCACTTTGCTTTGCAGCTTCCAAATAGACACGCGAACTTCGCACAACGCCATCGTTACTACTGGCAACATTCTTTCCAAAAGGGGAAGTGGTTTGTTTGGTGGCTGGTGAAGGAACTAGTGGAGATTTCACTGGGTTTTTCCTGTACAAATTGAAGTAGATGGCTGCTGTGGATGGCAACGCATGTTTCCGGTATGATAAATATTTACATTTTTGCTTGGCAAATGTCTTTCATGCTATGCGTTTGCCAGATACCCCCTCCCCTACCCTTCTTATAGCACCTCTTCCTCTTCCTTCCTATGTTGCTGACAATCTCAGACGCATTTTCCAAGTCGGCTATGTATTTTTCCTATTCTTGCTTTTTTTTTTTTTTGCTTGTCTTTTCTGTTTTCTTTTTTTATAGCAAATCTGTAAAGACCGATAAAATTGCATATTTTTGCATGAAAAGCGGCAGTCAGATGAGTTGCCAGCCAGGACATAGACATTCATCCAGGCATCTCACACGTCCGACCATTTACAGGCCACGACAAGAAGGGTAAAGGAGGGAGCCTGTAAGTCTTCGAGATGGGGACGATGACTGCAAATCATGGCTGTGCAAACAGGAAATGCAACGTCCTCAGACTGTTGCAGTGCCAGCCAGCAGTTGCAACAAGATGAAGCGCCACAAAAGCGTGGCAAGAACTTGCACACACACACATACACATACAGATGGAGCACACACACACACACACACACACACACACAAAGCGCCCATCATCGAGCTGGAACTTTCTCGCATTAAAACTCGATATAAAAGTTGCAAGCACATTAAAAATTTGCTACATTTTACAATTGCAATCGCAGTTGGCATCCCGAAAATGTCCTCGTCGCGTGTCCTGATTGTCAGCATTTTCCTGCTTCCTACTGCCTTCTGCCTCGCATCTCCTCATTTTTCTCGCTGATTTTTCTTTTAATAAGCTTGCGTTGAAATTTTCAATGAATTCGCTGTGTCGTTCAAAAGACTTCAAACGGAAGCTCAACACATTCCCGACTACGCCGCAGCAATTGCTTGTTATTGAGCGCATTAAAAACAACAAACGTTGGAAGTGAAAAAGTCGATTCGACTTGTCAAGACCCTGTGTGTGTGTGCTCGACAATTAAATGCTGTCAGCAACATTTAATTAAAAAGTTCTTTAATTAAAATGGGGATATGGATGCAGTGAAGCATGATTGAAGCAATTTGCTATATGGACAATAAGAATTGTGTAGTTTCTGTGTATCAATCACAATGTTGTCAGAAAATATATAATATTTGCCTTCTATCAATTCTGTATTTGCAACAATTTTGCATTTTCAAACCTCTCATATTTTTCATTCCTTTATTGAGGTAGACAAAACTACAACTAAACTGTGTATTTATCTTTCATCAAGCGGCAGACGTTTCCTTTTACAACAGAAATCGTTGTAACATCTTCCACACGTCGTCCTTTGTTAATAGAAAAGCAAACATAAATATTTTAAATATTCCATCGTCAAGCAATCGAGGCAAAAAAACGATGGGTAAAAGCAGCTTATATAGTGCAACGAATACGACAACTTGCTGTCGATGTTGTGGTTGTTGTTGTTGGAGGAAAACTCTGTCTGTGAATAGTGAAAATCAGTGGAGAGGAAAGTACGCTTGAAACTTTTACAAAAAGTAATAAGTATGTGTTATGCGCATGTAAAATACAAAATGTACAACATACTAAACTATACTATACTATATATGCTATATATATGTATATATGGTGCCAGAGTTTAAGTACATATATTACACAGAGCGTAACTTTTGCGACAAAGAAACGAAAGTTGGGCAAACATTTACAAACTGCGCCAAAACTGTAGAAAAAACTTTACAGTTTCTATTTATTTTTTTTACTATGAATTTAAACTGTGCAAAGGGCAAGGACAGAAAAAGGACAAAAAACGGGTAGATGAATCAGTTAAATATGTTTTTAATTATTGCGTTGAGTTTAACATGCATATTTATTTTTGTTTGAAATTTCTAATTGAAAACTGCTGCACTAAGTATGCATTATTTCTAGAATATTCCGAGTGTAATTCACGGAAATAAAGTTGAGGAGGATTTTCATTATTTGCCTTCCAAGTATTTCATGCTTAGCATAAATTTAGTTCTATTCTTAGTTCACGCTCATTTCGCAGAAATCTACATTTTAGATGGTAAGAGATTTTTGCCCTCAGCCTATATTTAAATATGCTTCTCATTAACGCACCATTTTGTTGGCCCAAACAAGAGGTAATTCTATCCGTTCGCTTTATTATTTAATTAAAACTTGCGCTCCCTTCGCAGCTGCCTTCTGTTTTTTATTTATTTTGTTTTTTTGTTGTTTGCTACTCAAATTCGTATGCCAACTTTGCCTTTTTTTCGCAGATTGTGTGTGTGTGTGAGGGTTTGATTGACATTGTCAGTGAAAGCAGAAGAGAAGGAAGGAAAGGCACAACTTGAAGCATCCTTTTCGGGTCTGTTCTCCCTTCGCTTTTGATGTTATTTTTTGCTTCCATCCTTCGGGTGTCAATTCAACATCAATAAACTCAACTAAACTGAACGGAGGAGAACACAACAGAACAGAACGAAACGTAACGGAACGGAACTCAATTGAAGTGAAGGTAGATGGAAATTGAGGCTGCCTTAACATTGATTAAAAGTAAACTCTTTTCATATTTCACAGTGTTATTGGTATACCTCAGAGATCCATTAGCTGCCACATAATAATAATTCATTCGGCAATTGCCGTATGTGAGCTCAGGTTCTGCATAAGATGTCGCCAGGGAGTTGACAAATTGCATGACCAATCCAATATAAAGCCTATTAAAAAGCAATTTCCCTTCTTTTCTCTGTGTGAGTCTTTCTCTCTCTCTCTCTCTCGATGTGTGTGTGGATGAGCACAAGACCTGTTCAATATGTTTGGGGGCAACTTGTTTTCGATTTCCGCTTGCAACATAAAGCATACGAGTATTTTCTGGCATTTTTCGAGCAAGAACCGAGAGCGAGATCGAGAGCGAGAGGAAGTGGAAAAAGTGGAAGGAAAACCGCAGCCAAAAGTTATGTGACATTGGACCATAAATCCAATTGTCAACTCTGCACAACTTTCTCATAACAAATAACGTTTTATTTTTCTAATTACTAACACAATGCCCTTAATAATATCCTGGCATGGCAAATAGAAATAGTAAACAGTAAACACAGTAAGCCAAACAAAAATCCCAAAAAACTTTTTCCAGCGTAACAATATGTGCCAAAAACATTGCGTATACGTACGGTTGGCTCTGCGCACATGTGTGTGTTCGTGTGCTTGTTTGATTTAAAATGCTTTATTGACAAAATGTGCTAGAGAAAAAGCTGAATGCGTGTATAAGGGTACAAAAAATTGCATTTCCGAATGTAATTCGCCAACTCGACGAATCTTGAAAAATGGCACAACGAGCAGCAGGGTTAGTAAAGCGAAAAGCAATTGAGCATGCTCAACAATCAGATGCGCTGTAAGGAGTATTGAAAGTGTGTTAAATCTAACAGACAATAATACAATTTCGAGTTGTACAGCAGCATGTTATAACGAGTTTGCATATATATATGTAGATAACCGAGGTTTGTGTGTGTGGGTTCAAAAAGTGCAGAGTTTTCAAGGTAAAGTTGCGTTGGGCTGGGTTGGAAAAGGTCGAGCAGAAGCATTAAGTAGACAGATGGACTCCACGTGGATTAACGCACGGACGGGACCTTCAAGCGGTAGACAAGGAAATTAACACGACGTCAAGCAGTCCAAGGTAGGTTTAAGGTCGGAAAGACAGACAGAAGGTCGCTGTGAGTATAAATGGTAAACAGACAGACAGATAGCCGGATTTGGATTTGGAGTAGGGTTTTAACAAGGGCAAAGGTCGTACGTAATGCTTATCGGGCATTATATCTCTTTCTCTCTGTATAGTCCTTACAGGGTATGCAAGCATCTAAAGTATATACATAGAAATTGCACAAAAATAAAGTTGCAAACACAAAAAAAATATATATACCATAAGAAGAAAGAAAAATGAGAGCAACGTAAAGGCGCTGTCTCATTCGGTTGTGGATTCAAGCAGGCATGTAACCTCGTTTATTTTTTGCACAGCATAATGAAAGGGGAAAGTTCTGCAATTTCACCGCCCCATGGTTCCGCTTCCAAATGCCATCCAAAACACGCTCACACTCACACACACTCGCACTCAGTCAAACGCACACACAAACGCTCAAGTGTGTGTGTTAGGTGCACTAAATGGCATTTGAAATGTTTTGTAGTTCTACTTTGGTGACTGTTGACTGTGCCCGGGTGACGCTGGTTTCGCCTTTTGCCATTTAGAACAGAGGGCTCTATCTCTCACTCTTTCGTTTTCAATCGCACTCTCTCGCTTCCACTCTTAAGCGAACAAAGCAGCTCTGACAGCAGTCAGCAGAGAGGAACAGACGGACGATACAGGAGTCATTCTTTTCTGCAGTCAGGCAAATAGAGAAACCCACACACACACATTTACACACACTTACACTCTGGCATAACAAATCATTTTAACACACTCACGCTCACACACACACACACTTACGGCTACGCTGAGAAAAGGTCAAATGTGAATTATAATTAAAAAACAAAATGAAAACGTAATTCCTTTGGCTGGCAAATTGAAATTGCTGGCCTTTGCCAGGCAGCTTGTTGAACCCCTAACTCTGCCTTTTACTCACTTCATCTCCCTCTCCCTCTCGCTCCCACTCTATTCTCCTTTCTCTCTCTACTTGCTAAACCCTTGAAGCCATAGTTTTTAAATAGCCTCAAATAATTTTGCAACATATTTTTGCTTCTCCTTTTTTTTAGCATGAAAGTTTGTTTTTAATTAGAGAATTAATAGATCGCTGATTCTGAAGCACGTTTAATATAGCACTTAAGCACAGCACTTGCTCTCAACCGCAAAATGACTCAGTTTGGAACTAGTTTCGTGTGCTGTGCTTGAACCAGATCGCAAGCGGAGTGAAATGGGAACTTCAATGAGTACTTTTTCTAAGCAAGTTAAGCAGACGCCAGTTTCACAGCTTTTTGTTGAGATGAAATTAGTTTTCAATGGTTTAAACACAACAAATGAGAAGCAGCCAAAAGGCTTTAAGCTATGCCTCGGGACTAAATAAATATTTAATGAAAACTGTTATCGGACAATTTAGTTGTCAATTTAAGACTCCAAACTATTTAGAGTTGAGCTGCATTTGGTTAGAATTTCAGTGAGTTTCTTTAATCAATTCATTTATATGTTCTACTTTTAGTTATTTCTCAATTTAAAATTCTTACTTTAAAAGCCTTTCTAAACTGTTTAGAGTAAAGCTTGATTTAGCCAGAGTTTCAAGCAATTTCCTATCTCAATTTTATCTTAAGCTAAATTCTGATGATTTATTTAGTGCAGTAAATTAACAATATAATATAATAATACAATATATATCATATAACATTTTATTTCTCAATCGTATAGTGATTATATAAGCTTTCTGTGCACCCTCTAAAGTTATTGAAATCCTGCAAATACAACTGCATTTCCCATTAATTCATCAGCTTATAGAGCAAGGACATGTCTGTACTTGTTCTTGTATATAGTATACGGAAATTGGTGTCCTGTGATGAGATATTTGGCTAGTTTTGGACTTTCCCGAGTGCTTAATAAATTGCTGAGCTGTAAGCTAAATGCTCATTAAATTGTCGCTCTGGTTAATGTGTAAATATCTGCACGTATTATGGCCAACGACTTTTCAAATCTCTATTGTGAAATTAAATATGGTGTGTGTGTGTTTGTGTGTGTGTGGGAGTAACAATATATGTAAATACACACAGATATATGTGTGTGGGTGTGTTTGTGTTAAATGAATGTATGGTCTGCTCACAGCTCTAATTAGAGCCAAGGGACTGTTGCGGCTAATGGCTTCATCTTTGGGTTAAGTAAATGCAAATGAGGCAACAAAATGGGAGGCAAGCATGAATGGGCGAGAAGCAAGTGACAACAGCTGATTTACAGAGACCCCCCATAATAATGATGCACGAAACAATGCTCGTAGGAGGATTAACATGTAGATGAAGATGAAGACATACGATGGAGATGAGGAATGTGAAATGAAGGAGAGAGCGAGAGAGAGAGAGAGTGAAGCTGACCCAAAGTTGACCAACTCACGCAAGCATAAATTATTTATGACTGCGGCAAAGGCAAACACAAACACGCGTGCAAACATTGTTAGTAACCGTGGGGCGTATGCTCAAGCATTGCGTATACGCAACGTTGTACTTGCATATGAGTAAGTACCACAATGATATCGCGTGGCAAAGTGTTTGTTTGTTTGCCTGTGCTTTGTTTGTTGTCAAGCAGCGCCGAGAGGCGAACTCTCCTCTCTCTCTCTACTGCTTACTCCAACTACCATAGTGCAAATAGCATAGTTTATATACATATGTATGTACCATACTCTACTATATAGTATATTGTACACGTTCGAAGCCGTCGAACGGCTGTCGTATTTGCTATGTACTTAGTATAATTAAATGGGCTTAATGCAAATGGGCGACGTTAGTTTTAGCCTCGGTTGCTCATGTTTGCGACCAACACACACTAACACACACGGAGAGTTTATATTCATCATCCGGCTGGCTTGGCAGCTCACAACAGATGCGCAACACCAGCAGGATACGGCGGATAAGGATGCGGATACGGAGACGGACACGGACACGAACATTGCGAAATGGAAACATACTCGTACATGAATATGGACATGCTCTCAACTCTCGGTTGCGGGATTTTCGCATTTTCTGAGTGGATTTTATATGCGGAAATGTGAGATCGTTTGTAATTTAATGAATATGTAAATTAAAGCATGCACTTAATACATGTTGTCTCTCATTCTGTGTGTGTGTGTGCTCAATACATGTACAAAGTATTGTAAATATATCCAGTCGTAAATTTATTGCTGCCTTGAAGCACAAAAGTTTCAATCGGTGCCAATGGAATTAATCGCACAGACAAAACACACTTTGCCATACACATGCACATTGATGTACACATATACTTATGCATATGTATGTAACTGGGTGTGTGTGTCAAGCACATCCTTCTACTGCTGTTGCTGCCATATAGAGAGATAACACTAGAACAACAGTTTGCCTTTGTGCTCCCCTCCTATGTACTTCATGCAATCAACAAGAAAAAAAAAAAACGAAAATGAAAATGAAGAAGAAAAACGAAAACACAAAACACTAGCGCAGCACAAAGAGAGAAAAACAAAAGCTAAAAGCGAAGCATTTCCATCTTAAGCACAATTCGATTCAAGCTCACTCTGACTGAGGCAATTCAGTTGGAAAACTTGTGCACGTTTTCCTTGTGTTTTGACAGCAAACCATTTGAGATTTCATGCACACAAAAATCTACTCTAGATTCGGTATGGGAATGTGAAACTATGGAGAACTTCTCAGGCAGCGTGTCAATTGGAAAAATGAAAAATTAATGGACTAAGTATGCACATTGCGAGTTGAGTGGCACACAGATAAGAACAGTTTAGATAGACTGACAAGAAATGTGTCTGCAATTTGTTGATGAAGGATTTTAATTTCATACAATTATTACTACAATTTAACTCATGTCTTTTTCTGTATGAGTTTCATAAAAGTATTTAAATATATATGTTGTTTATTGAAGGACTTGAATTTCATACAATTATTACTGAAATTTAACTCATGTATTTTTCTGTATGAGTTTCATAGAAGTATTTAATTATATATGTCGTTTATTTCTATAAATGTACAATTTATATTATATATTTCTTCGTTGGTATTGTTTATTTTATTATTCTATAAACGTGCATTTTATGCACAAACATTTTAGTTAGCTTAAATATTAATACCTATTTTTAAAATTGATTAATAGTTGCCATAGCAACATTTGGGGGCTTTTGGTAATTTATTTGTGTTGGCATCAAACTTAATCCTTTCAAAGCATTCATAAATTCGGCATCTGAATTATTCACACAATTTATGCAATTTGCATAAAGTTTTTTGGAAAAACAATTTGAGCAAGGCCAAAAGTTGTGCACTTTGTGCGATCTCAAATGCTTATTTTCATTTTCCTTTACGAGCATTCGAAAAGCTTAGTGCATTATGTGTGTGTGAATTAAATTATTTAAAATTTCGATTTGCATATTCATGTAATGGCATAAAGCGAGGGAGTGAGGGAGAGAGGGAGTGTGAGTGGGTGTAGTCCTACGTAAATGTTTACAATGCTCGACAGCTGGAAATTGGAAAAAGCCAGAACAACACGAAAAGGCCAATTCATTACGCCAAGCCAAGATAATTAACATGTAATCAGTGTTGTAACGACTTTGACGAAGCCAATTTTCAATTTGAATTCGAGAACGAAAACGAAAATGAAAACGCGAGCGAGATCGAGAGTGTCAATTTAATTTGCCGAGATGAATCCTTCTGGAATTTTAAAAGCAATAATTGCGTAATACAATAAAAAACAATAAAGTTGAGGCGACTCTGTAAACTGAACTCGAAGTGAACTGCATAAATCAAGCAAAGTCCGTCTGCCCAACTTCCCTCTCTCTGTCTCTCTCTCTTGATGGCGTCTCTGTCCGCTCGATCCGCTCGTGCGTGCTGCCAGGCGTGGTAAATGGCATATCAATGCGTGATTACGTATACGCCGCATGGTTCCGACAACAAATTGGGGAACAATTGGGGAGCGGAGGGGGAGAGAGGTTCGCTTCATTATGCCGAATGCCTACGTGCACTACTTATTTATCAAGTGATGGCGCCTTTATTTATGCCCTCTCTTTCGAGTATCAGCATCATCATCATCATCATCATGATTGCCGGCGTCGTCTGTGCGGGACAACCAGGCGTATACGTAACACGCGTATATGTACACACTCGAATATATAAATGTACAATATATAAACTACCAGAAGTAAGCGACTGCATATGAGTGTGTGCGTGGCACTGTTGATAATGAGAAAGAACGCCTGTCTTCTGTCTCCTGCTGCTGCTGCTCCTGCTGCTCTGATGATGTTTACGTTTGAATAATTTATGACACAATAAAAAAAAAGAGGAGCGAAAAAAAATAAACATATAACACGCGAGTCAGCCAACATTGCAATGATGCCGCAAGGTGCAAAAGTCCATAGTCCTGGCTATGGAAATGCTATTTAGATACATCCTGCTTTTGCGTTTGCTACGTGAACACACGCAGCAGGCGTCATCCTCGTCGTCGTCGTCTGGAGTCAAGAGTCCTTTTTATTCATTTCGAAAATAAAGGCAGCAGCAGCAGCAACAGCAAAAAAAAAAGCAAAAGCAAAAATGATAATTGGCTACACGTCGACGAGACGAGGCAAAAATGACTGTCAAAAGGGATTCCGAGCTTAGGCCGAGCCAGTTTCCACAGTTTGCCACAGTTGCCAGGAAGTGAGCTCTCCATCTATCTATCTCGCTCTAGCTGGGAGTGGGAGTGGGAGGGGGAGGGGCTGCAGGATGTGTGGGCGTGTGGAACGCTTTTTGTTGTGTGTCGGTCAGAGAAATCAGAAACAGTCGAGCGAGCAGTCGCGAACGGAAACTGTAGCTGAAAGTTGAATGGCATTGCGGCAAAGTGCAGAAAAAAAGGGAATATAAATTGCCTCTTAAATATGGAATAAGTGCGGAAAAGTCGACAACAAGCAGCAGCAGCACAACAAACATGCACATAGATAAACTATATAGCTTTTGGCCAAGATAAACACAGACAAACCATCTCGCACACACACACACACAGAGATAAACACTTGGAGAGAGTTCAACTGACAAATAACTAAGATGTATCCGTTCGAACAAAAAGCCAAATAACGACTATGGACCAAGGGGCGGAGAGCGACTAAGATAAAGTGGGCGGTTAGCAGCTTGTGGGCGTGAACATCGCCCCACCTTTGATTCGTTTTTGTGCCCATTTGTTTAGCATGTTTCTCTTTCATTGAAAGAAAACACACACACAGGAGCCTTTTGGCTCGTCATTTATTTAAGCTTATCCAGAGAAAAAGCCGATTCAAATTTTTGTGAGCATTAAAGCCGCAGCCACATCAAGCAAATAATTGCGGTGGTCGAGGAAAGGCAGAGCACATCAAAAGGCTACCGTTCCGATTTATGTTGGTCAATCAACAAAATGATTATTCAGTGTTGCAAGTGGCGGCAATAATATTTCAAGTATTTTACATATTCAGAGTAATCAATTCGATTTGATAAATCGAATGCTATTCAAATAAAGTCTTAAAATATGCCATAAATTAAGCTTGGCCAAAAAAAAAACGGAGAGAAAAAACAAATTGATTCACTCTTGAATGAATTTGCTGCTCTGCTGTTATTTCCATATTATATTTTTGGTACGTTCAGCTGTTGCAAAACTTGATTAAAAATATGCATTTTATATTCTCACTTTTGTTGTTACCAAATATTGTATACAAAAAGAGAAATCATCTCTGACTGCGTAATTGATGAATGAAGTTCTCCAAGTGGTTTTTCAAATACAAATACAAATACAAATACATTGAATATTGAATAGTATACAATTTAAACGTTTTTCATGTTGGATTTGTAGCGAATTAACATCCTTTTTTTGTTGTTGTTGTATTGAGTTGTCTTACATAAGGATGCCCACAAAAGTATGCTATGGAAATTTGCATGTTCGCGTCGTTTGCTTGCGGCCATCTCCTCAAGTTGTTTCAGCTTTATCTATGCGTCAGATTGCAAACATCGAAATGGAAATAAAAAACTCTTAAGTTTACGAGTTGTCTTGTCTGGGTTTCAGAAGCAAAACGACATACATATTTCTATGCAAATTTCAATTGTTTTTCGCTGCGAAATAACGAGAAATATTAAGCCAAGCGAGAATTTTTGCCTTCTTTTGTCAAGCTCTAAAATTGCAGCAATGCCAAAAATGTTATTGTACGATCCTATACTATATGTTCTTATGATTACTTCCTTATCACACATAATACATAATATTTTGCATGTGTTGGCTGTGAGCGATATTTAGTGTATCGCGATGTAATTGGACAACATCCAATATACGGCTTTTGGCTATTTGGCTTAGCGTTGATTGCCATGCAGGAAAATAAAGAGAGAGGGAAAGCGAGAGAGAGAGAGAGACAAAGGCGGTGTGCTACAAAGAGATACCTTAGCCAAGGAGCAAGGAGCAAGGAGCAGGAGTAGAAGCAGCAATTTGCACGTCAAGTTGAAAAATGTTGTTACAAACACAAAGACAAACTCATTCAAGATTTGTGTACTGTTCGCGTATGTGTGTGTGTGTGTTCTTCTGTTGCCCCCCACGACTCGACTCGACTTTTGACATGGCTGGCAAACAAAAGTTGCCGCTGGCAAAGACACAAACACACACACATTCAACAACAGCGGCAGAGACACACGTTGTGAAACTTGTCGCTGGCATTTCCATGGCCTTGCTATCCATTTTTAGGTGGCGTTGAGCGCGCTCCAAAGCAAAAATTTCAATTAAGACTTTTACTCTGAATTCATTTTTGTTATTTTCTTCTCGCTGCCCGCCATTTTGTTTGTTTTTTTCTCTCTCTGCTGCTGCTGTGGCTATTGTGTTTGTTGTTGCTTTGTGTCGCCCATTCTAGCGTGTGAGTGTGTGTGCTATAAGCGAGGGGAAAACACTTTTGTTTGCCTCGACCGGATGCAATTTTAATCTGTCGGAATGCGGCGTGCGAGCGAGACAGCAATTGAGCGTAGCTAGCTTGAAATATTGACTGGGACAAACCACTAACTAACAAACACACCAGCACACAAATACAACGACAAATACAAATACATTTACAGCTAAGCAGCGAGAGCAAAAACAAAAAAAAAGAAGAACAAGAACAAGAGGCTGCCGCACATAATATTTTAGTTTTTGACCCAAAAATGTCAGTGGGACATGAGTTATCACCGTTGCCCTCAGCGAACGTCGCCGCTGACATCAACGTAATTGTTGTTGTGGTTGTTTTAGGCCTGCATTTTGCTCTTTCACTTGTTTGCCAGTGTGTGTGTGTGTGTGTGTGTGTGCTGCCAAGAACAACAACAGCAACAACGATAACTGTCGTATGGAAGATGGAGAGTCTGTCGTCGTCTTCGTGCGTGGCTCGCGAATACGCACGACACCCACGCAACCCACACGAAGTTGTAGCTCAAGGCGCTGCCATCGCTGACGCTGTCGTTGACGCTGAAGCTGACGCCGTCGCCGCCTCTTGAGTCGTTGTCACTTTTCAAGCAAACGAAGGCAACAAAAAAAAAAAAAAAATAAGAATCTGTTTCGGGGCGTTTTTCTTGGCCCCAGCTGCCTTCTTTACATGTCTTATTTTACGCTCACCTTTCGAGCTTGTTCTTGTTGTGACGCTGACGCCGACGCTGATGTTGCTGCTGCTTCTGCTTGTGCTGCCGCTGCCTCCCGCTTCGCCACGTCGAGCAAAGCTGCTTAATCGTCTTTGTCCTTTTTAACTTTTGCGCCGCCAATGTTGCTGAGCTTGGCTCTTTTTCTGTGGTTTTTTCCACTCTAGTTTAGTTGGCCACACTGCTTGGCGTGCTTGATGCTTTTTTCTAGGCGCGTGTGTATATTGAAATTATTTGCATTAGTATTAAGTAGTTACACACGCACATGCACACATACACAGACTCGCACACGCACACACTCTAGCGAATAGAAGAAGTAGAAGTGATTTTCTTATTCACTTTTGCTTTCGGTTACTTTAGAGGAACGCGACGTAGTATTCAACAAATTGTTCGCGGTCTTGACTCTTCACACCTTCTCACACTTTGTTCATGGGATGCTTCGTTCTTCTTTTTGTTATATTTAGTTTCTAGTTACTAGATAATTGAGCCGCTTGCCACGTTTTTGCTTAGCAGTTAATTTATTTTTTTGTTTTTGTTTTTCTTTATTATTTGAAGCTCACTCACACGTTGTTGTGACACGTTGTTTTGTGGCAAATGTAATTGTTGCAAAAGTTACCACAGCCATAAAAATGTTAAATGCTGCGCCTTTTGGCTGCTTTTGTGTGCCGTTATTTTATGGCTTTTTCTTTCTGATTTTATCCGTGCGCCGTGTCCGTCTGCGTGCGCGTTCGCTCTGGATCTGATGCCACGACGATGCCTCGACTCTAATTGCGTTAAAATATTTTTGCTCCCACAACAACAACAACAATAATAACAACAGCGCAGCATCGGATACAACAACAACAGGAACAATGATAGCTCACTGCGCTCTCCAATTTGTCTGTCTCTTGTGACTGAGCTGCCAGCTGCTGCTGTTGATGCTGCTGCTGCTTCTTCTTTCAATTTGCACAGTTCAATTTCAAGTTGAAAACTTTTTGAAACGGAATACACACAAACACACACACTCTCGCAAACTTTGACTTTGACTCTTTTTTTTTTTTTGTATATTGCTGGCGACCAGGAGCGTTCAATGCGACCAACAAACCGACGCTGACTTCGTGCTCGCTGCTCACTACATTTACTTTACTACTATGTGTGTATGTGGGTTCGTGTTCGTTTGTATGTGTGTCTTTATTTTGCCATCTCGCCATTGTTGTTGCTTGCCCATCTTCGTTGCGAGAGCAGCAAGCGTCGTTTACACATTTCAAATTTCGGCGCAAGCTCAGTTTATTGTCGAGCATTCGTTGTGTCGTTTGTTGTTGTTGTTGGCATTTCTATACTTGGGTCCTTGTTGCGCTCAGCATCCACTTTTTGCTCCCTCTCCCATTCGCATTGTTGTTGTTGTTGTCAGAGCTGTTTCGGCTTTCTCGTTGTTTCACTTCGGGTTTTGTATGCTCTCGTTTCCCAGGCCCGCCGCGAGCATCGCCAACTGACGACTTCAGTAGCTAATTTTTGGCGCCTTAGGGCATTAACAAACCATTAAACTAGATAGATGTAATACATATTAAATTTAGATTAATACAATGTTGTTTTCAAGAAGAATTATGACGGAATTTACGACTTAAATACACAACAAAATATTTACAATATTGATTTAGTTTTGCCACCATGTCGTATAAGTAATATAATACCATACAGCATTTTAACGAGCATTTTCTACGTGTTTATCTGAAGATTATTTGAATTTAATAAAATTCTTGGTACGTGGAAACAGTCTATAAATTACACAATATACCACAAGCATATTTTATATATCAAAATATTTGTTTAATATTGTTTCAAGTAATTATAATTTATTACAGGGCATCTCTATATCTACATCCTCTTCAAATTGAATAACTCTATTGGTATTTAGACATTAACTAAAAGATATTCGGTAAATGTTTTTAAATTTTATGCAGAAAAAATCAGTTTGTCGTAAAAGTAGCAGGTGTTAATGAATTTTTAATTAAATTGAATGGTGTATTAAGAATGTATACGATTATTTGGCATTTACAGTAGTTTCTTTAAGTGCTTCTCTTACTCCAGATTGTGTAAGTTGTGGCATTAATTGAAATAATGACGACGACTTAAAATGAAGGCACAACTGAACCTTGAACATGTCCATTTATTTTCATTTAACATCAACGTAAGCATATTTATATATTTATACGAAGATAGTCGACTCGCACCTGGCAAGAGGTTTTAAGTCCGCCCCTGGGCGAGTCTTTCTGCCACTCACTGTGGCATTGTTGGCTGTGCTCCATATTATATTGTATGTATATTTTTTCGCATACTTTCCCGGCTGACTGGCGTTGTTCCCTTTTGTTGACGTTGGCTGGTTGCCTCTATGCGATGTGCGATGTGGGATGTTGGCTGTGTGGGCTATGGGCTGTTGGGCTGTGTGGCTGTGGGATGCGGTTGTTTTTGCTGTGCTGTTGCTGTTGTTGTGCAGCAGTACCTGGGCGAGAGGTTGTTCTTGTTGTGGGTCGCCAGCATTGCGTTGTTTTGCCATGGTTGACTGTCTGAAGTGCAAATTTGCTTTAATTATTCCGTGGCAAGCGTCAACGGCATCTGCATCAGTTCTTGCCGTCACTGTCACCCAAACACTGAAACGGTGAAGCACCCAAACAACCCGACATCCACAGAACAGAACAGAACAGAACAGAGCAGAGCAGAAGAACATGCATACGGTTAACGTGGGAGGCGACAATGCCATTTACTTAAGCCCGCAAGCAAATTTTTACACTTCTTTGCTCTATAGCCTGTGTGTGTGTGTGTATTTGTATTTGTATAAGTGTGAGTGTGGATGTCACCCTCGTTGTCTGCAGTGTAGATCGGATCAGGTATTTAATTTAGCTGCATGCAAATAAAATATAGTAAAGCGAGCTTTGCTGCGCCCCACAACACACATTTTGTAAATAAATTGCATTAATTTATATTCCGTGTTTAATTTCATTTAATACGCTTTACAGTTGACATCATTTAATTATAGACTAATCTTTATTGCAGATCGATAAACGATAACAATAATTGCACATATTTTGTGTGACCAAAGCCACCGAATGTTACGCTTGCAGAAAATTTGAGTATTTATTTCAAGCTTCTAGTTTCACACATTTTACAATTGTCATCAATTAGATTACAAGCTAATATTTGTGAAATGTTAACAAAAATTCTCGTTTTTATACCCGCTACCCATAGGGTAGAAGGGTATTATAACTTTGTGCCAGCAGGAAATGTATGTAACAGGTAGAAGGAGGCATCTCCGACCCTATAAAGTATATATATTCTTGATCAGCGTCAACAGCCGAGACGATATAGCCATGTCCGTCTGTCCGTCTGTATGTCTGTCCGTCTGTCCGTATGAACACCTAGATCTCAGAGACTATAAGAGATAGAGCTATAATTTTTTTTTCGACAGCATTTGTTATGTTTGCACGCAGATCAAGTTTGTTTCAAATTTTTGCCACGCCCACTTCCGCCTCCGCAAATCAAAAAAATCGAATAACAAGCCTAATTTTAAAGCTAGAGTTGCGAATTTTGGTATACAATACAATAATAACTATAGTAGTTATGATTCCTGAAAATTTCGATTAGATAAAAATTGTGGAAGTTATTAAAGAAATACTTTTGTATGGGCAAAAGCGCCTACTTACTAGGGTCTGAGTTGCTTTGGCCGACAATCTGGTACATTGCGCCGTCTATGGTATATTTTGAATGGTGTACTATATCGATATACCAAATATACCATTTGGTATATTTTTAGTATTTTTGCAGTATATTCGGTATATTTTGAAAATGATTCCGCAATATTTTGCTTTTATTAAAAATGGGTAGCGGGTATCTCACAGTCGAGCACACTCGACTGTAGCTTTCATACTTGTTATACTTCCAAATATTTGTGTTGTGTGTAGTTTGACTAAAGACATGTCGGAGTCTGTTCTACCGAAGTCTGTTTATTCATTATCGCGAAGCGAGTTTCGATGCTCTCACAGGCGATTCTACGAGCACACTGCCCGCTCGATCCTTTTACTGTCTACGCCATAGCCATCGAACCACACTCGGCGACAGCGTCTCAACGCTGTCGCCCCGCAATAACTGTACTTGGCAAAGCGACACTATGCGGACAACCGACAAAGCGCAAATGAAGAATGATGCAATCTAACATGCACACTCTTAATTACGCATTGACAATGTGCCGAAACGCACAAGCAACTACGCATTGCCAAAATGCCAAAGTGCACCTACAACTACGCAGCAATGTGCCGAGACGCACGCACAGCTGCGCAGTGACGTCAGTGTGTCGAATCTGCATTACTTACTCTCCGACACGGCCATTCTGACATATACACGTCCTCGTGTCTATAATAACTATCTCAATTTCAATCTCACTTTCCTCCAATTTCAATTCCTCAGAAAAACCCAGTCAAATAATCTCAAATCCATGTAGTCTTCCATAACATAACTTTACTTTAACATATCTCAGGTTATATTCTCTTATAAGCCATTTCTTTAATTTCCATTCCATTTAAACATTTTCAAATTTTACATTAATCAGTTCAAAACATCAGTTCCTAATCCAAAGTACATACATAACCAGGCTTTTATTAGCCAAGTTTTAAATACAAACAAATTAAATTGTCAATCGCCAAAAACATTGACTTCACTTCTCTTATTATGCTCGTCCATCGCCCAAAACTTAGCTTCACGAAATCCAACAACCACATTACTCGTCCATCGCCCAAAACTTGGCTTCACGAAATCCAACAACCACAATGCTCGTCCATCGCCCAAAACTTGGCTTCACGAATTCATCAACCATATTTCTCTTACATCGCCCAACTCTTGGCTTCTCAAATTCATCAACCATATTTCTCGTACATCGCCCAACTCTTGGCTTCTCAAATTCATCAACCATATTTCTCGTCCATCGCCCAATACTTGGCTTCACGAATTCATCAACTATATTTCTCGTCCATCGCCCAATTCTTGGCTTCACGTAATCAACAATCGCATTTCTAAAGCAACTCTCGTCCATCGCCAATCACATGACTTCACGAATTCTCTTTTGTTTCAACAGACTTTTCCAATAGATTTTTCCAATAGACTTTTCTTTTTATGATTTACATCTAACTCTTCTGTGATTTGCACATCCGGTAGCCTTCGCAAACCTTCGTGTGGGTACCTGCAACGTCCATTGCTCTGTGTAGACTCCAAAATGTATCGGTCTCCGTCCAACACCTAACCACCAAAAAGGTCCTCTGAACCACGGGTCCAATTCCGTTTGCCGTCTCTCACCGCTTCTAAGCAACCCAAAGCCACCCACACAGAATCATACCTTAGCCTTACTCTTATCAAACTCTGTCTTCTCACATCACCTTAGCCTTACTCTTATCAAACTCTGTCTTCTCACATCTAACGACTTCTTTCATGTTCCTAGGATCAACGACACTAGCAACTCGACCTTCTCCAACCTTGAATGCATCTCCATCGCCTTCATCCCATTACCAATGCAATCTCAAAAAAAACATTTTGAATGTCAAATGAGAATCTGCCTTGACTAGAACGTCTAATACAAGTTCCAACCGTTAACATGCGTCATCGATATAAAATATTGACTATTGCTTTAGTAATATTGAGACTTCTTTTTTTTTTTTTTTTTTTTTTTAATTTTCGAGCATTTCTGTTTCAATCTGATCAGTATTAGCATTCACAACTTTAGTCTTAACAATCTTAAAATTATCATAAGAAACTTCCACTAATAATTCTTGATCCAATATTTCTATACCAATTACAATATTATTTTCATACTAGTATCATTTCACTTTTTCCACTGGTACTATATGAAACAAAACAACCAAAGAACCAACATTAAACATGACACCAATTCAGCCTGTGCGGCACTGTAAGTACTGGCGCTACCCATCCTCTATCGAGGAATAACGCCTCTTACCAACTAACTTATAAAAAACGCTTTCCTCAAATAATGAGCGCTCAGCTCGAAATGAAATGTAATTGGAAATCTCTCACCCGCATACTCGACTGAGGCTACACCATAGCTCACAGCTCCACTCTATCCTCCGATCGCACTCCCACCTCGTCTGGACAATCAACCCAGCTCCCGACATCGGTAACAAGCCACATTTGCCCTTCTATGACGAGGCCGCTCCGAACGCCACACCCTTCCAGTTGCCGGCACCTGGACACCCATTCCAGTTTTACAGTCGTGTCATCCATGACCAAGCCTTCCACACTGATAACATTTAATTTCCACACTTTTAGCACACTTGGCCTCTAGTTCCTCGTTTTTTTTTATAAAACGACGTTCTCTTATCGCTTATCACTTGCAACTCCGCTTGCAATTCACGTCGATTGGTTACATGCGTTGTATGTACCATGCTGCAGACGCCGATCGAAATTAGCCATCTGTCCAAGAACCAACGCAATGGCAATTTGATCGAAATTTAAATTTCTCAGTTTTGTGCACAGTATTGTCACACAACAACTCACAACAACAGGCTAACTTTCACGACTTCACGACCAACTTGGACGACTTTTAAAAATATTCACAAAGACGGCGGCTGGCGTCTCAGATGTCTCGTACCGCTGCTCAAACAATTGGCGGAACTGTTGCTAGGTTATAAAAGGGTAACACATTTTGTAACCACTGGACCGCTAAACCTTCCAAAGCTTTTCTTAACACTATTGTAAGAACACAGTCACTTAATAATTTTTTTTTTTTCGCAAACTTATTTTGACCGTAACAGACACTTATTTTGACCGTAACAGACCACTGCGTGGCGCCCACACCAGCAATGTCTGGATTACATTTCGGCAAACAGATCTCACTATTCTACTACAACTCGCTCGCCGGAATCTTAATCAGAGCCAAAAAATTCCGATTTTTGTTGCTCTATTAACGCGAAGACATCCCTTGAAATACTTTGGTCAGGGCCGAATCCCACTTCTGATGTCGGAGTCTGTTCTACCGAAGTCTGTTTATTCATTATCGCGAAGCGAGTTTCGATGCTCTCACAGGCGATTCTACGAGCACACTGCCCGCTCGATCCTTTTACTGTCTACGCCATAGCCATCGAACCACACTCGGCGACAGCGTCTCAACGCTGTCGCCCCGCAATAACTGTACTTGGCAAAGCGACACTATGCGGACAACCGACAAAGCGCAAATGAAGAATGATGCAATCTAACATGCACACTCTTAATTACGCATTGACAATGTGCCGAAACGCACAAGCAACTACGCATTGCCAAAATGCCAAAGTGCACCTACAACTACGCAGCAATGTGCCGAGACGCACGCACAGCTGCGCAGTGACGTCAGTGTGTCGAATCTGCATTACTTACTCTCCGACAGACACATAAAATCACACTGCAGATGGATTTTAAGGTAAAAGTATCTTAGTTACAGCATTAGTTAACTTTGCTGGACAGTCCCAGTGCATTCAATTTTGTCTGTCAATTTATTAAATAACAGAAAAGCGTATAAATTTTGTAGAGTTTCTAGAGATTAGTTAAAGAGTTTCACCAGCTTGCTGCACAATCAACGTGGCTTTCGTCTTGCGGTCGTTCGCACAGTGTAACTATTCGCATCCGTAACTGTGCCACTGACGGACAGTGAACCTCCAACCAACCCCCAACCACTTGAACAGCCATCGACCATGGATGCCGCTTGTGACCTAACTGTGACTGTTGCAGATTCCGCTATCCACATTGGTGGCATCGTAGCCATAGTGAACGCTGTCGGTGTCGCTGTCGCTGTCAGCAAGCAGCGTTGGAGTTTGACGCTTGACATTGTTGGCATTCGATATTGGTTGTAATTAGCTTTAATTGAAATTGCTCCTTTGCCATTCACTAGCTTCGTGATTTGGGTTTTAATGTGCAAAATGTGTGTGTAATTTTGTCAAAGTTAATTTATGGCTAACATTGCCATCCATCCATCCATCCTGTTCCCAACTTCCAACTCCCTATTTACGCTCTTTCGAACCTCCTCCCACTTGAACAGAACTCAACGAACCATTAGCCTTGGTGCTTTTGCACTTTAGTTTTGGTTTTTGGTAATTTTCATTTGAGCTTTGCATTGAAATGATTAGAGGAAACCCAATTAAACAAATGCAACAGAGATTTTTATTTACTTTGCTCGTTTGGTATTTTTCTTCTTTCAGATTTCTGTTTGATGATGGAGCGTCATATTAAATACATTATATTGAACGACCTTTTCAATGGAATTGAATTCATGCTAATAACGGATAATGCACGGATAAGCGCGGATAGAGAAATGAAGTACATTAAAGGGCAGGTATTTTTCCAGATTAATTTGTATCTCATTATGAACACATCATTCGTAGTTACTTGACTTTATTGCCAGAGATAATACAATGACATGATTTGTTTACCCAACCAAATTTGTGTATAGGGTTTCTGAGCGTCATTCGGCAAATATCGTTAAAAAATATTCCGAATAATCAAGTAAACAAATTACACGTAAGACAATTTTGTTTGTCTAGCTCGTTCAGACTAGTTGGCGGTTTATGCTATCAAGATTCTCTTTTATCATTCCGTTAAATGTTTCATCCAATATTTGAATGCTTTCGAGCACGATAAATTATAGATAAGACAGACACAACAGGGACATATTTTAAATAAATTTGTATTAATTCTTCGGGTTTATTAAAGTTAAATAAATAACGAACTTTTTAGTAATAAGAATGAATAGGGAATTTTGTTGGAGTCAAGCTGTCTGCCGCTTCCACAAATTAATATTTAAATAATAAATAAACCCATTAATTAGATATAAACTCGTGTATCATCGATCAGTTGGGTCTTGACGACAGCCCAGTCAAAATAAACAAACAACTTGACTTTATTAGCATATATAAACCAAGTTGATGTAGAATATCATAATTAGATGTTTGCTTAAGATTTACCCAATTATTACGGGCGGTTGAATTGAAATTGTCAAAGTGCTCTAAGCAAAAACCGAACCTTAGATGCTTACTGTGATATGATTTGCAAGATCTAATCTATGTGTTTATTTTCCATGAGTCACGTGCGGTTTAAATCGATTCAAGACTAAGAAGTGAAGTACTTGTTGTCACATGCTGGAATTTTTGAGCTCCAATCAATCAGTCAGGCATCAGACTTCCGTCAGATTTACCTATACGTAGTTTTAATCGATTAAAGTGTTGATTGGTTTTTCGAAATTTTGATATATTATTTGCTCTTGAAGTAGAAGCTTGTTGCCTAAAAATATATTAGATTACAATTTATAAATACAATTTTGTGTTTTCCCTCTTGTTCGCATTCAAATGACCCTAGGAAAATGCAGACTAATTTACGGGGTATACGAATATTATATGATGTGCAATAAACCCATCAAGCAAGTCGTGTGTTGTTGATGAAATGTTTGAACTCGAAACTAATTGAGCCCGGCCAAACAGGCAACTGTCGACAGAGGAACAGTCAACAGTCAACAATGGGAATAACAATCTTAGCCATCAATCATTTTTATTGCATACTTTCGCGTATCAAATTCTCACTCGTTCTTTGGTTAACTAAAGTTGTTTAGCTATTGATGTATTCGCTAAGTTATTTCTGGGTAAATATTAACTCGACTTTAACTTTGACTACTGCTATGCATCGAGCACTGAGTGTGATAATCGTTTTACGAGCACGCTTTTAGTGTACTCTTAACTCAAGTAGCCAATAGCATTTGATTGATAAGTATGTGATGGATTGAATTTATGGCAACTGCTTCAACTACGAACGAAATACCAAAATTTATGAATTAAATATTTATGATATAATGTCTTGGCTGTCTAACTAACTGTATGACGATATTTATGTGGCGAGTGCACGCTCAATCTAAGATATTACAGCCGAAGCGCAGAGTTCTTATTCGGGTCTTCTTCGTGTCTTCTTCGTGTCGATCGACGATCGACGAGAGCGTAAGCAGAGCGAAGAAGACTGTTAGAAGTGTAAAGAGAGGGAGGAGCAGTGCAGTGTACGCAATTGAGGTAATCGCTGCGTTTCGATTCTTGTACAGTAAGTGTACGTGTGTGTGTGTGTGAGTTGTGCTTGTAATCGGATTGCGTGTGTATGTGTGCCTATAAAGCGTTGACAAGAATTTGCAGCGATTTAGTCTTATAATAAGCGGAGCTACGCTCGGAAGTCCGACGATCGTCTTCACATGTTCAACGATTGCTTCGCGTGCTAATTGAAAGTAAAAGTTAATTTGAACTTTTCTCAACACATTTTAAACTACAAGAGCCGACTGTCTAATTTCCTGTTTGAAGACATCACAAAAAAGTAGGTTAATTCAAAGCGAAGCGTAATATTCGATGTCGAAACTCTTCTATTGATAATAGTGTTTATAAACAACAAAGTATTAAGAATATGATCAACAAAAATAAATTCAGACATCTTATCAATTCCATGCGTAATTAAAAATGAAAAAATTATAATTTAAGATAAATGAAAGCAAAAGTTCTTGACACTTATCGCAAAAGTTCTTACAATTTATAAATAATATGCTTATTCATATTTTTCATACGAGATCAATTAACAGATAACCGAATTATAAAATCTGACTGCGAAATACAAAATATTCGAGCAATAAGATATCTGATCTTATCCATACCATGCATAATTAAAAGTGAAAAATCTATAATATAAGACAAATGAAAGCAAAAGTTCCTGACACTTATCGCAAAAGTTCTCACAATTTATAAATAATAAAAATATAAATACGCTTATTCATCAATTGATCAATTAACAAATTAGAGAATTATTAAATCTGACTTCGAAAAACAAAATATTGTTGCAATAAGATATCTGATCTTATCCATACCATTCATAAATAAAAACGAAAAATTTATAATATATGATAAATGAAAGGAAAAGTTTTTGACGCTTATCGCATAAATACGCTTATTCATATTTTTTTATACGTGATCAATTAACAAATTAGCGAATTATAAAATCAGACTGCGAAATTCAAAATATTCTAGCAATGTGTGTTCCGACTTATGTTAACATGTGCAATTACAAATCGACTTAATTGCGAACGAGATATCAACACGTCGTTTATATTCGCTGTGAATTCTAAATCATAATTAATTGCATTCGGAAGTCAGTTCAGTGACTTGAGTTTTAAGCTTTAAATACCGGTTTGAGTGATTTCTTAATACATGTACTTTTGTTATCACATTAAAGTTATCGTTTAGTACGTATTTAAGTGTCGTTTATTGAACTTGACACAATTTGGATGATCTGAATTAATATTTACATTCCACTAAATCAAAAAATGGGGTTATTAACTCATGCAGGAAGTCACTTTCACACACGTGCATATGTATTAGTTAAACTGAACGTGTATTAGTACACGTCCCATCCGCTAAAAGCTTTTGGCTTTAAGTTGGGCT
Organism: Drosophila albomicans; assembly: GCF_009650485.2. NCBI lineage: Eukaryota > Metazoa > Arthropoda > Insecta > Diptera > Drosophilidae > Drosophila > Drosophila albomicans. The sequence continues at coordinate 22,601,385 of NC_047628.2, read as the reverse complement.
TTAAGCTTTCGACTCTTTCGTGTACGTGTGCTGTGTACGTGAGCTAAAGCAGCGTTTATCCGGTTCGTCGGGTTATAGGATGTTGAGCAAAACTTTTAATATGTAAATTTTCGGAAAAGTTTCGTTTTTATTTAGTTACATTTCGTTAGTAAACAATAGCCATAAAGATGTGTAAAAGAATGATGTTACTCTATAAACTACAAAAGTTTGTGAGACGGATACAAATTTTGTTTTGTTGTTCAAGTGTTAAATTTGTACAAATGCTTATTGATATTGCGAATACTTCGTGAAAATTAATAAAATATATAAAAAAAAGTGGAAGAAAAATGAGAAATAATAATAAAATATTACAGATAATGATCCTGAATATTTTTTAGAATATCTGATATTCCACCCTATGGAAGGTGATTTCTATGTAAATATGTTTCTATCGAAGTTCATGAGACATTTCTCAATGACTTGATAAAGCGAGTTTTCTCTAGAAACAAAAACAAGAACAACAACTGCAGATAATAAATAATTAAAAAATCTTATCTGTTTCCCTTACCCCAAAAACATTAGCTAATAGCCATGTTAACACAACTACTTACTCGAAAATAAGTTCAGATGTATCGTAGGGTGCAAATGAAATGGAGTCTTGAATATATTGATTCACTTATATAGAGCACTTAATTATGGTTGTCACGCAATTTGACAGAGATAACCAAGCACCTTACTCACAATTCGTATTACTCGCTTTTCAATCAATTCCACACATCCGGACAGACGATAGACCCACATAAAGTAATACAGTAGTAGCTCACCATAAGTGTTTATGTCCAGACGATTATTGGTTGAGCCATAAAACCCGTTCATGGCTGATTGACATTCAAGTGGTGGCAAAGGGAAAGAGACACAGAGAGTGTGGGTTAATCGAAGCGGTCGTAAGTGGGGTAATCAAATATTCGAGATCGATGCGATCGTCAAGTTAGTCAATCAACATTCCGCATCCGAATCAATCACAATTCACGTCAATAAAAACAAACAATTCAATTAACGATAAGCGGCGAACATTTCTCAATTAATTCTCTTTCTCTCTCTCAGCTTTCTTCAGCATAAATCATTGCACAGAAAAGGGCTTCAATGCTTTATCACACTCTGCATGTTGTTCATACATACATAATACATAATATTCATAATAATAATATTGACGGCCAGATAAGCCAGAAAACAAGTGCCTACTTAGCCGCAATAAATACGAAATACGAGTATTTCATTCGAGGTGCCATCAATCATTGCAAGTCTTTTATATTTGTTATAAACAATTGGCAATATATGGCATCTGATAAATTTATGAAAGGCTCTATAAAAATGCGCTGCGGTCCGTCGCCATTGCAATTGCCCAGAAAAATTATGGCCCCAGTTGTATATAATCAGAAACTCTTTGGGAGCCGAAATGCCTTTTTTATTGATCTCGGGCTGAATCAATTGAGGAGAAGTTTTCCCCTTGACGTCAACAACAACACCATACTTTTCACTGATTATAACCCCAATAAACTTCAATTGATTGACGAAGTCATGCGATTCAATCAATTTGCATTTGTTGTTTTCACTTTTGTGTAGTTAACAAGAATTTAAGTGTATTTAATGTTCTGCTTAATTGTTTTGAATCTTATCTTTACTTCCCATGAATGAAATGACTTTAAATGTGATAGTAATATAATCGATAATAACTATTGTAATTTGTTATAGTTAATGTTGTCTCTGGGTAATTGAGCACGACGTTTGACTTGACTTCAAGTGGAATGTGTGTGACATTTATCAATAATGGCACGAATTTCTTTATTTTCATTTTGAGTTGAAGTATTATTATCTATTCCGATTAGCTGTATAAGCACAAGAAACATTTCCAGACATTCAACGATTAGATTAATAATAAAAACGCGTCTTAAAAATTTGTAAACAAAAGTTGAAAAATGAAAACGCGCGACACGAAACTGGCAAATTGCAGGTGGATACTCATCCGACGGGATTGCGAAACAACACAAAAATTATAAAGTTGGTGCAACAATAAAGTGATTGACTAGAGGATGCCCTGCAAGCGATTCGAAAGAATTTTGAAGTAAAGTTAGAGTGCAATACTAACATTTGAATATAGTAGAAATAAAATACCAACATGTTTAAATTTCTAAATAATCCAAGACTTCTAAAACACAAATTAAATTGATTTGATTTAAGTAATGCACTTCTCTATAATAATTTTTTCTTACTATATTCACAACTGCGTCATACCCTTTCCTCTTACTCACACAAAGTGTAGGGTATTCAATAGCGCTGTTAACTGTTTGGGAAACTCTGGGTGACTTCCACTAGGGCAGTTGACCCGCGTCTAAGTAAGCGTGAAAATTTGCTTATTGACAACCGGCCAACTGAACGACTGGTCGAATGTTCGACTTGTCGACTGGACAACTGGACGAATGGTCTACTGGCCCAGTGGTTACACGATATTGATATTGGGAAACATGTCACGTAAAGTGATTTTTCGTTTCGGTGCCAATGCGACGCGCTCTTTTCTTTTGGTATGCCACCTCCGACAAGGTCAGGCGCTGGAAGCCGAAGCCGAGTGTCGACGCAATGCGATGCGATTTATATAGACGGGCTCACAGTTAAGCTCGAGCACACAATGGGAATTTAGCTAAAGGTATTACGACGAATATGCAAAAATACAAAACGAAACAAAAAAAGAAAAGGTTTTATAAAACGAAAAGAAAATGTAATTGTTGTATATGCTCTAGTTAACTTACGGCATTTACAAGGCAAGGTGTCAACAAATTGATCAATATCTGAACTGAAACTGAAGTTCAAGTATTATTATTGAAAAGCCACAACAACAAAATGGTTGCAATTTTTACAAATTACACCGACATGCTAATTAATCTGCTTTGTTCAACATTCTCGTCGCAGTTGCACGTGATGCTCGACTAGGAATGTTTGTCATCGCATTTGCCAGACAATTGTCAATTAGACCCAATCCCAAAGTCCCCCACACAGTGGGGTGTATTAACTAATGAATAGAACGGAGTTGCAATTGAAATTAAATTCAACTGACACATTAAAGGAGGAGTTGTTGTCCTTAGCATGTGGTCGATTTTGATTAAATATTGATTGCAGACTGACTTCTCAACTAACAGAATATTAGTTGTCTTATTATTTAGCTTTTCAATAAAATACCTTTAAAGTTGAATTCAAGTTTGCTGTAGATTTACCTTAAAATTTAACTGAAAGTACTTAGTATCGTTCAACATAGATTTCTCTACTCGCTATGCAAATTTAGCCAGACTGAAATTTGCATGCAGCAGTGATTCGATGCCTTTGGCCAGCATCAAATCATGAGCACGAGTGTTGGCCCAAAGCAAACGAAAACCGGCGGCTTCCAATCAGTTGAGATCATAAATATTGGCGGTATCAATTTTTGCGAATTACCCGCGTATTTCGTCAATATCAACTGGGATGCGAAATGGCGTTAATTTGAGGTGAAAATTGAAAAACATTGAACGTGCCTGGTCAATTATGCAGATGTCATTGCAAATATAAATACATTGATTGCTGCCCAATTTATACAATATACTAATAGAGTCCATCTTATAAGCATACTACTTGTATATTTGTATTTTGGTGGCTTAATCAGAGCGTGAATCAAATAAACAAGCTGCATGCGACGTTGTCGTCGGTTATATTTAAGTTACAATTGATTTATTAGCCGTGTTTGACTTGGCTCTATATTGATAATTGGCAGCGTGTCCAATGAATGAAGAGCTAATAAATTAATAAAATGATGTTTTATGAATACCTATTCAATGCGATTTGCAACTAAACTTATGGCATTCAAAGCGACTTATAAATAGAAATAATTGACTAAAGTTTAGTAAAGTTATTTTAGGAACTGTTCCTTTTGCTTATTGCCATGCCAATTTTTTATCTCTCTTACCTTTATAACTTTGTTGAACATCTACAAATTGGTGGGAGGTCGTAACAAAACCTATAAATCAGTTTCATCATACAGTATGACACAATTGTGCAATTAAATTTTATGACAAATCTATGACTAACTTACAAAAGCATTTATTGCTGGCATGGACATTAAATTGGGTTCACAAAAGTGCATATATAGTAGAATTACTCTGTAATTGTTTGTGACCTAAATTTGTGTAGAATACCCTGTATCTTATTTCTAATTTCCAGTTATGTATGATTGTTTATCTGTATACAAAGTAACTTTTGTATAAACAACAAATTAACAATCTCGAATTTAACTAAATTCGTATACTTATGCCAAAATTAGATCAGCTGGTCAGCTGTGATTAAAGTCACATGGCTTCTGTTTGTGTTTACAAAATGTCAACAGAATAAAATGTCGAAATAATGAAATGTATTCAAAAGTTCAGCCTGTTTAGGATGCATAAATTAATAATATATAAAGACAATGAATATAAGGAATTGCAAAAAGCAGATTCCTAAAGAAGCAGTTGTTGAAGATCGAAACTCTATGTGGAATATAGCAGCATTTGGGCATAAATCTTCTTTAAAAATCTCTACAAAGATCTCTTATTGAATATATTTATTTTTATTTGAATAACATTATTTACAACATTACTTACAATGCGATTATGTGATGATGTTTGCATCTGCTTATGTGTCATTTGTTATAGTACTGTAAGTGGAGCTAATTGTTGTTAATATTTATTGCTATTGTTGAGTTAAGTTATGAATTTAAATTTAAATATTTGTCTTAGTCTTTAGCCCTTTCACACGTTTCTGTGGATTTCGCACACACACCTATACACCTATACACCTACACAAAACACTCACTCATACACTTGTGTTGGCCCTGCAAAACTCCCACCGAATGTCGATCTGAATCGCGAATGCGGAATGATAATGAATTTATTTCGACGCGAAACGTTGAACGAGATAGTTGTAAAAGTCGCTAACAGCTCGGGGGCGTGATAATTGAATACCGTATAACCGTACACTTAATCGAATAACGCTCGCTATTCACAGTGCTCGTAAATCAAACCGAAAACTGATCAGAGTCGGTGCATCTTTTTTTTGAACCGCAGAACGATGACGGCAACTGGAGAAGTCGGGGGCAGCGATGAGCTGAATGTGACGACGGTTAATACTCATCCCGTGCCGGATATCCGCACGTCACCCATGCCCAATGGCAATCACAAGACCGTCGTCGATAGCCAGCCGAAGCGACGCGTCAGCATTATCTCCGATGCCCCGATGAATGTGGGCGCCGCAGGTTACGATAATCTCGCATTTGAGCAAAATCCCAGACGTAAAATATCCCAGGTGAGTTGTCGATTGTGTCGATTACGAGCTGTGTTGGCTGTCGTAAATTTGGATTTGTTGGCAGTCATAAATCGGTTGAATCGACAATCTCTAAGCACAGTCATAATCCAGCTCATATATTGATTATTTGCCCCTCGATAACGAGCGAGCTGTTAATCGGCTGCGATTTCAAATCAAAATCAATAAAATCAAACCCTTAATCATAAAACCTCTTCTTCCAACTGCAGACCTCGACACATTCGCACACCGATATTGGACCAGCGAGGAGGCGAAGCATTCTAAAGGAAACACCACTGCATGACAATGAAAGCGATCGAGGATCTATGCATAGCCTTGGTAAGTGAAGGATGCAGAATTGTTGAAAAATTTCTATTTATTCTATTTTTGGAGTATTCCATAAAACATATTAGCTGGCGCTAATATTTCAAAGAACTTGCGAAGGCCAAACGAAATACGTAATAGGAGTATTGTTGTCTAGTAGAGTGTCAGTTTTGCAAAAAGCAAATACGTTTCTATTTGAGCACTTGTGCTTCTGCTATTGTCCAATCTAATTTGCCATCACACCGTCAACATTATCAATTAGCAGTCTAGAGAGTTATTTCCAATCTCAGCTCGCAAAACATACTAGACACAATCGCAACAGGTCGAGCTCTAATTGGGGGTATATCGTTTCAGCAATTGCCTTTAACTATCTTTGACTAAAAATGATCATAACTATACTCATCTATTGTACTTATTCTTCAGTCGTATTATTGCATTCAGACTTATTATTAAATATGAAAAGATGAATAATGTATAATGCTTTAATTTAATTGCACAAATTAAAGGACAGAAATCTAATGCGGAATTATTTCAGATTTATTTATATAAACTATTGCTCATGTTAATAGACGGAGAAAACTAATATTGTCTTTAGCAATAATGACAGTAATTTTTCTAAACAGATTTCATTGTTCTTACAAATTTCGAAATGACTTTAACTTATAATATAGAGCGAACTACGACTACATTTAAATTGTTCATTTAAACTGTGTAAATTATATTAATAGCTAATACATTTCCATGCATATCTCATAGTCGATCATATTCGCTTAGCTCTCTCACATGTCTTGATGATTGCGTGTTCTTATTGACGATCCAGTCAGACACAGTTCGAATTGCATGCTAATTGACGATAAACACGTCATTTGATATCGATCTGCGTAATCAAAGGTCTCCTGCACTCGGCTCTCAGTGCTTGACACTCGGCGTAATTCTTATCTTGCCTTCCTACTTTCCAGATAACTATAGACAGGGCGTTATAGACGGGCTAAATGGCAAGTACCAAGGACATCAGCAGCCCGGTTCACACGATAGCACAAACTATGTGGAGCAGTCGTGGATGTATTCGTTCTGCTTAAAATGCCGCGGCGAGGAACCAACCGAGTCTTGGGAGCCGCCTTTCTGGCAAAAGGTCTTCCCTTATCCACTTTGCCCCACCTTCAGGACATTCTCGCGTCTCATTGTGCTTATTCTCATCGGTAATAGAATTCCACCTCTATAATTTCATTATTTAACTCTTCAACTTTCTTTAGGCATACTTCTCTGGATTGTGGCGTTTGTGATTATTGGCGATACAGCTGCTCCTGGCGGGCAACTCTTTAGTCTTGTGGTGCTCACGGTGGCTGCCAACTTTGGAGGCTACATAATATCCCTGACCACGTTACCACGTCTCATTGGCATGCTGCTCGTTGGCATACTCTTCCAAGTGAGTTTAAATTTAATAACACTAACCACGAAGATATTCATTTTCTTTTCTTACAGAATGTTGGCTGGGTAGATCTCGATGGCGACTTCTCCAAAGTGACGGGACATTTGCGCAAATTCGCGCTGACCATTATCCTCACTCGAGCTGGCCTCGAAATGGAGCCGGAAGCCTTTAAGAAAGTGTACAAGACCATTCTCAAGCTGGGCATTGTACCATGGATTGTTGAGGCCGCTGTCATGACAATAATGTCCCACTATCTGCTCGATCTCCCCTGGATCTGGGGCTGCCTTCTGGGTGCCATTATCGCCGCCATTTCACCGGCTGTCGTTGTGCCATGTCTCTTCCGTCTGCGCACCAAAGGATACGGCGTTGCCAAAGGAATTCCCACTCTTGTGGTCGCCGTGGCTGGAGTGGATGATGCTCTCTCTGTTGCCATCTTTGGCATTGTGAGCACTATCATGTTCTCGGACAAGGGATTGGGCTATCAGATTGCCCAGGCACCTGTGTGCATCCTGGGTGGACTCGCTTTCGGCGTCATCTGGGGCTCTTTGGCACGCATCTTTCCTGAGAAGGGCGACGCCTATGTGGTGCCACTGCGTACTCTCATGCTCTTCGCCGGCAACCTGGTGGCTATCTATGGCAGCGAAGAGCTCGGCTTTGAAGGCGCCGGACCGTTGGCTGTCGTCTTTTCATCGTTCGTATCGAATCTGTTCTGGTGCAAGGATGGCTGGGATGTCGATGACAATCCTGTGTCCACGGCCTTTGAAATCTTCTGGATGATCTTTGAGCCCATTCTGTTTGGTCTGACTGGTGCTACGATCAAGATCAGCGAGCTGGACTCGCACACAGTCTCTATAGGCGCTGCCTGCATCTTCACAGGCGTCATAATACGCATCTTTATCACGGCTGGCATCGCATTTGGTGATCGCCTCAATACCAAGGAGAAATTCTTTGTGGGTCTGTCGTGGATGGCCAAGGCAACGGTTCAAGCTGCGCTGGGACCTGTGGCACTAAAGAATCTTGGTGAAAATGCTACAGACGAAGAGCGCAACTGGGCCGAAATTGTGCAGACAATTTGCGTGTTTAGCATTGTGCTGACAGCTCCATTGGGTGCCATTCTAATCTCCGTGACGGGCACACGGATGTTGACAAAGACGAAGCAGCCACAGGTGTTGACCGGCTGGCGACGCAGTCATCGTCCTTCCATTCGCGACATTAGCATTATCGATGAGGAGGAGGAACGTGAAGATCCCGAAGTGCCTACGGATAAGGAGACTCACGATAATACCCAGAATAATGCGCATTTAACAAACCTATCATACACCGCAAGTAAGTAAAACCCCTCTCGCTTGGGTTTTCATTGCACCAAACTCCAGTTTTTTGTTGGATTAAGATATAATGTTGATTGTTATATTACGTACTTACTACATACTAAACATATATGGATTTCCATTCCAAATAAATATTAAGTTAAAAATAATTAATGCGACAAATTGATTTGAAATGGAAATGAAAACTATGATTTTGTATTGCACAGTGAGTATCTTAAACCATTTAAAGATGTGATCTATTGACTTACCTTGTTAATAATCTCTTATACTTAAAAATTTTCTTCCATCTTTCACTCATCAGTGATTTTATAAGTTGGGTTCACGTCTCCGCTAAAGCCCTTCTGTAATATAATTTTGTGTTGCATACTTTACGGTACTGTGCCTAAAGAGTAATAGGAGTGTTGGTGAAAAGAAAAAAATAAATTACAAATTAAATAAAAATATTAAAACACTTATATTCAAAGTTAAAACTAAATTTAATTTCCGTTACACAAAACCAATCAAATATTTAATAGCTCCCGCCCTCTATTGCTATTTTATGAATTGAATTCATTAATTAAAGTGTTGTATAAAATGAGGCTTGACTGTACTTTCAAAGTGGCTTAACTTTAACCCAATTACAACTTTGTTTGTTTGTTAATTTGTTTTAAATATCACTACATCAATATACAGCAATTTAAATTCGGAAATACAAACTCATGCCGATGGGCGTGAAAATCTCTCTCATGCAATTTGTGAAAACTGTACAAAACTTACCTGTTGGATAATTAGTATTTCGGCCTGGGTATCACATATAGTACGGGCGAATATGAGCTGATAATCGAGATTAACTCAGCGAGTGAACGATAAATAATGAAATTGTATAATTAACGATTTAAATGACACAGCGCAAAAAATGTCGAACCAGTCAGAGGAGAGCACATGGGTCGAAATGTTTTGTTGGGTTTAATCCAAAGAACCGCATGACTTGATGACAACAGAAAAAAAAACAATGTGAAAAAATATACAAAAAAAAGAGCACACACAGAAAAAAAACGTATGGAGTGGGTGTAGATGCGACACAGATATACCCTGTAATTAGCTGAGAGATGATTTTGAAGCTTTGTTGACGTTAAATAATTATAATTACATCCAATTTAGAAACGAGAGGCGCATTTATTTTGTAAATGCAATTCTAATTGTTCAGCATAGTTAAATCAATCACAAATGCTTAAGGATTTAAGTTAAAATGTGTATTATTTTATTTAATAATAATACAGCTTTATTAACGATTGCTGTGCAGGGTAGTTTCATAAAAAGACTGCTCAAACAACGGAATATGTTGCAGAGCAGCAAAAAAACAAGCAAATCCAAAAGAAAGAACAAAGCAAAAACAAAAAACAAAACCAATAACAAATTTCATTAAATAATTAATTCAGCCTCGTTATTATGAGACGATTGTCTACAGACAGCTCACGTGAATTTGTTTAGATAAAATGCGTCACATTTAAAGTAGCAAAAAGCAAACAAAACGACAGACGGATCAAAGAGGACGGACCGACAGCTGCTGGCTTCTGAATGCTGTGACTGGGTCGGGACAGACTGGAGTACAAGAGATGGAGATGGAGATGGCGAAGAACATGCCCATGGACCATGCCCAGCTGGAGCTCACCTGTCGGCGTGTGAAATAATGAAAGCTAATTGCTGTTAATTTTTATTTGATAGCCAATAATATTATTATAATATTTGCGTAAAGCGTTAACGCTTTTCCCAACGCCTCACACACGCAATCAGTGGTGTATAGCGAGTGTAGCGAGCCCCCACCCCACCCATAAAGCGAGGCAGCGACTGCAAAGCAGGGTTGGAGCTGAGCTTTGGCAGCTGCCGATGATCGCTGATGAATTTATTTGATCGCTAAACGCCGAACGAGATAGTCGTAAAACTCGGGTAACGCATCCGTTTCAATTTCGAATCGAATCGAAACGAATCGCATCGAATCGTAGCGTATCGAATTGAATTAAATTGTAAATGAATGTGGATAAGTGAATGGGTGTGATTGAGTGTGTGTTATGATTGTTGTCGAGCCATAAAGTGCATTGAGCCATTAAATTACCTGTCCAAGCGAATCACCCAACGATGACGACCAATGTCAACGAAGAGGGCAGCTCAGCTAATCCCAGCTCCCCTCCCGCGCGACCCACATCCCTTCCCATCAGCACGGTGTCCGTGGTCAATGCGGGAGATACACAGACGCCCTCGCCAAATGGCAATCACAAGAGCACCATTGTGATCGAGAGCCAGCCGAAACGACGGGTCAGCATTGTGTCCGAGGGCCCAGTGCTTGGCTACGATAATCCCGCCTTTGATCAGAGTCATGCACGTAAAATATCCCAGGTGAGTTCTACGATGTGACGCTGCTGTCGATTGCAACTTTTGGTTTTATGACCCTACTGCAGTGGAACTCATGTGAATTCGTTTATGCGAATGACGACATTCTTAATGATGCGCGCAATTCGTCAAGTGCTCATCGAGCCGATCAAGTGATCAGTCAGCCCAGTCAGCTGCCGTTTGGATTCACGCGACTATTAAATTTGAAATATTTTGTTTACTTATATTTTTAAAGTGCTCAGCAAACTCACCGCTGGAAATAGGACCGCCTGGACGCAGGAGAAGCATTCTGAAAGACACCTTGGCGCATGACAATGATAGCGATCGTATGTCGACATATAGCAACGGTAAGTTGCAGCCATTCGGGCGTATGAGTGATAATAATGTTGGACTTGGAAACTAAAAGAAAATGTAGATATTTGCAATAGGTTGCCGCCAACCAGGCGTATGAGTGATACAAATCTTAAGATATACATTTAAGGAAGAACAAAAAAGTTGGAAAGTTACTAAACATATCTTCAACATTTGTTCTGAACTTCCGAAAACAAGTTACATGTGTGTCAAAGAAGCATTCGTAGTGCTTTTAGCTGCTCTGATAATCTCTTTCAAGTAGCTGGCAATAGCAATTAAAATGAATTTGTTTATTCATTTGTATTTAATTCAAATTCCAGAACAAGTTTGCCATATAGAAGTAATCATTGTTAATTACAATTATGCGGTTTCTTTTTTGTGTTGCGCTCATTGCGTATCATATGACACCCAGAGCTGTTAATGGGCTAAGCGATGTGTGTGATTCATGGACACCAAATCGTTATTCTCATGAATAATAATGATTAGATCTTAATTAATATGGTAAGCTGGAGCAAAGCTTTCGGCATCTAGAGAAGAAACACAGAAACACCATTTTGATCTTGTGTAGATAAATAATTTAGCCAAACACCTCGGAAGATTTTTCATTAAGAGGTAGTGCTTTTAGTAGTCGCAGATATGTAATATACTTAACAAATAATGTGCGTAATAAGTCGTATATTTATTAAGGCAAACGCTTAATTGTAGACTATTAAATACTTGTTGGGAACTTTATAAGTTTTTTCCATTTAATATTGACTTTGCTTCGAGTTTATCATATTTACGACTCCATAAGCCGTAAAATACAATTAATGGCAACTCGTGGATGAAATATTTGTACAATGATATTGTAATGAATTGTTTGGTAACCATATTACGAACGGCTTCTTAATGAGCCTGCTAATGAATGCAGAAGCAGCAATGCGAATCTCTAGTGAAAGTTATGTAAACTTTGCAGAAGCAAGAATTATTTTTGCGTATAAAGTATTTGCACAGCTGAGACTGAGTTGTTTTTCTCTTTTTTGGGGAGCAAAGTGTAAAACTTTTACAAGACGAACAAATATTTCAAGTTTAAATATTTAAAATTGAAGCATTCAATATTATTTGTGGTCAAAATAAAGAAATCTTAGCACTGCTAATTAGTATTAAGGGACCGAAATGAAATAATCAACACTTATGGGTCTGATGTCAATTGAATTTGATAGCGAACGGTTGACATTTTCAATTAACAGCTCGCATTTAATATCCAGTTTCTATACCACAAATATGTTGACCACATACAACTTCTTTTTCTTCTTCATAAATGTTTTTGTTGTGCCTTGGCCACACTTATCATTCAATTAGAGCCGTACGCTAAAAGCTGCCTTAATTTCTTAAGCCTATATAACTAATGTCTATACAACTTTATCTCCATCGCATCCCACAGAGAACTACAGACAGAGTGCGCTGGACGTGCTCAATGCCAAGTACAATAATCTGCAAAGTGTGCTGGGATCACAGGACAACAATGGCAACTATGTGGAGCAATCATGGATCTACAATTTCTGCCTCAAATTTCGGGGCGAAGAACCCAATGAGGCCTGGGAGCCACCTTTCTGGCAAAAGATCTTTCCCTTCCCACTGTGTCCCACGTTTAGGACATTCTCGCGCCTGATTGCATTGACTGCAATTGGTGCTCTACTCTGGATTATCTCATTTGTGATCATTGGCGACTCTGCTGCCCCTGGCGGGCAGCTCTTCAGCATGGTTGTGCTCACAGTGGCGGCTAATTTCGGTGGCTATCTGATGTCGTTGACGACATTGCCACGCCTTATCGGCATGCTCCTGGTGGGAGTATTATTCGAGGTGAGTTCGGCTCTCAATTGTCTCTCAATTCTCTACTTATTATCTCTTTCCTTTTTATAGAGTCTTGGCTGGGTCAATCTCGATGGCGACTTCTCCAAGGTGACAGCGCATTGTCGCAAGTTCGCACTCACCGTAATTCTGACTCGAGCTGGCCTCGAAATGGATCCCGAAGCCTTTAAAAAGGTCTACAAGACCATTCTCAAGCTGGGTATTGTGCCCTGGTTCGTCGAGTTCTGTGTCATAGCTGTGATGTCACACTACTTGCTCGATCTGCCCTGGATCTGGGGCTGTCTGTTGGGATCCATTATGGCAGCCATTGCTCCAGCAGTCGTTGTGCCTTGTCTCTTCCGGTTGCGCACCAAAGGATATGGTGTAACCAAGGGCATCCCAACGCTTGTGGTCGCCGTCTCAGGTGTCGACGATGCCATCTCTGTGGCCGTCTTCGGCATCATTAGCACGATTATGTTTACGGACAGGGGACAACTCTATCTAATCTCCCAGGTGCCTGTCTGCATCATTGGCGGCCTGGGCTTTGGCATCATCTGGGGTTTGTTGGCGCGCATCTTTCCCGAGAAGGGCGACGCCTATGTGGTGCCACTGCGTACTCTTCTTCTCTTCGTTGGCAACCTGGTGGCCATATATGGCAGTGACAAGCTTGGCTATGAAGGTGCCGGCCCCTTAGCTGTGGTCTTCTCATCGTTTATTTCGAATTACTTCTGGTGCAAGGATGGCTGGACCATCGATGACAATCCGGTGGGCACAGGCTTCGAGATCTTCTGGATGATCTTTGAGCCCATTCTCTTTGGTTTAACTGGTGCCACGATCAAGATAAGGCAATTGGACTCGAGTTTGCTTTACACTGGCGCTGCTTGCATCTTCTCGGGCGTCATCATACGCATCTTTCTCACTGCTGGTATCGCCTTTGGCGATCGTCTCAATATCAAAGAGAAGTTCTTTGTGGGTCTCTCGTGGATGGCCAAGGCAACAGTTCAGGCTGCCCTGGGACCTGTGGCGCTAAGGCATTTGGGCGATAAAGCCTCGGAAAATGAAATCAAATGGGCCAAGACTGTGCAGACAATTTGCATTCTCAGCATCATCCTCACAGCTCCACTGGGCGCCATTTTAATCTCCGTGACAGGTACAAGAATGCTGACGAAGACGAAGCAGCCTCAGATCTTGACGGGTTGGCGGCGCAGTCATCGTCCTTCTATACGTGACATTAGTATCATTGATGAGGAGGAGGAACGCGAGGATCCCGAGACGCCTAAGGATAAGCAGACGCAGGAAAATACAGAGAATAACGCGCACATTCCGAATTATTCTTACACGAAACATCAATAATTGCTGAAGTCAAACGAATTGTTCAATTCGTATCTAATTGTACAATAATAAATAGAGATTTGCCCTCCTGGAAATCATTCTAGACATGTTAAATATTTATATATTTTGTCAAAGAAATCAACTTTGTTTTCAAGTCGAGTAAGCTCAGTGCTTTTTTGCTGCAACAAGCTATGCATGGGTCATGATCTTCACAAGTGAACTTAAATATTGCTCGACAATAACTCAGGTTAATGACCATCTGGATCACATGACAGCCCTATAATGACGAGATTTCTGAAATTGTCTCTAAATATACTTGACGACGGCTTTAATTGTTTCTAAACAGAGCTTGGTAGTAGCGCAGTCGTTAAATGTAGTTGCTATATATCATTAATTATACAACATATTAACTTAGAGATCGTTAATATGACTGTTAATTAGTTTGAAAAATTATAGAATATGGAAATGTATGTGAAGCAGTTTAGATCAATGCATTTAAACAATGAGTTAATTATTGAATTAAGTAATGTAAGTAATTTCATTAGAAATGTAATTAAGAATAGTATTTTTAAAATTTAAATTAACGTACTTTGCAGCAACATCAATTTAATAATTTTAATTGCATACTTTTAGGGGCATACTTAAAAATCGCTTAAATTGAATGAAAATCCGCCATAACTTGGCCATATCCTGTTTCAAAGGATAATTTTCATGACCATTGGCAGGATAAAGTAACAGGCCAACATAATAGAAAAGCAAGCAGCAGCAGCAAGAGTTGCTGTAAATGATATGTGATATGTTGACATAGGAAAAATGTGCGCATTTAAGAAACTGTGTCACAAAACCTCTATAGGAGGACCAGTGTTGGTCAGAGGAAAAATGAAAAATGTCTCCATCACCCACCACCCCCTCATCAAGCACATTCAAATGATGACGTCGAGTTTCTCGACGAGATCGCTTGCAAAATATCACGTGAAGCAAGTGAAATACCAGGCGAACATAATAGAGTAGCAAGTGGATTAAGCTAGAAATGCAGTCAAATGTGCCTTGCTGCCATTGGTCAGTTTCTTTGGATATAGGTTCCAGTAAGTGGATCCTAAGAGCGGGAGTATGAGAGCTTGCTGTGATCCTCTCAGAGCGGGAGCACGTGGTGCAATTGACTTTCTATATTATTGCTTGCTGTTGATTCATGTTCGCCTGGTATTTGCCACGATGACTTGGTACTTTTAAGCGTTCGTGACGAGTCTTCCAAACAACAATTACAACAATCTCGAAAGATCCCTTGCAAAACTCAACCTAGAGTAAGTGAAATACCAGGCGAACATAATAAAGTAGCAAGTGGATTAAGCTAGAAATGCAGTCAAATATGCCTTGCTGCCATTGGTCAGTTTCTTAGGATAAGTGCTCTAGTAAGTGGATCCTAAGAGCGGAAGTATGAGAGCATGCTGTTATCCTCTCAGAGCGGCAGCACGTTGTGCAATTGATATTCTGAATTGCTTGCTGCTGGCTTATGCTCGCCTGGTATTTGCCAAGATGATTTGGTACTTTTGGGCGTTCGTTGAGAATTTACAGGAGCATGAAATTAAATACTTACCCTAATTACCGCTTTTATCTTTTTTAAATTGCGTTCCGTTCTGGTTTTAAATGATCATTTAAAAACAAAGCTTTGAATTACATTTGAGTAGTTTATTCATAAAATTTGTTTAAACGTTAGGCGTTAGTTTATCAAGTTCCACACGGAAACGTTTAAACAAATCCATTTACATTTTTTTACATTTATGAATAATTTTGTTTCAAAATGATGCATAGTATATATTTAACTATGTCTGTTAAATCATACGTTTTAAAGTCATTTGCGAGTCACAATCTTCAAATTGTTATAAAATGATATATAATTAAACAGAATTAAACATATTTTAAAATTTTTAAACAAGCATTACAACATTTTTCGTTTTGTTGTATTGAAATGTTAAATAAGTGTTCAAAATTGTATGTTGTCCTTTCAAAACATTGTTAATTTGCGATATTGTCTACAAGAATAAGCTTTATGTATAATTTTGCAGTGAATACTACAAGTATTTTTGCACGGGTTCGCCGAGAATAGTCTCCAGCTCGAGAACAGCGTTGCGTGTGTTCTTCTCAACGCGTTCGTGCTCATCCTCCAGCAACTCAGCGATGAATGGCATTGTCTCGGGCAGGAGGGGAGCAAAGCTTTCTCCCAGCTTGCGGGCAATGGCAATGGAGCTGTTGAAGGCTAGGATCCGGACTTCGGGCGAGCTGGTGCGTGTCTTGAGCAGCACCTGCTGATTGAGCTGCTTCCATAACACATCATTAGTCGCAGCAGCCAGCTGGGCAATGCAATTGCTCAACGCCTGTTGCAGTGCATCCCGTTCGTTGGCCAGGACCAGTTGATTCTCCAGTTGATCCACAATTGGTGACATTAGCGTGCTAAAACGATGATCGTTGACAAAGTCGCTGCTGCAGTGCAGGAATACATGATGCAGTGTGCTGATAATTGCTTCTAGCAGCTCCACGGCGTCCTCAACTTTCTCGGCTTCCGCAAACTCTGGACGTTGTGTATTGTTGGCGTGCAACAACCTGGCAGCATCATCGATAAACTCGCCAGCGAACAGCACAAACAAGGACTTGAGTGCCTCGGCAATGCGATTCGTCAGCAGGAAATAGGTGAGTTGAGACTCCAGTGCATCCCGCTCCATGGCCCACTTGTGCACCTGGGCGTACATGGGCCGGAAACTCGTCTCAGATAGCTTCAGTATCCAGGCGACAAATGCCTCAATGGTGGCGACCTCAATGTCCGCAATGCGTTGACGTTCAATGTTGCTATTACCGCGCATGTGGAGGCGAAATTCGAGAGCCTGCAGTAAGAACTCGCTCAGGGCATCCTGCACAGCCTGAAGATCTGCATTGCTGTTGTGTTGAATGCAAGGCACCAGCAGCTGGCGCATAAGCATACCCAGCTCATCGTAGGCCTGCGCTTCCAGCAGACTGGCATAAGTCTTGGCACAGCTGG
Organism: Drosophila albomicans; assembly: GCF_009650485.2. Lineage (NCBI taxonomy): Eukaryota > Metazoa > Arthropoda > Insecta > Diptera > Drosophilidae > Drosophila > Drosophila albomicans. The sequence continues at coordinate 22,584,059 of NC_047628.2, read as the reverse complement.
GCACTAGGATGCGTGCCTCGACGCCCTGCGCCACTGCCGACCAAACGTCCAGAAGTCGCAGCTTGAGTGCCTGCGTGCGCTTGTCCTGCGCCAGTTGTGGATTCTCCAGTTGCGTCGAGAGGCGTATGAGAGCGCCCATGATGTCCACCAGATAGGGGCCCAGGAAGAGTGGCAGTGTGAGGAATAGTTTGTGCATGGCTACAAGGTAAAGAGATCAGTTAATAAAGGAATATGACGTGAATATAGACAATGCTTACCTGTAACCAGGGCGGAGCACAAGTAATCCGGCGTCTGACGTTGGCTCAGCAGCTGCTGCACTTGCTCCTTGAGCAATTCCGTCAATTGTGGCGCAAACTTGGGCAGCTGTGCAAGTGCATGAGCCTTGATGCTGGCACAGATCTCGACAAGCGTCAGCACCACATTGCCCACAACAGCCTTGGGCACATTGGCTCGCCGCTTGGTGATGCGCGTCAACTTAGCCAACAGCTCACGACACTCATCGAGGAAATCACGTCCATGACGATGCGCCAGCAATTGCAGAGCATGCAGTGCCGTCTGCTGCAGCTGCGCCTGTTGTGCTGGCTGCGAATTGCTGCTGTTACCAGTGGCATCCAAGATGCCGTCAATGATAGCGCCCAACGGCTCGAAGAGAATGGCAAAGTGCAGGGCCTGACACTTGACAAAGTAATCGCTGGGTGGCATCAGCTTAGTTACCAGCAGCTCCAGCACCTTGATGCGCACATGGACGAGCTCGTGCTGCATCAAATCCGTGATGACCTGCAAGAAAGCCTCTGGCGTAAGCAGTCCAATGGCATTGTCGAGCACATCGTGCACATGGTTTGCCAGCACACGCCAATATTTCTCCAAACTTGGTGTGCTCGACGACACTTGTAGCGCATTATTAACGACGCCCACATATGACAGGGTTTTCAGAATAAACTGCTGATAGTGTGAACGCAATTCCAGTAATTGCTGCTCCTTAGGATTGGCCAGCTTCTCCTGGAACTCGTCGGAGCTACTTAGACCCGACAGATAATCGAGTATGAGGTATTTGTAGTGACGCAGCTGCTTGAAACTTCTGTTGCGCACATCGAATAACTGTTGTTCCGGTGACAGTCCACTTGGCGTCGGCGTGGCTGCTTGTGCCTCCTTCGATTGCGGCAGCTTGGCCAGATAATCGAGCAGGTTCATGCAAGTCTCCAGCAGCACTTCGGGATCCTTAAACATTAGCGTCAATTCGCGGGCAAACTCCAGACGAGATTTGTCGAGTTGTTTCGATTGCTGTTGCTGCTGTTTTCCTTTGCCTTTGTTGCCTGGCTGAGGTGTTTGTTGTGCCTGCTCCAGCAGCATCTGTGCCTCGAACACAATGCAGAGGAACTGCCACAAGTGCTGGCTAGGACTGAGCACACTGAATAGCGTCTCGTAGAGTGTGAGTTGTCGATGCACTGGCACATCCGTGCAGATGTCCGCGAACACCTTGAGCACTGGTATAACAAGACGATCTCGCTGTATTCCCTGCTGCTGCAGCAACAGTGTTGGAATGATGGTTTCCACCACATTGCGTATAATGTGCAGACTGAAGGCATCGTCATGCCGAGCCACTGTGGAGCCCACAAACGTAAAGATCTCCACGATCTTGTGCAGCACCTGCTGCGGATAGAGTGATGCACAGCGTGTAAGGAAGAGCAGCGCCTGCTGCTGCGTTTGCGGATTCTGTGTGTTGCGAAGACACTGCACAACTTGCTCGATGCGGAAACACGACTCCGGCAGCACCTTAGCCAACTGCACGCCTGCAGCCTGCGAGACATCGCAGCAGTGCAACAGGCTGGACAAGATGAGCTGCTTGGGATACTCCGCATGGCTGTGCTCCTCCTGCGATAGACATTGCTGCAGTAGCTCAAAGAGTGTGGGTATTAGCAGCTCGGCGCCCAGCAGCTGCCGCTTATGTTCCAAAAGTTCTAGCAGTGTTATTCCCTGCTTCCAGGATTCGCTGGTTAAATCAAGCTTGGTGCTGCTGCTCTTGACCGATGCACGTCGTTTTTGTGGTGGTGTCTTAGCCGTGCTGGAACTGTACATCTTGCTGATCATCTCAATCAGTGGCTGGCAATCAATGGTGCAGCGCTTGAGTAGACGATGCGCGGACAGAAATATGCTGTCGTTGTCGGATTCCGTGGCTGCCCCCACAATAACTTGAATCAACGCCAGCTTCTGCTTGGCCGGCAGCGCTTCAAATGTTTCCGGTGTCAACGAGTGGAGCAGCACACAAGGCAGCGGCTGCAGCTTCTGTTCTAGCTGCAAATATGTGGTGTGTTGCTTGAAGCTCGCCTCGATCAGCTCCCAGGCCGTGGGTTGCTCGGTCAGCACACGCAGACCAACGGATCCCTCGAAGCGTTCAATGACAGCGCAGTAGATGTCGCTGTATGGCCAACTAAGCTGCTGCAGCTGCTCCGTTTCGTCCTTGCTGATGTTGTCCAGAGTGGCCAAGCCAAGTGGCAAAAGTGCAGTCAACATTGTTGCGTTGTTCATGTGCTTCAACGCCTTGAGTAATGCTGCCGTAGAGATGGCTGGCTGCTCCACATCGCAGATGAGTTCGAGGAGAGTGCGGCGCAGCTTCTCCAGCAACAGTTTCTCCCGTGGCGTGCACTTGTCTGTCTGCAATATGGTGTGCAGCACCAGTGCATACTGTTCATGATCCATAGTCAGCTCACTGGAACGCTGCAGCAGAGACTCTACCAAGTAGGCAACATGTTTGTCCAGCGTCTTTAGCGGCAGCTGCTCGAGCGTTGTCAACGCTTCTTGTCTAAATGTTTGCAACGGCGAGTTGCAGGCGTTTGCAATGCGTAGGACATGGGTCAGACTGTAGTTGATGAAGCGGGGACGTGGACGTAGCACCGCTTGCAGCAGCTTAAAGGCGCGTATGCGCAGCACAGCGTAGTCCCCATCGGCGGCATAAAGTTGTGGCAACGTTTCGTAAACGTAAAAGTTGCAGAAAAAATCTAGTTTCTCCTGAGCCGTTGGCAGAATGTGATTTAAGCAATCCTTGAGTGCAGTTGTCCATTCGCGACGCGTCGAAGAAACTGCTTGATCCGCGTAAACTTGGCTGCTCAGCGTTTCCAGCAGCAGTAGGGACACACGCAATTCATCCGTCATCGTTGTCCAAGGCGCGGCGGCCAATTGACCAAACTGTGTATTCTGCGCCAACGTTTGCAGAAAGTCAACGTACAGCTGCAACGACACATAATCTTGATGGGCGTTACTGCCATCCTTGCCCTCTTTTGTCAGTCGGAACTGAAAGCCCTTACTGTAGGCCTGCACGCGTTGTAGCATATGAAGACTCTCGGCTGGAGTTAGTTCACGCTTAGCAAACGCCGTAAGTAGCAGCAGCAGGTGCGTCAATTGAAGTGCCTCGCCACGCAACAGCGCCACGCCTCCATGCTGCTCCACACTATCGAGCAAAGCCTGTTGTTGCTGTGCTGGCTGCCCGGCGCTGGCAATCACGTCCAGAAACTGTTGACGATGCTTCGACACACTGAAGGCTTCGTGCTCCGTGTTCACTTCGAGGCGTGTCAGGAACGGCACTTTCGAGGCGAAGTTGCTGCTCAGTATGATCAAGAGTGCTGCATGTTCTCGAGGATTCAATGCGCTACCGGGGAATAGATACGGCATCAATGTGAGCAACAGCAGATTCGTGTCAAAGCCATCGCTCACTGCAGCTGTGGTCAAATGTTGCACAGCCTGCGGTACCACGGCATCCCATTGGGTCTGTCGCTGGCGCTGTGCTTTTCGGAGCAGCTCGCAGAGAATCTTTGCAAATGGCTCTGCGCCCAGCATGGCCACAAACTCAGCGGTGGGCAGTCCCAAGAGGGCAGAGACTACCATCGGGCTATCATCCTTGATACGATCGGAGAGACATTCCTGCAACAATTGATAACTGCGCTCTCGGCGCTTGGCCACTTTCAGATTTTTCAGCAGCTGCTGTACTGCGCTCAAACGCCACTCGTCATTATAGTGATAGAGCTTCTCATATGCGGCCTTGGCCTTTTCATCCGTGGTATTTAAACGGAAACCTGCAAAAAGAATGAAATTTAGTAGAATCCAACTTAAAATTCTTTAGAAATTTTAAGAAAACAGTTGCAAACTTACCCAACGCTAACTTTAATGCCTTCTGGCGATTGGTTGATTTGTTCTTCGAGCTTAGCGCCGCTTTAACGCTCACATCAAAAGCTTCGGGATAGCGACGCTCCAGCTTGGCCAGAAATTCTGTGTACCAAGTCTGAAAATTGGTCTTGACTGGTTCCATTTCATCATCGGAATCAATGACAATTGTGTCATCGCCATCATCATTCGAAGAGGTGTCCATGGGCGTCACAGTTGCATCCGATTCCATCTCCACAAAAGTGTCTAGATAGCAGCTATCAAAAGAGCAACAGAATTAGAACAAATATATAATTATATTCAATATTAAAAACCTACTTTATGAGCTGCTGGGCACTAGTCTTGGAGAACGGCACTTCGGCGAGCAGATTGTCGAGGAACTGTTTATGTGACACCGAGGAGGCGTCTTCCTCGCGTATGGCTGCAACGGCACCACGCATCAATGGCATGCAGATGGCCTGAATAGCAACGTTTTCCTTAGCAAGATCAGCCAGAGCAGTGATCAACCATTTCTGGCAGACCAGATTCAACACGGTTTTGGGTGTGAATTGTGGATTCGCTGCCTGCTGTTTGTCGTGTATCCAGATTAACAGCAGTAGTGCTGTCGTATGCAACCGCTCGAAGATGCAGTTGGCCACACGCTCAAGAAGAGCATTGCAGACCTTCTCCTTGAGCTTTGTGCGCGACACGAGCTGTGCCACAATGACATAGGCGGCTGCCACAAAGTCCACAGTATCGGAGGAAAGCCCACGCAACACTGACTCGAGTATGGTGGCAATATGCCAATCCCGCAATGGTTTCGCTGCCTGCAAAGCACCCACAACGACGGTGGCATAAAAATTGAGCTGCGCTTGCAATTGATGAGCCCGTGGTCCTAGCTCCTTGACCGCTTTGTGTGTGCTGCGGCAAATGAAGCTGAGGAAGGAGGGCGTGCTGGCGGCACGGTTAACGATGGCCGTCTTGGACAGCGGCACACCAGGACGCTGCAGTTTGCGCAACCAAAACCAATCTTCGTCAGAAGAACGCAGACGCATCGTTTGCAGCACCTGAACGAATGTGTTTGTCTCATGGTAGGGCATGATCAGCGCCATTACCTGCTCTCTGTTGTATTCATGCACCTGGAAGCGCCGCAACAGCCACTCGAAGCACATGTGCGCCGGTCGCAACATGAAATAAGGCGACAGTAAACGTAAGAACTTCGTGATGGATGCATCGAGTAGCTGATTGACCTCGGTATCCTCCACAGCACGTTCCAGTGTGAGTGTCGCCTCATCGAAAAGTGTTAGCTGGAATTCTGTAAATGTGGGATTGAATGTTGTCAGTTCATGCAGACCGCTGACTCCAATTTCGTATATGGCTCGTCTGTCTTTTGTGGCCGCCTCCTTGGGATCGAAAAGTATGGAGGCACGACTACGAGCATCCGCTAGCGTGCTGGACGTTTGTGGCGCCGCTAGTTTCTGTAGTTGTTGAGCCAATGACGTTGTCATTTTAATTTGCTCTTAATACCGGAAAAAACGAAAATGATACAGTAACTATTTCACACGTGTTTCGCGGTTTGATGAAAAAAGTTATTATCGATAAGTTCTATACGGTTTCGGCATACAATCGATACATGTCATTCTGCAATCGATAGAGTACAACAGGTAATTAGTGTGGTAGTTGCAATTTTGGGTTTATGTATTTGGTATATTTTGGCACAGACTCTGGTCACATTTCAAATCAACATTTTCTTTTAAATTTGTATTCTTAACAGTCTGTTGGAAAGCGCTCATATCGTATGCAACTTTACTTTGTTATTTAAAGCACGGCATTAAAAAATTTGTTTAAAATCGTTCGCCTTCTTTATGCCATGTTTAAGCCATGAGTGACCAGTTAATTGAGTTGCTGTATTTTGGTATATATCTGTGGTATTAAAACGTGTTTTTATGGACGCGGGTACTTTAAAATTTAAATTAAAAGTATTCTTTTTTGTTCTCAAATATATTGACGCCTGTTATAACAAAATTTTGAAACATTAGTAGGTCTACGTAGCATCTTTCTCTCTAGAATTAAAATTATGTTTTGTTTGTCTAATAAGTAGCCAATTTAAAATCCTGATTTTTGAGCACAGTAATGGAATAGAGAAGTCTATTTAATGTCATGTTTATAAAAATATCGTTTATTTGCATATGTAAAAAGTATCTTACAACTAATTAATCTCACAGAGGTACAAGAATGAATGTTGAGCATACGGAACAGTTTTGCGTTAAAATTAAATGACATGGATTGTTTGTAATGTGTTCGCTTCAAACTAATGAGATAATTGTGTGGACAACTAAGATAATACTACTAGTTAAACATGTAAAAACCTTGGTACATTTCTTGATTCAATTATGATTAAAAACTAACGATACAGTTGCGGTTCTTGTTCTTTTGTGCTTCTCTCTTCATGTAGTTCAAAAGTTCAAACGCTTTAATGATTTCTTACGGCTGAGCTTCGAATCGTATCTTTGTGTGGGCTTTGGCGGAGTCCACTTCTCGCCAGGCATCATTACCTTCGACGGCGTGCCCATTTCGGTGACCAGACACTTCTCACCCGGATGAGGCGCACAGCAACAATGGACACAGAAGCGAAATTTACACAGCGTGCTGGTGCATTCGCCAAATGCGTACTTCGAGGATTCGTTCTCGTTCGGCGAGCTGCTCTTGACTTCATCCAGGGAAAAGAAGCGCGTCAACGGCGGCTTGCACTCCTGACTCATGGAATATGAATGTGGCAATGTTTGCGACAGACTTGCTGTTGTCCTCGGGTACCGAGAACGTTGAGGCGTTTGATTGATGATAGATTGGTTGTAGAAGACCTTGCTGCTTTTGCCGCATCTCGGACACTTAATACGTTGCGATTGCTCCACCAGTAGACAACTGTCCTCCATGGGCGTGTTCCTATTAAAGTTAAAGTCATGTTTGTTGTTTGGTTTGTGTATGGCGTTTGATGGTTGCAATGGCACTATGTTCCAGTTGGTGGTGGATCTGGACAGCTTGCGCTCGCCCTTCACCGAATGTTGTGTATTTTCTTTGGTCAGAGTCATCTTAAAGCGATGATTCTCCAGTCGTTCCAGCGCACGTTCACTTTTGTAAACAGCCTGCGCCCAAAGCTGCGACACCTTTGTCATGGTGTCCAGTGTGGATGAACTGAGTTTGCTGAGTATACATTCTAATGCAGGCACATTATGGATAAGCATTCCAACGATATCCAGCTGCTCGATGCCATTGTAATAGCGAGTGCGGCAAATGGGATCGATCGTGGCCTGTGGAAAAAGTTTCTTCTTCGACTTTTTGGGACTGCTGTGATGTGCCATGTGTGATTGGGTATGTGGCTTTCGTCTTTTGTTCGCACCAGGCGGCATTGTTACTGATAAAGGTAGCGGTGACTTGCAACACATTTCATCATCTTCGAGTTCAAGGCCACAAGAAGTCGCCATCGACGTCGTTGGCAGACTCAAAGATTTGTGATTCCGCCATTGCGACATATTTATTGCATTCGAATTGGAATTAAGATCATAGGCGTTGCTTGGCGTTTGGAATTGCATGGAATTCAAAGTTGTTGATTCTGCCTCCTTTTGCAGTCCGCATGTTGTTGTTGTGATATTTGATGCGTTCAGGCAATTTTCAGTCTCTTCACATAAAAATGGCGCCTCCACGGTTGAGTTGTGCAGCGCTCTAAAGGACGCGTACCCTGATTCATCCATATCACACAATCGATCGCTGCCGGAGCACATTTTCATTAACACTTTTCGATTGTAGGCACTCATTTTGAATGAAAACGCCAATAATGTTTATTGTTTCACAATTACATTTGTTATTTTTTTGTTGCTTTTTGCTCGTTTTCTTTTTGTCGACAATTGGCGTCGGTGTTGATTGTTTACAGTGTGACCGTAGGTTAGAAGGGCAAAAATAACGATTCCACTAAAGGTGTATCGAAAACTTTTAAACTATCGAGTTTTACAGTACTCAGTCTAAAACATAATAAATTATTTTTAACTAATATTATTATTAAATTAATTAATTAATTAATAATAATTAAGAAAATTTGTTTATGAAAATAAATAAACAGAATATTGGTATATTTACAATGCAATACTATTGTGACTGACGTGTTGTACATAAGAGGCTGATTACTATGAAAATATTAAAGTATCGTGTAGAAAGCTAGTAGATATATTCAGCTGTTAAATTTCAAACGATTGATAATATTGCGCATAAATTTAGTAATTTGTCAGCTATAAATCAAAATACAAGGCTTATTTGCATAAATTATTATTATAATGTACACATATACACATACACACCTGAATTATGACCCATAATGACAGCTCATCATTTTGTAATTCACTATGTTGTGGATGATGTGGAGAAGGAGCACTTGTGGTAATCTGGCGATGCTATCAATGTCACCAAATTAACAAAATCCCCTAATAATTTATCATTTGCTCTGTTTCAGGTTTCCTTCAAACTTGACTCCGGTCCAGAGGCATGCATCGCATCTCTTCTCTCACACGTAGTAAACTCACCAACTCCCCTTGTCTGTTGCCCATCTGACAAATTTGCCAGCTCAAGTTTTGTGCAAATCATGCCCAGGCATAGATTTCGAATTCATGTGAAAATCTTAGTGGCCACCGCACCGCAAACAACCCCTCGACGGCGTGATAGTTTCATCAGCTGTCCTTATGGTCTCTTTTTTCTCTGGTTTGGGTGCTGACAGCCATCATCCACTTGCTGCTGCAGACAGGGAGAATGCGAAGAAGAGAAAGCGAGAAAGGGAAAATGAAAGAGAGAAAGAGACGGAGAGTGGGACAAGCAAAGGAAAATCAATGAATGATATTTCTTTATGAGTCTCAATTATTTGTTGCGGGGATTTGCTTTTCTTCCATTGCTGTCATCTCGGTTCGTGCTTCATTGTCCTTTTAAATGCTTTGGCAAAATATTTTGGGTATTTGTGCAGCGTGTGTGTGCCTTTTGTAAGTCCCCCTTCGTTCTTTTGACTCCACTCTACAGCAGGACTCATAGACCAAGAGCGCAGTAGTCACAGGCGCCGCCGTTAATAATTTATGAATATTTGCTCATTTATTGTTTTGCATTATTTATGCGTTTATTATTATCCCCGTGCAGGACAAGGGAAGATGGGCAAAGATTTTGTTTTGATTTTAATTAAATCGACGGACGCACATTGACTTTATTTAAAGTCATTTGGACGCCCTAATCCCTCGTTTGGTCGTGTCTTTTCTGGGCGGGATCACTCTATAATTATGGCAGAGCAATTAGTTTTTGATGCGTTGAAATATTTCAATAGTTATGGAATTATAAACAATTTAATTTGTAATCTATGGTGATTTTTCGCAAAAAAAAAAACATTTCAAGGATAAAATGTTTTTATATTTTAAAAGTACAATCAAGTTGCAAAGATTTTATTGCCCAAAAATTTACCTTTTTAAAAGTTTGCATCTCTTAATTTGTTGAGCGAATTTTATAGAAGAAATGGAGAATAAAATAGATATAACATAACGACCGAAAACGATATGAAAGTGCGTGTATAGAGTAAATACAACATAATAAAGAGATTCATTGCATATGTGCTTAAGTGCTTATTTATGGACTAGCATAGTTAGTGTTTAGCGGTGTGGCGAACTAGGACTATACAAACATATGTCCACATACCAGGATATGTGTAGTAAGCCAATGTTTGTGTGTGGATATTGAAACCAAACTGATTAATTTCAGTTTGCATGTGCACATTCGTATGTAAGGAACTAAAGTGTGTGCTGTGGAGGCGGAATGAGAGTCAATATTTGCACACAATCCGTACATATGCTCTAATTATTATCCTTTTAGCTGTGGGCAGTGCCGTTCCGCATTATGTTGACATCGACGCCCGTGACCTGGACACCTCCTGGGCTGATTAAACAGAGGCGATTGCAGTTCCTGTTGGTTCAACTTGGTCTATTTCGAATCAACTAATTATGGTAATTTCCTGCGGAATGTCAACAAATATTTTGTAGCCGGTTATTTCCAGAGACGCCCTCCGTTCCCCCAAGGGAGATGCGACCAGGTCGAGCAGTCAAAACTCTTGACAAACGATGTTTACCCGTTTGGTCATAATATCTAAGAGTGCATGGTATGTGTGTACTTGGGTGTCGCTACGTTGTCATTGGCAAAACACGAAACCTGAAACGCTTGAATTATTTTTAACCAACTGGTCAACAGGAGCTGACCAGCCTGTCAGCTGGGTGGGAGTGGCGCCGTAACGCGAACTGTACCCAATTCGCTTGATTGTGTTTGATTTTCGGTACGAAGCTCTCAAGCACTCATACTTCATGGCCCGTTGACTAGTAATTCACTTTTAGCCAATAAATCGTTGACCCAACGCTGTTGCTGGGCTTTCACCTGGGTGCGGCGCCAAGCTGATTACGGCCACAATATTAATTTGAAGGTAATAAGCATATAATCGCACTCATTTATCATTTTTATACTTTCAACATTCCTGGTTTTCCTTTCGCGTCTAGAGCTTGTCGTTCTTTGCTCAGCTATATCGTTTCCCATTTAATGCGATTCATATTCTAATCGCTGCAAATTAGTTACGAGAAGCGGAAGAATTATGAGTAATCGTATTGACTAACGAACCTTCATAGGATATGATAGAATTCATCGAATCACCGAAATAGATAATTACTTTAGATATACATATTTTACAAATTATATTGAGTTTTCCTCATGTGTAGAAAATCAATTCTAATAATAGAAATTGAAATTTAACTTTATCTGAAATATGAAATTTAAACTGTTTGCTCTAAAAAGTAGGCCACGAAAAAATATCGCGAAATTGATGCGAAATTGATATTTGCAAAAGTTGATTGATTTGCAATTGCAAAAATGCTGGAACATCAATCAATGCAATTTTTGACTGCGACACGTGCAACACACAAAATGATATATGACTTTTAAGGCTCAGATGTCGTTTTACAAAATATTTAAAAAATTGTCAATTAGCAAATTGAAAGTGAAATGGAAATGGACTTTGAAATTGCAATTGCTATTGCAGTATCTAATTTCAACTCATTTACAAAGTTGTTTGTTAATTTCCAGAAAAAGGTCGTTTTTTAATTTGAAAACTGTCTACAATTTGTCAAGTAGAAAGGGAAAAAAGAAATGAGAACAAGTGAAGGAGTTAGGATAAGTAGTTAACGGTCATTTCTGGGTGGCGGTTGTCCCAAGTGTGTGAATTAATCATGGCCGCAATTTTAAGTTAAAAATGCGAAAAGTACACTCAAAAACGGAAGCGCAAGTCGGCAATTTGAATAAGGATGTAAATGGAATGGGTGTGTTTGTCATTTGGGGTGTCAAAGGGTTAACAGTTTATCCGTCAGTCGGCGTGTCTTTGCATGGGTTTGTTGCTTTGTTGGTGTCACTGTCACACAGCTCATTTGGCATTCAGAACATGCTCGACTCTTGCCAATTTCATTTAGCGGCATCATTTCTTCTCGTGCCTCTGTCATTTTTTTTGCTGCCCAACCAACCAGCGGCAGAGTAATGGAAAAACAAGATAAATGATTTAAAACTCGACTTTTCATTTCACATATTAGCAAATACGTGAGCCACATTCAATTCCAGTTGTCCTCTTGCGTGACCCAAAAAAAAAAAAACTAAACTACAACTACAATTTTACTTCGGTCTGTTTAACCCTCGCGGCTTCTTTTTGCTGTTGGTAATTGTTTTCTATTAACGAGCCTCGATTTGTTCCATGGTGACTCTTACACATACGCTTGATCAAAATATTACACTCACTCCCCCTCCTCCACCTCTACCTCCTCAGAACTCACACCTCGCATCTCCCTCGAAGTGTAGCTACCACTTTGTGGACATATGTTGCTTTCATTCCAATGATATACGAGTGTGCCTCGGGTCAGCTCCGAGTCTGGAACTGCCTGCTGGCTGATTATGGTGGCTTCAAATTCTGCGAACCATAAAGTGGTTGATACTATTCTACTTGCTCACTGTTTATTCAACTTATTCACTTTATTCATTGCGGCTGCTTTCTGTCTGTCAATTGATTACAATCAACATTTACTTCAAACTTTGACTTTTAAGAGTATTCCCAAATAACTTTAATATTTATAAAATGTCCAAAAAAAGAATTCTTCATTTTATGTAGCCTCAATATTTTATAAATATGGAAAAAAGAATAGTTTATAAAGAACCTAATACAGGTAGGGAAGAAATTGACATTATTTAATATATATTTCTGTTTTAGGGAAATTCTCTTGCCCTTGTAATCCCGTCTGCAGCTTAATTCCTTAAACAAACTCTGTCTCCTCCTTGTGTTTATATAGCTAATCAACAGAATTGAACTGTAATCAGTCATAAATATAAATTCATCTAATGTTATAGGTGACTATCAGACATAACAACGATCCCACACAGTTGCATAAGTATTTGAATTATAAAAATCTCCCCTTGAGTTTGGCCAAGTAAATATGAAAATTGAATTCCCGCATTGTTTTTTGTGCGACGTGTGTCATTAAGTGTTTTCATTAGTGAATTTATGGAGTATTTACTGTACTAATAATAAAACAGCGGCATTTCGTCTTAATTAAGTGCTTAGCCAGGCTAAAGTTTCCTAAAGGCGCCCAGACAACAGACTCAGAAACTGAGGAGTATCGCCACGTGCTGATAAATACACGAAACACAACACACAAAAAAAAGACACCCAAAACAACAAGAAGAATTGCGATGGGAAGTTACAAGATAATGTGTGACAATCGGTCGATTATCAGTGGGAAGTCAATAAGGTTCCACCACCAACCAAAGTGTGGAACCTTCATAATGGAACTTGCATGGAAAACAATACAAAACACCAAAGCTGATGACTTAATTGATTGAATGGAATGAATAAAAAACGGAGAGAGAAAAAACGAAGCCGCCACCACCAGCAACAAGGCAACTGTTCGCTGTTCGTTGTTCCCTGACCCTGGGAAATTGGCCCCTAGATGGTGTTAAGGTGAGACCCGAGACCACTCAAAGGGAGTGACGAAGGGGCGATTGTCAATCAGACAAGCAAACAATCAAGTAATATTCCCAGCACAAGGACACTGCGATGAGGCAATCACACTTCTATAGCAAATACATACTTATATAAGAAGTAGTATCTAGTTACGCTTATGCTGGTAAAAAAAAACAACTATGACAATAATTGGCTACTTACTCGGTGGGAATTAAAAGATAGATATTTCCGTCTATGAGTCAGAACTAACTATTTGAATACGGATTGAAAAGTTATGTATAGTTACAGAAATATGTATATACTATTTTTGAACAGGCGAGATAGAGAGAGAGACAACTTAATAAACTTTCTATATTACTTTTAAACTAATAAATTTTCTGAGTAATGATAACTAGATAGTATCATTTAGTTGAGTTCAACTGCTAGTTAAATTAATTAAATAAAATGTTTATAAAAGTTAACGAATCCTAACTGCGGCCAATCTGAAATTCAGTGTCCCTAAAAATGCCTCGTTCCAAATCCTTGCTTTTAATTGTGCGTCATAAATTAAATGCCAGACTTCAGAAGAACGGAACCAGTTGATTGGAATGGAATGTGTGAGGTTTTGCCTACTGCTGCTTGACTGGTTTGGTTTTTCAATTAAAAGTTTTGCAGGTGCGTAAATTGTAAAGCAATTTGCTGCCACAGGAGGAGCCCACTTTCAAGTGTCTGCCACACACACAACAATTGATGGCACTATAAGTCACAAGAGGCAGTTTTCATAATTTTCATGCGCATATTTGTGCTTACAATTGGAAATCTGTGTACTGACAACAAAACGTAAACGAAAACACAAACATAAACTAGATGTTTCCCTTTTGCCCATTGCTGTTTCGAATGCAATTTTCAATTTTAATTTCAATTGCCATGTAAGTGTCGTATCCAGATGGCTCCGGATCTGAGGCAAAATGCAATCCATTTAGGCATAATTCTTAATGTTTTGTTTTCAATTTACTAAGACTACTCGTACTCAGAGTTGGCTGCATTTGCATAAGTCCCTGCTCAGTATTTGATTGTAGACTGCCCCAAGATACACAACATAAACATGTTGCAAAACAAATGCAGTTGACAACCTTGTGTCAATTACATTTACAACAGACATTCACCTAGCATGCAATGAGATGCAAGACTTTGTAATCTTGCTTTAGTTCATTCCCTTAGGTCGACCACAATCTGATCAATTGAACAGCTCGAAATCTTAAGTCGTTGTACCCTGTAAGTAGGACAGCAGGGTGGGAAGTTAGGTTCAAAGCTTAAATAAGTGATATTTTATATAATAAATGATAGTAGTACGATTTGAAGAGAGTTTGAAAATTGTATATAAAGATTAAGTTTAAAACTCGAATCGATTTGAATAATTAAAATATATGAAAGTAGAAGTAGTAGTAGAGTTATTTATTTCAATAGTTACTTAAAAGTTATATAAAAAAGAAACTTTGAAAATTATACAGAAATATGTTACTAAGATGAATCGCAATTGCAGCTTATTTGATTGAGTTTTAAGCTACTTTTGCACATTTTAAAAACAATGATTATATTAAATTTAAGCTGCACGTTGTTATAATAACAAAAAAAATAAAATAAATAAAAAGCAAATTAATTGAATAGAATTCATAAACTAATAAGACAATAGAAGGATAAGATTACGACATATGTAATAATAATAGTTTTAGTTTTAATAAACTAAATTAATTTCAGATACTTTGCTTTCTCTTTAAACAATTTTGAAGCTATTCTCAAGGTACTATGCTAACAATATAAAGGGTATTGCGAATTCATATTCTTGACGTTAAATTTTGTATTATTTGTTTACTTGGTTATTTGTGTCTTATCCAAAAGTCAACGCTGCTGATTTTATTGCAAAAACATTGTGTTTTCTTATTGAATAATTGCTTGCTATTATTTAAACTAATTCCGCACTAAATCAATTAACAATTTAGCTCGAAGAAAGCTGTCAGCAACCTACCGAAAATATGCGGACTACTCCAAAATGTCTATTGGATTCTTAAAAATCTTGCAAACTTCCGACGAAATATGCGCATACGTTTTGGGCCTAAATACTACATGTAGTTGAGGCTGTCGTCGTCGTCTCGAATCCCTTAATTCCATTAATGGCATTTCCATTGCGGATAATTACGGGGGTTGTCTACAATTAGAGTCTGCCTTGGCTTATTCACGCCTTTAAATTTGCATTTACTCCCCCCTCGCACTCACAAAGCCCTAAGCTCAACCTCAACCTCAACTTGAGGCCTTTCTACCCCCCAATTTTGGGAGGAAGGAACACACATTTGAACTTTCACATCTCGCCTCACCCCTTGCGAATATTTGTTCGAGCTTCCATGTAAATCATGATGCCAGCCAGTTGACAGCAAACAGCATTCATTGTGAGCGTGTATGAGTGTGTGTGAGTGTGTGTCTGTGTGTTAGCCAAGTCGAAGAGTTGTTCGCTTTAGGAAGATTCGTCAGATTCGCATAATTAATTGCAAAGCTTGGGGAGGCGCTTTTCTGGAGCTTACAGCTAACAACCTGGCCATAGACATGCTCTGGAATTTTGATTGTGTGTTGCCTGCATGCAGAGAGCAGCAGAAGGAGCGGTGAGAGGGGAGAGGGATGAGAGATGGAGCTGGGGGACTCTCTGGCATTGATATGGCTGCTGCAAGCTTGTGCTTGTAGCGATTTGTGAACGTAATCAGAGAAGGGAATTGCAAAGGGGTGTAATGTGAGTGAATGTGTGTGTGTGTGTGTGTGTGTGTGTGTGTGTAATTCACACCTTTCGCACACCGTGAATGGCATTTGGATGGGCACAAAATTAATTGCTTTTGTCATTATACGGAATCTTGACGACGCCTCGTTTCTAATTTAATGTAGTCTTTGGGGCACAACCTCCTCCAAAGGTGTTGTACCTCAACTCAATCCTCACTTGCATTCCCCCTGCTTTGCATGTTGTCGTTGTTGTTGATTTGTGATTTATGAAGATTAATTTATTGCTAAATAGTTGAGCATAATTTATTTAACATTGATTTCAACTAGGATTAGTTTTACACCCCATTCACCTCTGTACTTGTCTCTAAATGCCTCCCAGTCCTGTAAACTGAGAGTTTCACCTGCCAAGTTGTCTGCAGATAGAGACGACTTTGAGCAATTGAGTAGAGCAGTTGTTGAGTAATGCACGTAAACTGAGGAGGCTATACTTGAATGAATACATGTGAGAGATTAGTGTTAAATATTGACTTATTAAATAGACAGGTATGGTAAGGAGTGATTAAATATAAATAAATATACGAATATTAAAATAACTACTTTACTTACTTTATTAAAATTGTATTAAACACTGACAAGAATTCAATTATGTTATATCGGACTAATTAGTTATTTTATTTAGAAAAGTCAATAATATGAATGAAAAGTCCTAACCTTTAGTCAGACCTTAATCTTAAATACAAAGTCAAGTACACAGAAAAAAGTGCTAAAATCACATTTGAAATTATCTGTTCAATGTAGAATAAAATATTCTTCAAGAAAGATTTTAATCATAACTTCTTAAAATGAAAATTAAGCATACAAGCCATGATTTCAGATTTTTTTTCAACATAAAAATCGAAAAAATGTTAAATTAAAATTACAAATCTGCTTTTCAATCTAGATTATTTCTCTTTGTGTACAAATAATATGTATGCAATACATATTTAAATAAAGGTGATATCTTATTCAAATTAAATTATTAAATAGTCAAACCATAAGGTAAACAGAAAATTATTCAAAATATTAAAAAATCGCTAGCAAGTTTGGCTAATATTTAAACATAACTTAAAATTTTACTCATTATAGCGAATGGATTTAAGGGTTGCAGCTCAGTCGAGAGAGAGAAGACAACGATAGCGATAAACACTTGACAATATGACATGGGATTCGAGAGCAGACTTTACAGGCCCAAACCCAGATGCTAATTTAAGGAGCTCTGCGCCGAGTCGTGTCGAGTGTTTTGGACCCACTTAATGGTTTGTTTTCGGTTGACAACTTTTCGTCTGTGGCCGAGCACTTAAAGTTTGTTTAGCTTGTGGTTACACGGCATTGGTGGAAGTAGAAGAAGAAGAATAGCAAGAAGCAAGTGGCCTGAACGGACACTAACAACTAATTTAAAGCAATTAGGTAAAAACTTTGTGAATATGCTCGCTGGGGAACATTTAAAGTTTGTCGAGCCGCAAAGCATTAATTTGAATTGTGAATAGTTTTAATTAAATTTTGGGCAAATTATGACACCAAATTCGGTTAGAGTCGAGCACAGAAACACATTCAAGTTTATATTTAATTGGCAACGAGCAAATGCGAATGACAATTCACATAACAGAAACCCTTGCCAATTTGCAGGGACAAATCCCAAAGGAATGTTGTCGAAATCTCATCGGCATTTAGCCTGAGAACTGGAAACTGACTGCACTTGCTCAAAAATAATCATAACTAATCATAATCATAATCAAAATAATAGTTGAGTAGCAAGAGAGTGAGAGAGAGAGAAAAAATCATTGCCATCATTTTCATGGGAATCTTTTTGGTACTCGCTTTGGCTTTTTGTTCGCGCCACGTGACCAGCGACGCACTTTGATTAGCTCCTGTGCTGGTTGACCCCTTCCAATATCCATAACCATATTCGCATCCACGCATCTACGCATCCACACCAATATGCCCTGCAATCGTCCGGTTATCAACGGACCACCCCATCGCATACAACCAGCCACCACCGGAGACAACTGGTAACTGGCAAGTGGGAAGAGGCAAGTGGGAAGAGGCAAGTGGCAAGTGGAAGAGGCAGCAGCCACGCGGTTGCACCAATATCCGATTGCACTTGTGTAGGCACAGGGTGTGGTACTGGTCATGGACAGGGACAGGGACTGGCACTTGACGCGTGCGGATTTTGTGGGAAGCTTTGCGAGTGTCAAATTTTTATGACTTTGTTTGATTTCTGGCTGGCGTAACGCCGTTAATGGAAGGCACTTGCCATTCACTTGTTCAACCCATCAGCGAAATCAACGAGATTGAGATTTTGTTGTGCGCACCAAACACACTTCTAATTCTAAAAAGAGAAAAAAATAAATAGACAATAAAATTTTGCACTGTCATGTGGGAAGTAGGAAAAACGTGCATGTAAAATTAATCAACAAAGTTTGTTATTTTATGAAAGGGTTATTCTTAAAGATCCCAAATACGAATGCTCAATTGGAGTTGTATGTTAAATTTATAGTAGTGTTTGTTTAAAAACCTATTATTAAAATTATTTAGCTGTAAAGCTATTTCAAAAATAGTAGAGGAAAGGAATACCGAAAAATAACCTTTTATTTCATAAATAGTAAAGGAAACCTATACCGAAAAAGAGTAAAATCATCAATAAAAATATATCTTCTTTATTTATCCTACATTATAATTTGTTCGTATTCTTTACTTTACTTTCATTTGTCATATTTTAGCAATGTTCTTTTATCAAATCTTTGTACTCTTATGTTATGTGATGCTACCCTATGAAGGTGGTCAATTGTAAAACCGCAAATATGATTAGTAATATGATGAGGCCACTTCTCAAATGGAAATTGAGTTTGAAACGGAGTTGGAGGTGGCATGTGTTTGTATTTTGTGGCAAATTGTGGACATTTGTGATAATATGAGCAGAGTTTTGGTCTCTAATCTCATTGGGTGCTTCATATTTCAGCAACACTTTCAATTCGTCCAACAAAATCCAAATCCAGACAGCGAGTTGTGAGTGAGTCAGAATAAAAGTGAACTGATTGCTCTGGCAATGGGCAAATGTGATTTATGCGATTCGCTTTATGGAAAAATGTCAGCGCCAATTGCGAGCGTCGAGGCACAAATTAACTTCAATGGATGGCACAGGATCTCTGGCCTGGTCCACCGCCTGAAAGTCGAGACGTGTCTCGTAATTCAATATCAGACTAGAATAAAACACAGAAGACAACAGAGAAAGAGAATAAGCAGTGTAGGCTGTGGCTGTTGCTGTTGGCATTGCTGTGACTATGACAGTGGCACAGAGGTCACATTTGGCTGCCAGCACGATAAGTATTCCCCCGAGGAGCCGAGTAATTTCCTACCCTTGGCACTAAGCATTATTGTGCATTAGAGGACTAATAAACAGGTTCGCAGCCTCAGCCTCAGCCTGAGCATCAGCAGCAGCAGTGCTCATCCTTGTCCTGGACATGCTTCTTCTTCTGCCCACTCCTTGGTTTGTCTTTTATTCATAGTTTTGTCTGCCTCCAACGGGCTTTTACCTACTACGTGATTTACGGCAATAACTCATCGGACGCAGGACGCAAATCAAGAGGCGAATAAATCACGAATACTAAATTAATTCACTTTTTTAATTAAAGCCTGCAATATATATGACTTCAGCCTCCACTAAATTACAGTTAATAAGTCTTGGTCAAGTGCTGCAATATTATCTAGCAAATATTACAAAAAATTAATGACATGTGATTTGACAACAAAATATGTAAATTAACCACTTAATACTTAGTGAGCTTTTTCTCTTTAAAATAACGATATTAAAGTCAATAGAATATATTCAAGTGTAGTAACTAAGTAAGGTAGTCTTAAAGAAATCATATATTAAATAAAAATATAAGTATATAA
This sequence comes from Drosophila albomicans, assembly GCF_009650485.2. Taxonomy (NCBI): domain Eukaryota; kingdom Metazoa; phylum Arthropoda; class Insecta; order Diptera; family Drosophilidae; genus Drosophila; species Drosophila albomicans. The sequence continues at coordinate 22,564,195 of NC_047628.2, read as the reverse complement.
ACATGTTTATGTATACTTTTGTAGAAAGTGGAGTGTTTAATTTCATAATGTTGTATATTACAATACATTAAAGGCCATTAATAAAAATAATGACAAATTTTAAATACAAAAAAAAAGTTATTCTCCCACTTTTCTTAAAAAATAAATACAACATTTTGTATATCTACAACAATACAACATTGAATATCTTTATAGAAAACTGAGTGTATAATTTTATAATTTTTTATAGGTAATGCTACATTAAATGCTATTTTAATAAATGATGACTTATATAATATTTTAATATACAAAAATGAAAGATTATTCACCCATTTTCCATAAAGGAATTCAAAAGGATTCTAATGAAGAGTAAATCTGGGGAGAAGGAATCAATTTTCAGACTGCATCAAATGACTCAATTTCAGTTTGAGGGAGTGAGGTGGTGGCGATGAAGGGGGAGGGGAGGGGGCACCTAATGCCGACTTATGACACCAAAATATTTAACTGCTCAATTTTCAGGCATTGCGCTTTCCGCAGCCGCAGGGGGCAAGGGAAGCAAGACAATATACGGGACAGGGTGCGGGCTACAAGAGCGAGAGAGAAAGATAAAGCTGGGCTAACAAGGGGTTACACTTGAATTAGTCCAGTGGGATTGCTGAATCCGCGAGCAAACTGAACTACTGCCACTTTGTTCTTGTGTAATCACGCAGCACGACTCCGGGCAACATTGTGAGGCGAGTTCGAGTATTGCAACAATTGAGATGTTCAATTGGCAACAAGCGGCCGTAGGCTTGAGTTCTGTTTGAACCACCAAACAAACAAGTTGAGCAACAGTAGCAATAACAACAATGGCAATGGCAAAAGAGAACAACAACCACCAGCGAGTGGTTGACACTTTGTATTGCTTTGTCGCTGAGCGTGCGATTAGTTTGGGAAACAGCCTGATGTTGCGCATCCGTAAATTACTATTGCGGTTCGCTGTGGTTATGCGCAGAGGGGGTGACGGAGGCTGAGACTGAGGCTAAGGGTGACCAAATCTCCCCAGTTGTGCGTGTTATTCTTTCACTTGCACTTGAAATTGTCAGCAGGTGCAGCGTATGCATTGTAACAACACAAACAGATACAGATACAGTTACAGATACACATTGCTGCAGAGTATATCTGCAGATACAGATACATGTAGCGAAATCAATTTAAGCTGCAGCTGAGAGAGGTCATGATGCCTTTATGTTTGGGCCATTAATAAACATTTCGTCGACTGTTTGTGTAATAAAAATGCAATTGTCATTAAGTGCCGCCCGAATGTGTCACAACTGCGATGTTGCCACATCGAGTGAGGCACTAAAAATCCCTGAATTAAATTCAGGATACGTATGGGGCCATTACAGTGAATTGAATACTGCAAATCGAAAGCATTAAAGGATATAGCTGAAGGTCAACATTCAATCAAGTTGTATTGAAAGTTAATCCATGTTATCCAAAGTTCTTGAAAATCAATTTGAAGCACATTTAATTCAATGAATGCTTTAACATTAACATTAACATAATATTATATTTACTTAAATGAAATCATAAAAACCAAAAGAAATAACTTTTAAAACTTCTTTTACACAATTATCTATTATTTCCCATTTTATCAAATTTTAATTTAATTTACGACGCACATTCTCATTCCGTGAGATACCTTGATATATAATTTAGGGAATTATTAACACTTATTTGAGACAATAAAATGCAATTAAGATACATTGTCTTATCTGTGTTCCCTTGAAATCCGCTGCCAGCAGAATTTTCCACCGAAAAAAAGGGGTGCCGAAAGTTGTTGAAAAGTCTTTAGTCATCTCTCTTGGCAAGATGATCTTCATGTCTAATGATCATAATGAAGGCGGCAATAAATTCGCATTAAGAACGCACAGATGTCTGTCTGTGTGTGCTGGAATGACTTGAGAAAAATAACCCAATGAAATGACCTTAAATCATGCAAGTTGCGTGTCGAGGTTCCGCATTGATCATTGATCCTGCTAGGCAGTATTTACTATATATAAGTTTAAGTGCAACCCGAAGCCCCTACGCCAATCCCCTACCTTCGCTAATTGCGCTTAATTCGTTCAAAGAGCCCGCATCTTCCAACGGGAACTTTCGTATCCAATAATGTGGATCTTATAGATCGCCAATGGTGAGGTTCGATGTACTCGATGGGCAGGAAGTTGCTGATTTCTGTTTATGAGTTGGCATCGTTTAAGATTGATTGATCAATATGTTTTACGATCACCTAAACACACAACTCGCCACTCATTGGGCTTTGCTTTGTGGGTGATCGGCGAACCGTTTGCTGATCATCAAATCGCAGGATGTTATCGATCATTGCATAAATTAACGTTCGATTTGCTTCACTTCAGCAGCTATTGTTAATTTTTATTACCAGTTTTTATTTATGATTATTATTACGACTGTAATGAGTTGATCTCTCTCTCTCTGTGTGAGTGACATGTCGACATAAATCCATCAAGTTTGAGTACTTGAGATGCTGCTGGTTTACATATTCATATGAATTCATACTATATGAATACGAGTAGTTTTTCCCACACACACACACAGTTTCGCTCTAATCGAAAACTGGGAAAATGTGCATGAAATGAAAAGGTAGACAAATATTTTTTATTGATGAAATTGCTTTCGCCTTTCGGACTCCATTTGCAAAGTAGACAAGTTGCTACTTCAAATGGCAGACTTGGGAATACAAATTCAAACACTCGCACTCACACTCACACTCACGTTATGTGGCATCTTGTCTGCATGCAGCATGATTATTATATATTTTTTTATTGTCAAAATTTGTTTAGAACGCTTTTGCGACACGGGGCCAACACTTACCCTTGTCTCGTACGTGATATTCGATATCATCCTTCGCTGGACACATTGGGGAATACCAAAGACATTCGCCATTCGCCATTCGCTATTCACTATTCACCATTCACCTTCACTTCCCCCTCACTTATGACTCTTTAATCATATGTGCACTCACACGAGTTTGCATATTCAACGAGTATTCGCATTCAGCATTCAACATTCGCCATCCGCATTCGACATTTGCGACTTTTCGATTTGCTTTTCAATTCACAATTCGCTGTCCTGTCACCCAACTCTGGGCAGGTGTCATACCTCCTTCTTTCCATCGTATCCTTCTTTCTGACTTTATGAAGAAAGGACTCCTGTTTATTTCTAAGGCAAACACTGACATTTTCACTTCCATATCGAATGATTTTAATCCCATTTTCCTTGTCTACTTAACAGCTTTCAAAATTCAAAATAGAATCGATAAAAAATTGTATATAACAAATATTTTGTCCCTTAAGCATATTATATTTTATAAGAATAAAAAAAATTAAAAACATAATTCAGAAATTTCTATTCTTAGGAAACTCAAATGTATGAATTTTTCCTTGATTATCTAGTACATTTCCATTTTGATTTTTCCCTGAAATAAATAAATCAATAAATTCAATAAAAACTGCAGCTTTATTTTTTTTTAATGTTTTAATTGCTTAATAAATTTAATTTATTGGAAAACATAAAAATACTTAAAATGTACATATGTTAGATGTTTTTTTTTTTTGTTTGCTTTTCATATATAATTATTATTTTTGTTATTTGTTGAACATTAAAATGAAAATATATATTTATTTAGCAATTGATTTTGTTTTGGTTTGGTTTTTACATACATACACATATGTATAAATAAGTTAAAAATTTATTAATTAGACTAAATTCATTGGAATGATATAATATCAAAATATTTGCATAGTACACCGTTTAAAATTTCACAACTATCTAGAAGCGAAAACTTGGAACTGTTCATTCTCATTTTTGTTTTTTTATTCTTCTTTTTTTTATTATAATATTTAATTACATTTACAATTAGAACACGCACGATTCAGGGTTTCGATTTTGATTTGATGTTGCGGATTTATTATATATATTATATATAGAGAGAGTGATATCTTGAATGTGTTAGCATCTTAGCAGTTACTAATTATGTGTTTAATAGAAATACAATCATACAAAAAACACGCACACGCACACACACATACGATTAATTAATTACTATATAATTTACATTTAAACAAATTCACTTTTCACTTGGTTTTCATTTATGTATGTATGCTTATTTTTTTGTGTGCGCTGAGAATTTTTGGGAATTTTCTTAAGTTTTGGTAATATTATTTGTTTTGGTTAATATTTGTCTTTGGTATTTCCTATGATGTGTAGTATATTTTTCTTTTGAAGATTTTTGCATTTTTTGCTGAGTTTTCTTTTTTATGCTATTTTTTTGGCAACAATGGAAATGTTCGGCTTAATCTATTCAAATTGCATTAACTTTAATTTCAATTTCAATTGCAGTTTCAGCTTCAGTTTCAGCTTCAACGTGAGGCGGCAAATGGAAATGCAGTGCGATGATCCGACCCGACTGCTATTGCACATGGAGTCCGAGAGGAGGCGACTGTGGAGGAGAGGGAAGTGGAGGAGGCTTGTTATGCCAGCAGTGATACTTTCTGCAGAGGATTCACTGGCGTCGCAGCCTGCTGCGCTTGGGCTGCCGTCGACTGCGCTGCTGTTGCCGCATTGCCAGCGGACAGACCTTGCACCATGCCACCCGGTGCTCCACTCAGCTCGGCAGCAGCTGCTGCGGCGGCGGCGGCAGACATGAAGTCCACCTTGCCGAGGTGGACACGGAGATCCGTGTGCTGGGTCTCCTTGTGGCGACGCAGGTCCACCTTGCGCTGGAAGGACTTGTGGCAGAGCTTGCAGGAGAAGGGCTTGTAGCCGGTGTGCTTGCGGGAGTGTGTGATCAGGTTGGAGCTCTGACTAAAGGCCTTGCCGCACACCTGGCACTTGTGTGGTTTCTCGCCTGCAAAAAACAGAGAAGGAGAACAAGTCAGAGTTAGTACAGAAAAAGAGACAGACAAAGAGAGTTGAAATCGATAAAAGCGTTTTGCATTTTGCATTTTGCACTTTGCATTTATTGTCCTTGCTCCTTGGCAAAATTTGCAAGCAGTGCGCGCCATTTTAGGCTGAAACGAGACAGCTTTGCTTTCATGGCAGCCCCCCTCTTCCTCTCTCCCCACACACACACATGCTCACAACAACAAGTCGCCCGTCAACCCCCAAAAAAAGTGTCTGAACTCTGAGTCACGACAACCTTCCCCCTTCGTGCTCTCCATCGTCAGCTGCTCAGCAATGGCGTCGCCTCAGCTAACCACAGCTACATCCTGCTCCCCTTCTGCTCCCCTCCTGCTCCCCTCCTGCTCCCCTTCTGCTCCCCACTTGGCTCAGTTTTTAAATTTCAACTTTTTGGTTCATCTGTGTGGTGTTTTGTGGTTTTGCACTTAAAGGCAACCACATAAAAATGCTCCAAATGCTAAAAGAATTTGTTCTCTTGTTCTGCCAGGTTTTTAAAGCGTTTCCACTTCAGATTCCCTTGCCGCCCTCTTCTGCTGCTACTTTGCTTTTATATTTCATTTATAGCACATTTTCATTCGCTTAAATTTTTCATTAGAGATTTGCTCTCTGTTATTATTTCCTCTTTCTTCTTTTTTTGTTGTTTTGCCTCTCGTCCTAATTTAACTTTTTTTATTACGATTATTTTTTGTTGCTTTTGCTGTGGCTCGTCGGCGCCAAGTGCTATCAAATTTTCATTCGAGATTTGATTTGATTCGCAGTTATCAAAGCTGACATAAGGCAGTTGAACATGACGTCTGCTCTACAGAGATTCGCGTGGAATATCCACACGACTTTGTGTTTATATAATACAAACTTGCGGATTTTTTCTTTACTATTCCGTACAAATATAAAAAGCACTTATTAGTAGAAAAGTTATATTACAAGTAACTTCAAATACAGGTTTTATATTATAATCATTCTATAATCGATATTTTGAAATTTGTTTATTTATGTTTTTTTGATATTTCTGACTCTTTTATTAATTAACTTATTACTTTAAAAGAAAAGTTTAAAATGTTTTCTAATGTATTTCAATTGTTCTCGTAAAAACTTAAATTGAAAATATTTTAAGAAAGAAAAGAAAATCAAATTTCAATACAAAAAAATCTCTTCAATATTTTGCGTGAAAATCGTGAGTGCGAGCACAGAACAAAAATCGCAGTCTATCTACTTTAGTGTTTGTATTTGTATTCGTAAAGTTGCATAAAGGCACGTTTTATTCGATCAGGCTGTCTGTTTTTTATGATAGTTGCCATAGTGGTAGCAGACAGAAATATGCGCTTATCTCTGCCACAGATAATGCGATAGATTTCCCTATATAGACCGACACAAACACATACAGACAGGCAGACAAACTGTGGCAACAAAATAACGACGAAATGTTAAGTTGAGTTTAATTTTGCGAGGGAAGAGACTGCGAGAGGCGATGGAAAGGGAAGGAAAGAAGGCAGCCATGTATTCGTATATAAAGTAAACAAACGCACACACACTCGAACACACACACACACTTACACAAATTCACTTGCAGAGAGACTGGCAACAATAACAGTCGCGCACTTTGGCATATAAACACACAGACAGCCAACAGTTGGCTCACCATATACACACTATGCTATATATATATAAGTGTATGAGTGTGTGTAGGGGAGTGGCTGGGGCTGAGAGGGAGGAGGGGGAGACAGAACGTAGTCGGAGTAAGTATATAATGGAATTGCAGCGACGTGATTCTGAAACATTCGACCGTTGGGATGTGCTCTGATTCAACTTTAGCTCCCGTGGCATGAGTCGAAAGCGCTGCTTTTGCTTAAGCAGCCGGCGGGGAGGCAGAGGGAGGCGGGCACAGCTGTAGGAGCTGTCGGAAAATGCGGAAACTCTAGGCAAAAAAGCGTAAAGCAACAGCAAAAAAACAAGAAAAAGAAAAATTGAGCAGTCACGCTGATGGCGCTCAGATGTTGGAGCGCACTCTGCAGCCGATGTCGGAGCATGCCTCACGGAGCATGCCCCACGACGAGGATGGCGACGAGCGAACAGCAGCTGAAGGGATTGCGCCTTGGCAGGCGAACGAACTTCTTTTTGGACCGCCACTGCTCGGGGCACGTTCGTGCACTATCGGCACAAATAACGTCACGTAGTCGAGCAGAGATTATAGAGCAGCTTTTATTATTTATCACGGCAAACGAGCACAACGAACACTAACGAGACCCAAATCCAAATCCCGTCGGCCGACGGCCTCTGGCAATGCTGTTGATGTTGCTGGGTTGCTTTGTTGCCTGGTTGCTTGGTCTCTGTTACTTGGCTGCTCAACACTGTGCGCTAACTAACACTGACAACAATCCAAACACAACTCCCCAAGTTGCGATATATAGTCCGGGGCTTCTGTTTATGTGTGCGAGCTTTGGGCGTATGAAAATTTTTGGTTTTTACAGCTAAGCAGGGCTAAAGGAGAGAGTGAGAGAGAGGCTAGGGAAGAGGGGAAAGTGGAGGCTGCTTGCCTTTTTCGTATGTACAGATTTCAAGGATTTTTATTGCATCACATTGTGGAAATTCTTTTAAATCTTTGCTTGCTTCAGCGCTGCTTTCTTTTACTCTTCTAATATCTTACGACTCTGGCTGTCTGTCAGTCTGTTTCCCTAAGTGCGACTGTGTGTGTGTGTGTGAGTGTTTGAGTGTGCTTAGAAAATCCTTTCAATTCAACACGTTTTATATTTTGCTTTGGTTTTGCCTTTTACCAGTTCTGTTATCTTTAACTCTAACCAAATGACGCATACGCCGCGTAAAACGCACCCAGCAACATAAACTAAGCAAGTCGATTTTAAGTTGCACAACAGATTTTAGTTAGGAGCGAGTAAAATAGTTTTTATTCTTTAATAAGAATTAATTTTGCTTTGATTTGTGAATTTAATTAAATTAGCGTTTAGCTTGAAAACTATTTTATGGCAACACTTTGCTAATTAGCTTTTATTCAGCTTAAACTTAAACTCAATTCATGAACTTTCCGAAAGCTTTAAGCTGGCTTTAAGTTATCGATTTGTTGAGCTGCAAATTCCCAAGAGCAAGTGCAGATTTAAAGTGGATCGAAATAAAACTCATGAATGATTAAACAAGCTGGAAAATGCACACACGCACACACACACACATTGAAACACACGCACAGACAAATGAAAAATTTATTTGCTTGCGCTTTTATGGCGCATAAATTTACAAACAAAAAATCTGAGGCAGGAAAATAAAAAATGAAAATGCGAGCTAAACACAAAACGCAAATAAAACGTAGCCAAACGTGAATGTGGAAAATGTTCGTAAGAACAACAAGCGTGAAAGAGAGAGAGAGAAAGTAAAGGAGGAGTAAAATGTTTGAGGCAAATCACATCAATGTGGAAAAATCTGCTGTCTTTCGCTTATTGCTAGCAATAGAAGAACACGTCGCCGGGACACGAAACAACAGAAAATAAAACCGAACCAACAAAAAAAGGTTAAGAAAATGGCAGAAAAACGAACAACTAAACATAAAAGCAGAGGAAATTAAGGCTGGTCGTAAAATGCAGCTGAAAATCGGACGAGAGTTAAACCAGGACTAAAGCCAAAACACTAACGCAAATTCTGGGTGGAGGATTTCGAAGGGGGTTGCAAAGCGGGTGGGGGGCAGCACACATCCTAAATCGAAGACGGCAAGCCATAAAAATGTCTGAAATATTTTTCTCTGTTTCTCTGTCTGTGTGTGTGCGTGTGAGGGAGTATGCGTATGTGTGTATGTGTGTGTGCGGAGTCATCTTCCACTGATTTGGCCAGACGCGTGCTAAATACGAGTAAGGGATACGTCTGTCGGGGTTGCCAGCTGAGTGGGCTGAGTGGGTGTGGCTTGTGTTGGGGCCCAGCTTATTAGAGGTTATTATCCTTGCCATTTGCAAAACTGATTTCAAGGCAACGAAATGCGAAACATTCGCAAAAAGAAAATCAAGAAAACAATGAAATGATATTATAATGTTATCATGAAATTATTAAATATTGCAGATAAAATCTGGTTTGAAAGCTAGTGAAATCAAGAAAAGTTATGGGCGTATCATTTGAAATCTTTTTTAATATCGTGCAAAGGATTTAAAAACAAAATCAATATAATCTTTTTACAAACTTAAAGCTCAGAATATGTATATTACAGTTTAGGATAAATAATTAAAAATATAAATTCTAAAGAAATTATTTAAACACTCTAATTGATATTTAAGCTTTTATGCGTAAAGTTACATCAGAAAAGATGTCGTAAAATGTAGAAGTAGATGTTCTAAGAAAGATTTCTTCCATTATAATATTATCATTATTCCATAATGAAATATTCTGAGAATAATATCAATCACTCGCTGAATGAATGACTTCAATCATTGGCTTTAAATACAATTGCTGCTCATATACAATATTATCAGCTTTAGTGTTGCCCATATATCTGCATTTTTATATAGATTAGTTGGGCACGACGACAAATGGCCATTGGAGAGTCCAAGGAACTCGAAGTAACTGTAGAAATCGATGCCTACGCTTTGGGTATCGCTTCATAATGGCGTCGCAGCGCAGCGCAACGCAGCAGCGCAGAACAGAACAGAGGAGAGCAGAGGAGAGCAGAGCAGAGCAGTTGCTGCTTTTGGCAGAGCTTTGTTGTTATTCTAGCTGCTGTTATAGGGGTGTATGCGCAACTCACACATAAGCACACACACAGGCACACATACACTCGCAATCGCTGTTGACGGCGTGTCAGTGTATGCGTCGTATTTGTTATTCGTGTGTGTGCGCGCGTATAAAACAGAAAATCAAAATCTCTTGACTAAATTTTTCATTGGTCGGCTGTGATTTCTCTGTCCGCTCTCACTCTCGCTCTCGCTCTTTCTTGCATGCGCTCTCGCGCTTCCTCACTCACTCACTCGCTCGCGCGTTAAGGCGTTTCGGCAATGTTCACTCTGTTAGTGTGTGTGTGTGCATTTGTTGCTTTTGTCGTTGTCTTTCCAATGCCTCTCCAAGCTTTTGTACATAGAGTCGCAGCGTCCACACTTTTGCCTCTTATCTGTTACATGTTTCGCTGCTATGTATATCTATCTGTGTGTGTGTGTGCTGTGTTGGGTGCTGACTCTCTTGACTGGCTTTTGGGAGAGTGAGCACGCGTTTTATAGTTGTCGCTCTTTTCAGCTGTTTCGCGCTTTGCTATCAACGCCGTCAGCGCTCCATTTTTGCACTACTATTCCACTAACCCCCTCTGTCACTCATCCTCCTTCTCGTATTCCCTTTCGTCTGTCTGCCGTCTGTCAACTGGCAAAACTGTAATTGGAACTGTGACTGTGGCTTTGCCTGGTTTTCGTGGTTTGCTCGCCGCTTTAATGGCGCCCACTTGCTCTTCTTGTGTAGTCGATGATATTGCCAAAAATGTCACATCTTCTTCTTCTTCTGCTATGTACAGTTTTGCCTAGGCATGTGTATGCGTGTGTGTGTATGCAGATATATCCATTCATATAACGTCTGTTGACTTTAATAACAAATGGAGCTTTAAATCCCGTTGTTTATATTGCTTAAGTGGCAGCTCTACACAAAGTTTAAAACTTGAATTTAAAGCAACTACAGTGGAGCCTCTCAATCAACGACGTTGTGTAAATCAAAATTCTATTTTTTAGAAAATGTTAAAAATATATTTATACTAAATACAATGGATACCTCCTAAAACTGTCAACACTAGTTTGATAACTCAACTGCTCTTTTGGAATAACGTTTCAAAAGTTTTTTCAATTCAAAAGAAATTTATTTTATCCCGTGAAATTTTAGAAATGTAAATGAAATTTTATAAAAATCAAGTTTACTCCTAGAATATTCAGCTTAAATTTTAAAAATATTTAAAATAAAGTTCTTCTTATGAATTTTCGCTGATATTTCGGCAAATTGATATCAAATTTTTTTGAGTCAACAGTGAACTTCTTGAATTACAGATGAAAAAATTTAAGCTACTAAAAAAATTTATTAAAAATCGTATGTTTAATGCTTCTTATAATTTAAATTCATATCGTTTCTATTAAATTTCCTAATAATCATTCAACGGACAACCAAAATATAGTCTAAATAATCCACTTCCTTTCAATAAACCTATCCTCGAGTTAAAATCGTTGCTATCAACTTAAACCCCATAAAATGCTTTTAGCTTTATCGAGTTGGGATCGTTGCAATACTAAAAGTTAAAAGGTAAATGGCAACTTACCGGTGTGAATGTAGGTGTGCTTCTTCATATCACTCTTTTGATGGAATCGCTTGCCGCAGTAGCTGCAGGGATAAGGCCTCGTGTCGCTGTGAATGAGCAGATGGGTGGAGAGTGTGCTGGAGCGCTTAAAGCGTTTGCCGCACTGTTTGCACTCGAAGACCTTTTCCACGTTGTGCACGGCTCTGCAAAAAGGGGGGAAGAGAGCGGAGAGAACACACATTAGTACTAAATACTATAGAGAGAGGGGACTAACAACAAAAGCTGGCGGCTATTTGGTGTAATTAAAGCCAAGCCAAGGAATTCTCTAGAGCTGTATGTTAAATACGACCACAAAGCAAACATTTGGCCAGGCTAAATCCAACATTGCAGTTAAATTAAGTAACACAAAAGTGTCCCTGACCCGGGACAGCAGTACAGCAGTACAGGAGGACATCAGGACACACTCATTAAGCATGCAACACTACTCTCTCTCTTTGGGTTGAAATGCTTGCGGCTAAGAGCTTTACATACCTGTGCTGACTGAGGCTGACCTCATGGCCAAAGGTCTTGTTGCACAGCTCACAGGCGTAGGGCTTCTTCCCGTGGTGGGTGCGACGTGAGTGCACCTCGAGTCCGTGCGGCGTTGAGAACATCTTCTCGCACTTCATGCACGAGTACAGGTCGCTGAATTGATGCAGGCCCGGCCACTTGGCCGCCATGTGATGGAAATGCAGATGCGGGGGATGAGGCAAACCCAAATGTCCGCCACCAGGCGGCACGCCCACTCCAACGCCTACCCCAACGCCCACACCGACGGCGGCGGCTGCTGCGGCGGCTGCCGCTGCTGCTGCTGCCGTGGTGCCATTCTGGCCAGCAGACTGGAGTGGCACCATCAGGTTGCGCAGCCGGAAGAGATTTTCCTGCGAGTCCGGATGGTAGCTGCAGACATCAGCGAGGATAGAGAATAGATAGAAGAAAAAGCCTTTGGTTAGCTACGCACTTAATTAAGGACGCTTAATTAGCACAGGTTGTAAGTAGGTATCTGCTCACACTGAGAGAAAAGCAACTGAGTGTTTAAATAAATATCACATATTATAATGGTATAATTAATAATTTTAAGAGAGGCATTGTTGTTAGGCATTGTTACTGTTGTCTTTACTGGTACAATTTCTATAATCTTTTTAATATTTTCCGATATTCAATTTACCTAGAAACGTATTTTCAATAATATGGAAATTACATTTTTATTACTATTTTCTCTGGTGTATTTATTAGGAATAGTTAAATTTAATTGGAAAAAATTTCTTAGTAATTGTTCATAAAATTTTGTGTGCTAAGAATAATTTCAATTTTAGTTGTTTGCCTTTGGCATAATTATTAAATTATCATGAAATATTATTGTAATCGTCATTAGCTTTAATTTCGAATTTCAATTTAAATTTTCGATTTCCAACTTTTTCTCAGTGTACTTGTACGTATTTTAAATAATATGGAAATGAAGTTCTTGGTTATTTAATAGGAATGTTAAAATTAATTGATTTCTCAATATTTCATTTTTCATTTTCATCCATTATTTCCTTTTTAAAATTACCATATTATTTAAATATACAATAATTTGCAAAAATTTCGTAGTATTTGTTCATAAAATTTTGTGTGCTAAGAATAATTTCAATTTTGGTTGTTTATTTGTGGCATAATTAATAAATTATCATGGAATATTATTGTAATCGCCATTAGCTTTAATTTCGAATTTCGAATTTCAATTTAAACTTTCTATTGTCAACTTTCTCTCAGTGTACTTTCCCCTTGCACTTACCTTGCGCCGAGTCCGGACTGCTGTTGTTGCTGTTGCTGCTGCTGTCCCTGGTGGAAGGCAAAGGCGGCGAAGAAGGGCAGCGCTGGCGAGAAGATGGGACGCTGGAACATGCTGGCATCGTAGTTGGGCGGGTAGCTTTGTCGCATCGCCTCCAGCGGATTGGTGGGCAGGGCCAACGCTGAGCTCGTGGCACCAGCCAAACCGGATAAAGGCGGACTGCGAGCTCGTCGCGTCGTCGGCTCATCGCGTCGCAGCAGGGCAGAGACTGAGAAGAGATCGGACTTCTTGGTGCTGCTGTTGCTGCTGTTGGCCGTGATCAGCAGCTCGGAGGCAGAAAGCGAGGCGGCACTGGGCGAACTAATGCTGGGACTCCCAGGCGGTGAATCCACCTCCAGCTCCACGGACGAGCTGCTCGAATGCGAACGCGATCGGGAGCGAGACCGAGAGCGGGAGCGCGAGTGCAGCGAACGTCGCGAGTGGCGGGAGTAACGCTCGTGGCTACTGTCCGCATCGTCCATATCGATCTGCGAGGAACAGTGCGAGGCGCTGCGGGAATGTGAACGCGATCGGGAGCGCGACTGACGCAGCTGCTCGCTGGCACTCAGGTAGGGTTCCAGCTTGGCCCGCTGCGAAGGCTGTTGCTGAAGTTGTTGATGTTGCTGTTGTTGATGCAGATGATTCTTGCTCAGCATCGAGATGGAGTTGTTGTTGTCCTCCGGCAGAGCGACGCCATGCGCGGCAAGCGATGGTGGCTTTAAGCCAGCGGCGGCTGCAATTGCCGTCAGGTGTTCAGTCTTGACCAGTCTGCTTATGCTAAAGGGCAGCGCTGCATCTGAGGAAGAGGAAAGAGGTGAGTCGACTGTCAGTGAAATGAGAAAATCAGAGCAAGGCAACAGCACATCATCAATCACACACACATACACCTGTATTACACACCACACACACACACACACACAGAAATGGTAAGGGACTCACATGTTGAACAGTTGGCAGCGTATCGAATTTCAAATGTAATTATTTTCGTATTCAATCGCCTAATCCACCTTACATGACCATTAATTCACCCTAATCAAGCAGCATTCGCCCCTGTTACCGCCTCGCGTTCCCCTTCCCCTATTTCTTTCCCTGTTCCGCATCGCACATCATCACCCATCATCATCATCGGACAAGCATCTATGTCACCCGGTAAGGCACACAGCGTTCAGCACACAGGACATAGGAAGTAACTCCTGTTTGACACCCGACAAATGTTTACAAATTGAATTGAAATTCAACCCTTTCAAAATGGTGCTTATTCACTTTAGCAAGTATATGTGTTCTTTCAGACATATTATAGAATTTCATTCATAGTTGAACCTCAGCATAAAGGTCAACATAGGACAAAGTTATACACATTCTGTATAAATAAATATGAATTTGTTTAAACTCTGAGGACAATATTAATATTTATGGTAAAAATATGAAATTTATGAGTTTCCCATTATAAATAGCAGTAAATATAGTTTTTTAAATCAATATTTACTGATATTTATAATGGGAAATTCATAAATTTGATATTTTGGCTATAAATATTAATATTGACATTTTTAATTTAGGAATAGATAATGTTGACATATAAATAATAAGTACAAAATATTATAAATTCAGTGTTCTTTTTTAAAAATCTTAATGAAATTCTTTTATAATGTATGCAGAAACTATAATAATGCTAAGTATAACATTTATTTACATTCCATAAGTAATCAATAAAGGTAAAACACTATTGCACTTGCCCTGAGGCTTTGTCGAAATCGTTAGCGACGCTTTTGTGTGGTGTGCCAGCCAACAGGCGTTTGGCATTCTCAGATTCGCCTGTCGAAATGGAATAATAATAATGTGCGTTTAAATAGAACATCTGTTCGGTCCACACTCGGTTAAATGGAGCATGACAAAACAGAAAACACACAAACAGGCGCAGAGACAGCGATGGCGATGGCGATGATGATGACGACGACTGGCGACACAGCCCACGAGTTTGACGCAGGCGCAAAAATGTGGCAAAGGAAAGGGGTAAGATGTGTGACAGAGGGGGAAGAGAAGGAAACAGGGGCGAGTACGAATCCGAATGCGAATCGAATGAATGAATACGCGTCGCAACAAAAGAATAACAATTTGACAACATTCTAATTCGCCACGCAGATAAAAGTAACTGCGCAGGCAATGCTCAAAGGCAGGAGACATTCGATGTGTTTTGAAAGAGCGGGAGAGGCAGAGAGGGGAGCAGAGGAGGTGGATTTTTGATGATGCGGCTTTGATTGTTGCAGCCAGTGAGGCGGCAAACGCAAAGCCAAATAAATATAAACAAAACACAACCAACAACCACAGCAGCAGCAGCGGACACTGAATAAAGTTCGCTTCGGAAGCAAGCAGCCAGCGAAGCATCCGTCAGATACAGATACAAATTGCCACTACGACTACAGCTATAGATACACGCTTACTCAGCCACAGATACTTTTTATTTTGGGGTGTGGTACAAGTCGTCGTTGTTGTTGTCGCTGTTGTTGTTGCTGTTGTCATATGCTCTCTTGGCGTCAGAGTGTCAAGTGTTTTTACTGCGTCTCTTTTGTAGTTCGCTTAGTTCTTGCTCTGTGTTTTTAAGTGCTTCAGCTTAGGCACTCAACGATCCGCAATACTCTCTGCTCCCCCAATCTAGACACTCAAAACTAAATAGCAACAGAAGCCAACAGTTGGAAAAGTTGAAAGTACTACAAAGAGACTCTGAGGTGCGGAACTAGCTAATTCTGTATACGTCACCTACACATAAATAAATCAATAATAATAATGATTTAAAAATGTTTCGACTTTAAATAAAAATAATTCATATATTATATGTACATATAACATATTTTATTGACTAAATTTGTCACACGAAATAACTGTAATAGGCCAAGATTTTAAGCGCAAACAAATATACAAAAATAAATCCTTATTATGAATGTCTAAAATGAATAAATAATCTAAGACCGAATCAAAGAACTTATACAAAGTTTTATTGAAATAAAATCCCCTCTTTAAAAATAAATGATTTAATCACTTTAAAGACTTCCCCAACATTTAATTCGACTTTTTCAATTTCTCAAGCTCTGCTGTGCACTGAAAAGTCATAAATATCAACGTGTTGAAATTGTTCGACATAAAATAGTCATAGAAAAGGGTTCAGTTGACCCCTCTGACCCCCCAAGCAAGCTGACAGCAGCTTCCAAATTTTAATCATCGCCATTACAACGAATGTCAATTGTAAAACCCTTTATTCTAATTATGCACACAATTGTCCCGAGAGCATTCGCATTCGCATTTCATTCGTTGTGCCCAAAACGAATCGCAATGTGAATAATACAACCCACCAGCTGGAGTTACCGGTTATTATTATTGTTGAACTGCTGAAGAGAGATGGCAATAGAAATAGAGAAACAGAGAGAGAGAAAGATGTTGGCAAATCTAGGAAATGAAAGTCGTATTGAATGGGAAATGCTTTAACCAAAAAATTGGAAACGTTTAACGTTTGAACGCAGAAAATTGCCGACAACTGCCGCCTGGCCAAAAACCAACCCTGGAGACAGGGCTGCAAAGGGAGCAGTGGCGGGGGGCAGAAGGGAGAGAGGGAGACAGGGCGACAAGTGGCTCTGCTGGTTCACGTAGGCCGACTTGTTTAAATGATAATAATAATGAGCTTAAGCATGTGCTCGATGTGGCATCCACAGGGTGGCAGTTGCTTCCGCTTCAGCCCGGAGGCTGATAATGTAAACAGACGAAGCGCGCAACAACAAGAACAACAACAACAACAACAACAACAGCAGCTACAACAACAAACCGCCCACTCGCTCACCCATTTTGGCAGCTCGCAAAACGCAGGAAGGCTCATACTCGGTAAAGTCATAAATTTGTGCACATTAGACATAGCCGTCGTCCACCCTGCGCCCCGGTTTACAGCGCCAGCAAACAACATTCGACCACCCCGGACTCGACTTCCCCTGTTCGTGTGGTTGCGATGTTCATCTGGTTTTATGTTATACGCCCGGGAGCAATATTCACGCACTCCACACGCACTTGCAAAAAGGTAAAATAATTATTCGACACTGCATGGTAATTGAAATCATTGTTATCCTGTCCTCTCACCCCTCAATTGACGGGCTTATGGCAGGATTATCATTGTTTTGTCTCGATTTTGGAAAGAAAGAAGCCCAAGGAGAGGGAGAGGGAGAGGGAGACGGAGAGTGAGACCTTATTTCTGGCAGATAGCTCATAATTATTTTAAACGCACTGTAATCAAATTCATAATTATTTAGAAAGTCGCAAGTTTGATATCTTAATAATATAATTTATGGAACATATGGATTAGGTGCTGAAAACGGTTCTAACATAAAGTGAATACAGCAAAAATGAATAGAACTTTATAATATTTTAAAACATAGTATAAATATCTAGATTATCATATTAAAATATTTGATATGCACAACATATCGATTAAGTTTGTTATTAGTTTTAGGATTTCTCATTTTAAAGAAAAAGAATTTACGTTTGAAATGGAATTAAATATTTGCTTTAAAGAATTACATGTGTAGAATATATCTTCTTAAATCCCTACCATAAATCCCACAAAAAAGATGATCACTAATCTCGTGTTTAATTACTTTGCACTTTCATCACAAAAGTTTGGAGTGCGTGCGCGTTTAGCTCATTAAACCAAACGTGTTTAGCAATTTGCGATTGGCCAATCGTATTTCAGGTGAAAAGAATAGAACAGAAATCGCGAACAATGATTAATTGTTAAATTAGCTGATTCGGCAGATTAACGCATTTGATTCATTTCATTTCCATGGCATCGAATTGTTCATGCCAGATTAAATTCATGATCGTTTTCTTTGCTTGGGACGAAGAAGAAAAACATTCAATCTATGCATAATTTATAACATTGTTGTGGATTAGTCCGACTCGCAACAGCGACAACGATGATATCAATGTCAATCGATCAAAAAGCAAATGCTGGTGATAGAACAGTAGTTGGTCGGGGGTATACGTTGCGTATACTTGTTGTGGTCATAATGCATAGTATATTTAGTTTAGTATGTGGCTATAAAAATGAAACGAAAAAAAAAACAGAAAAAAAAATAGCGGCTTTCGGCAAATATGAAAGGTAAACGTGGAGGGCGAATAATATAGAACAATATAATAAATATACTTGTAGAATCGAGCTGAGGTACGCGATATGCCAAAAGTGGCTGCCATAAACTGTGGCCGTTAGATTAGGGCCATGATTTGGTCACTGACTGGACTATAGTATTAACGTGTGTGTGTGTGTGTGTGTGTATATGCGGATGCATGATTTATGAATTCGTTGAGATTTCGATTTCATAGTCGAGATTAAGGTGCCATGAGGCATGGCTAAGTAATGTGTGCTGACGACAACCACAAGTTGTACAGTGGCTGCCTTAAGAGGGTGCCAATCCTCACCATAAGCTCCACCACTCATGCTGCACTCCAATCGGCATTAGATGGGGATTGCATTTGTCAAACAAGCAGCAGCAGCAGCAGTTATACTAGTTGCTATTACTGTTGCGCTGCTGTCAACGCTATCAGCAATTGTTGCTGGCTTTGCGGTGCGCTTTGAAGCCTCTCGACAACTATTGCAAATAGCCCAACGCAATTACAAATTACATATTTATTTTTAGACTGCAAATCAATCATCAGACCAGACGGACAGACAGACTGACAGACAGACTGACTGACTGGTTGGTTGGTAATGCCAATGCCAGCTGGCCCTACTCGTACTTCTATCCAGCGTTTAGCACCCTCTGCACCCTTCCCTTAACCCATCAGACTGTGGTGGACTGCTTATCGCTGGGCTATAAATCAGAAGGCTATCTAAACTTTAGACTCTTGCCCTGATAAATGACATTTAATTGGTGCACGTTTTCACTTTTTAAGAATGAAGCCAACGATCGCGCGAGTTGCCACGAAAAAATTTGAAGATCATAAACCAAAAATTCACATTTGACTCAGTTCTTTATTTTTCATTTTTGTAATAATAATCCATTATCTCTTCACCTCTTTACGCTTCTCTGTCTCTGTTTATTCACTTCGTATTTTGGTATTTTTATGATGCACTCGGTAGAAGCTTCTCTTTATTTGCTTAAATATATTTGTGATTTCATTTTTGCGCGTTAGAACTTATCGATAAAAAAAGCGAAGTATATTGTGTCTATATAATGATATGGCACAAATATATTTCCTCTCATTCAGAGTTGGATACAATATATTGTATAGTATAGTTTAGGAACAGTTCCCTTTTATGATCTCATCAATATCGGGGTGCAAAGTATTTGAATGAAAGCTAATTTTGGGTGAGTTGGTAAGTTGATATCAGAGTCATAAGCTGATATCGGGGACTGGTAGCTTTTATGACGGTTCAATACGATATCGCACAAATCGCAGTATCGCACACTGACACACACACTGTGCAATCAGACGTGAGTATACTCTACACTATATATCTAATGGCAATCAATAGCTATATATGTATTTACATATTCATTCGTGACTTGATACTTTTCGATGGGCTTAAAGGGTATTCGTTTTCACACCCGAAATTGACATTGATTGTTCGTTGTCAAACATTGTAAATACGATAAAACCGTAACCGAAAAAAACAAAATTAATAATCATATCATAAATAATGGTGAACTCTTATTTTTTCTGTAATGTGGCATCATCAACTGCGAGTAAATGAGACCACAACAACTTCTCCTTCTCCTTCTCGAACTCCTTCGACTGTTGTTCAGCTGTTGTTGTTGTTTACTTATCGGCTGGACGGTCGTGTTTTACGATACTTTTACTCTTTCAACTTTACAACAGGGCGAGGATATTGACATGTTTAGATGTCGTTACGTATTTACCTTCGGATCGTAAATCATAACGCGTGTGCGGTGTACGCTCTAGTCTGTGTGTGTGTGTGTGTGCGTAGTTATTAGCGAACGACCGCGTAGATACAAATGTATCTTTCAGATACTCATATCAATACCCTATACCTATATATATGCCCTTGTTGTAGCTGTTATTATTAGAATTTGTTTTTTTTAGTATCTTTATAGATTTACAATGCCCAATTTCTTCGTCTACTTGGGAGAAGTTGAAAGATATACGACAGCCGTTGAGCGCATATTCGATGAGTTGCCAATGATTACGACGTGTGCCATAAACATTTCATAAATATTGCTCTGATTTTCGTTGCGACAATTTGTTATTGATCAATAATGTGCACGGAGTGTCAAGCGGCTAAACAGGCAACTGCACTGCGAGAAATTTCATTTCACTTTAAATGCATATTACAAAATATAATTTCTCAATTAAGTAAACCAATATTTAAAAACAATAAACCAATATTTAAAAATTTATAATAACAATATTTTAATAAATAAATTTGTATATAAATTTCTCTCAGTGTGATTTCTCATTTATGTAAATTAATGTACAAATTAAAATAATTCAATTTTCATAAATAAATGATAATATAAATATGTATATTAGGCAAATTTGTTCCACTTTCTCTCAGTGCACAAGTATTGCTTGTAGTATATCAAAAAGTGGTTCAGCCTACGTGGTTCTGTTGTTGCCCTGCACTCTAAAATGTGTTTCCTAACGCTTCGATCACAATTTATACGACCCATCCAAAGGAAGCAGTCATCGTGATTCAATGTTTCAACTTCTTTGGTAGGGCATTTGAATAACCAACTTGATATAAACTATAAAGTTCACTTGCAAACGCTTTACAAAAATTTTTTGGCTTCGTAAATTTTGTAGATAGTTGGGCTATTGCCAGTTGGAAACCTAAAGCAAACACTTGGCTGATTAGGTGTGCTCTCTAGTGGGCAGTACTACATTTGAGTAC
Source organism: Drosophila albomicans (assembly GCF_009650485.2). NCBI lineage: Eukaryota > Metazoa > Arthropoda > Insecta > Diptera > Drosophilidae > Drosophila > Drosophila albomicans. Next base: position 22,543,270 of record NC_047628.2, on the reverse strand, counting down.
GCTCCGAGTATGCGATCGATTTATATATTCGATAGGATATTTCGATTGCTTTTAATTGATTCGAATCGCTGTTCAATTGTTTGGTGTGATTGAAAATGGCTTAACAATTTATTATTGAATTTATATCGCTCACAATTTGAGGCTATATATATTTTTTGTACTTTAAGGTAAGGTAAGGTAAGGTAAGGGTTTGGGGCACAAAGTCCGCACTGATATCATTATAGAACTATGCATAGCCGATCGGCAAATGAATCAGTGCGTTAGGTTCGTCTGATTAGGCCATTTGATCTCTGAACTGAAATGACTCTCGCACAGTCAGACTCATCTATGTAGTCTGCTTCTCTTTTAAGTACATTGTCGGGGGCGATTCAACCGCCTTCGCCCTCGCCTTCGCCCGTCTGTTCTATGTCTATGTCTCAGATCGTGGGCAATTTCAATTTAACTTAATTCGTGACTCACACGCGTTTGCTCTATGCTCTGTTCTACGGTGTTGTCGACGACGGTAACGTAACTCAAACTTGTTCGACATTAATTGAATGATAACTAGGCGAGGGGTCCCCTAAAAAGATGATGATGATCCATTTGGCGACAATTAAAATTGGAAATCGAGACGGAAATTAGTCGCGTTTGACCTTTTCGCAAGGTTAGACAAAAGGCATTAATGCGTTGCCTACTCCTCTCATTTCTCTTTAAAGAGAAGCGAATTTAATCACATTTGCTTTGATTTTTGTAATACTTATTGTACCAAAAAAAAAAAAAAACAAAAAGGAAAAGGCAAATCCTTGCGAAAAGCCGACAGCAGCGGTCAATCAGTCAGGCAGTCAGCTAGCAAGTAAGGGAAAGCTGGGGATATCATGGTGCGTCGTCGTTTCGCCAATATTTTACCAAAAATATTTCAACAAACAAAGCGAAATTCATTTTCGCCCAAGCGACACACACCAACAACAACAAAAAAAATACCAAAAAGAAAAAGGGAAAAGCGCAAAAACCCCAAAAACAAGAAATGTAAACGCATAGCGAAAACGTGAAAATGGCAGAGACCAAAAAAAATGGAAGCAGCGAGAAAAACGTGGCGCGCCAAACGGAATTGAAAATTCCCTGCAAATGTGTATTTGTGTGTATGTGTGTGTATCTTTGTTTCAGGCATATCCATGTCCTGGCTCAAGCTGCGGAGCTAAAAACATATCCGTTGGATACATGTAATGCCGGTAAATGAAATCCGCTTGTCGCCTGACATTCTCTACATGTGTGTGTGTATATTGGGCATGTGTGTGTGTGTGTTCGCACTTGTTTCTTCATTCATTCATTCAACGCTCTTGGTGGAAATTCAACTGCGATGGCGACGACAACGCTACAAACACATTCACAGCAGATACACAATCGCACACCTACTCACACTCACACATTCACTCACTCACACTCATTCACACACTCACACTCTTGCCCTCACTGATTTCATATCCACATCCATCCATATGCCTGCTGTCTGCACTGTCAGTTGCTTCTTCTTCTCTCTGCGAGTATCTATGAGTTTGCCTTGTCCATTCGTTCATTCGTTCGTTTGTCCGCTTGTTCGTTTCCGTATCTGTGGTTCGCTATGGATTTTTCAATCCCCGATATCCATTTGTCCAACTGCTGTCCCTCTGTCTCTCTGTCCGACATGTCCGCACAGAAGATTTGCACATTAAGCGCCACACACAAACGGAATAATGAATATTTTCACCGCACATCTGCCCGCCCCTCTTCCTCCTCTCTCTCTCTGCCCCCCATCCTGGCATGCATATTGGTCGCAGCATTTTCCGTTTTCCACGTTTTTGGTCAGCACACCAACAATTTTTTTCAATTAAACTGACAGCGTCCTGGGCCTTGTTGGCGGCTTTTGTTGGCCATTGACTGTGTTCTGTTCAGTCCGCTTCGGTTCTGTTTTCTGTTCGCTCTTCGGTGTTTTTGACCATGGCCAGAATGAATATGGCCATATTTTAAAATCACACATTATTCAAATCATTTTTAAAAATTGCAACCTTCTCCCCAAACGACCATGCGAGAGATGTGTGGCAATATTTTTAATTAACTTGGGAATATCAAATGTGGCATTTGGGAAAGCCTACAGCGTCCCTTAGTAGAGTGAGAGTGAGTGAGAAAGAGACACAGAAAGAGAGCGTGTGTGTGTCAGCTTTTAAATTAATCGAAATGTTGATTATTTTACGGAGAGAAATGCTTTACGAAATGGAAATTAGGTGAACAATATTATTAAATACTTATTAAATTGAAATAGGAAAACATTATATGATTTAAGAAAGTAATGAAAATCAGTGAAAGAGAGATTAGAAATTATTTTTGATTTCAAATAAAATAAGCATGTCTCAATGTTATATAGTATTTTTAGTATTTATAGATTAGAAATCTCTAATCAAAGTTTTCCATTGCACTTATCTATCTGGCAAGTTTAATAATACTTAAATCAATTGTTTAGCTAATCTTAATAGAGGTCTAGGGATTTCAGTAAAGTATATTGAAATTTGGGTTTTCTAGGCAAGTCTCAAAATAATAAATTATTTAGTAAATTTATTTATAAATTTAATTTATTGTATTGATAATCCAATTTGCAAACACAAGTCGCCATAAATTTTATAGTACTTCTTTCCTGATTCAAAAATAGCGAATTTGGAAATATAACTAATAAAAATTGAAAACTTAATTTAATATATTAAATGAAGTTTGCAATTTTTGTGAAATTTAAAATGTTGAGAAAATATTAAAGATTAAAAAATTTATGGGCCAAGCGAAGTATAGTACTATATTATTACATTAATAATAAAAATGATAATCTTGAATTTATGTCGAAGATATCACATGTTAAAATTGTACTTTCTCCTCATTAAATCCTTTGAAAATATCACGATTTCAATTATATAAATAAAGCTAGCCATTTTCGTAAAACGTATTCACAAAAATGTCGAAGAGCAGGGCAAATCGGTTTTCTTGATAATAGTCAAGTCCACATACACACAAATATAATTTATAATTCTCCATAGTTCTTTATATTTTCACAAACACACTGATTTGCAGAAAATGACACAAAATGGAACTAGTAAAGCACTACTTACCGTCGGCACTTCGTTTCTTTGGCAGCACAGCCTTGAATGCAGACATGGGCGCATAATCGTGTGGAGAAGTTGCCGCCGGCGGCATTTGTTGCTGCTGCTGCTGTTGCTGATGCTGTTGATGATGATGTGCATCCACTGTGATCTGGGCAGGCTGCATGCGTTGATGCAGCAGCTGGGTAGGCGAAGGTATCGCCGCCATGGTGGTCAAGGTGCTGAGATCGCGCACCTGCAGGGATGACGATGACGTGGAGGTGGCTGGCGATGAGGATGAGGAATGCGGTTGCTGTGGACTGGCGCCGACAAAGGGGCCGCCGGGAAAATCAGCAGCAATCGCTGGCTTAAAGTTGCCCAAACTGTAATCGATGGGCAGGTGATGTTGTTGCGTAGGCGGGGCAGCGGAGGCGGCCGGATGCAGCAAATGCTGCTGATGCTGGCCAGGCGCTTGCATTTTGCCAACGTTCATGAGTTTACAATTTGTTTATTTGATATAAATTTTGGATTTTATTTGTAGCGTTTTAGTTGCGCACTCGGCGTATACGCGACGGCATCGAAAGCGTTATCGGAATTGGAATAATGGTAATGGTAACGATATCGGAATCTGATTTGCAACACGCAACACGCGCGACTAACAACGGTAAATGGCTGCGGAACAGATTTCTTTTGGTTTTTGTTTTCTCGTTGTTGTTTTTGTGATTGTTGTAGTTGTAGTTGTTGTTGTTGTTTTAGACGGCACACGCGCCATGCAAGCAGCTGCTGAGCATTACTACTGTTGTGTTCGGCGTCATCGAGCGGACTAAACCAGTAAAAGTTAATCACGGCTGGGCGCTGGGCGCAGAGTTGGAAGTCATGGAACGCGCACGCTGACGCCGGCGCCAGCTGAGGCTGTAGCTCTGGCTGAGAGTGAATCTGGCTGCTGACAGCAGCGACAGCAGAGCAGAGTGGAGAGCAGCGAGTGCGAGAGCAATGGTCTGCACTTGACACCGCGCCTCAATTGGAAGTACGGTGTGAGCTGAGAGGTGGAGTGGAGGGGAGTGGGTCGTGTTGCCTTATCGAAACACACTCGCAAATTCGACTGCTATTCCAATTGTTGCGATTCCGATTTCCCAGCAAAGATTGGAAGAAATCAAGTTGAGCGTCGACGTCGACGTCGTTGTCACTGTCGCTGCTGCGACTTCGACTGCGACTGCGAGAAGCTGTGAGAGCACCTACTCAAAGAACACACTCACTCACACAAAGAACACTGACTCACTCTCTTGACACGCGCTCGCACTCTTTTTTTTTTGTGTGTTCGCTTTCTTTTGCGGTTTACAGTTAGTCGGTGAGCGAGCGACCGTAGCGTACCGTCTGTGCGCCTCAAAGCACAGCGACTGACGAAGCAATAACGAACACACAACTAACGCGCGCTCTCTGCTTTGCTTCTGATAAGCAACAAACAACAGCACCCACCACCAAAGCAAAGCAAAGCAAAAAGAAAAAAAAAACACCCAAGCCACTGCTGGCCCGCATGCTAGAGCGAGACGGCTGTCTGCACTCTCGCATTCCAGTTGGAATCACAGCTGGAATGCCTGGCAGCCCACCACCATTGCCAACCATTTCGCTCTCGCTCGTGCGCATTGCGCACATCGCGCTGTCACTGTCCAACGCACGGAGCAGCCTGTTGATTTTTGGTAGACGCCCATTTTTCCAGCTGGTCACGCTTAATCTGGATTTGGTGGCATTGCCTTGGTACTTGTTGTTGGTATTTTTAGTGCGCATACCGCTTTGATTCGTTCAAATCAATGCGCCACTCACGGGTTGAGGGGATTGCTGCCACTACAGAGAGTGGGTGAGGTGTGCGGGGGCAGTTAGGGTTGTTAGGGTTGCCAGTGTTTGGGTCGCCTTTGGTTTGCTCGTTTTTCGGGTTGGTCCTCCATCGTTGCTGCCATCGAGCTTTGTTGTTCTTCTTGTTCTTGTAATCGCTGTTGTCTTTTGCAATGCGCAGCAGTCCATTCCATTTTCTAATTTCAAGTGCTTTTTCCGGCACCTCACTCAAGTGTCTCTTTCACAATTGACTGCCTGCAATTCCTATCTTTCTTCCCTACCTTCCCTCCCTCCAATTCGGTTCACTACCATTAACTTTCTGACTTTGACTTGCCACTTACGGCAATCCCTTAGGGCGCTACATTTTCAATTCTAGCTGCCATTCAATCGATCAATGGTAAGTGGAAATGAAAGAAAACTTCAGAGACCTTTGGAAAGTGTCTAAGAAAGTGCATTTTAACTTACTCAGAAAATTAAATCCATTTTATGCTCAATTCGCAAGTCCAGGAATTAAATGTTTAATATTAATCAGAAATTAGTATAGTCCTAAGTAAAGTTTATTTTATTTTATGATCGAAATTTAACTTTCCTTATTTATGAGTTAGTAGAAATAATATATGTTAAGATAGAAATTCCTAGAATTCTGAAAATTTTTAAGTCAAAAATGCTTTCTTACGATATGTAAAGAATCATATCTTATGAATCTTTTAGTTTTGTCACCTTGCAGATCGAATGCATATATGCATGATTCATTTGTAACCCCAATTTAAACTGCAACTATCGAAATTTAATGGAATAGCGTCACTCTTTTGCATGTCAGCCAGATTTGTGGTCGTCTAATTGAGTCTTCAGCAAGTGACTTTGCTTAAAATGGGGGCCCAACTTGCCGCAGATACGAATGCATGCCTCATGCTAAATTTAGTGTGTAATTCTGGAAATCGTTGCCATGTGTTGCATATGGCGTCATGTACTCCAAGACAAACTGGCATAACAACAAAAAAAAGAAGAATACTAGTCTCTCTCGCCTGTAGCATCATCAAGCTCGGGTTTGGATCTGGAACAACTGAAATCTGTGACAAAAAATTACTGAACAAACGAGAGAATGGAGTGATGGGGAGAAGGGAATGGCGGGGAGCTCATAACACTTATTTATGTGCATGTTGAAATGGGAGCATTAGCTGCTCTGTGTTTGTAAATATTTGTCATAATTTTCGAAGGGGGGAATGCGAGAAGAACATGTGCTACTCCACATACATAGGGGCAAAACTCCCGATCGAGGTCTTTCTTCATTTAGGGAGCATTTAAAAAGTGTCTTTGTTGTTGTCGCTGCTGTTTGCTATTTGTACTCACTGTAGCCAGTCAGTCGGGCTTTTAATGTCGCAATTAAATGCATGAGTTTTTAAAAATTAGATGCTTGTCAAAATTTATTATTTATGACACTCCAAAAGCTCCGCTGACATTGTCTAGCTCGGCCCAAAGCTGCTGAGAACCGAGCATAGTCATCGATCTGGATTTCAGTTCCCTCTCCAGAAACGCTTACATAAGCACACCATCACCATTTAGCTAAGAAATCTGTGGCTTACTTAAGAGCTCCCCTCATTTGTAAAATTTCCCACATAACATATAGATCACAAGTGAGAATCGCGTTGAAGGGCAACAGCGTAAGTTAAGTTTTCACACTAAATAGAAACACGGATGTTAAAATATATATAAATAATAATATTGAGAAATAATTATAATAACTCACACTATTTATATCTCTTGATGAAATCCCTATAATATAGTCGATAATAAATTATATAAATAAATCACCTAATTGTTCACTGTTCAACTTCTTACATTAAAAAATATCTTCAGAACAATTTACTTTTAATAAAATTATTATTGTAAAAATCTTCCATCATTTTGAATTGCTTCTTTAATCCTTTTAATAACATTTACAACATTCTTGTAATGTTTGTGGTCAATTAGTTCAAAGTCGAAAACAATAAAGGATTCTACTCGTATGTTGATAAAGTGGCTATATGGCCCAATAATTACTTGCTCCATAAATCGATAGAAAATGCAATATGACGGGCATTAAGCAGAGTCAACTATAAACAACGTATACGACATGTTGTAAGCATGGAAGCAGACACTAATGAATGAAAAGATGCCACCTAAGGAACCATCCAAAGAAAAAAAGAATATCATCTATTGAAAGGGGATAGGCATACGAAATAGGTAGGCATTGAAGCGATTCGATTCGGTTCGGTTATAATAAAGACCTAAATGAAGTTTTACAATGGCAATAAAATATATTTTTGACATGAATTTTCAATCAGAATTTTAATAGCCCTTAATAATAACATGGCTATCAGTTATCAGCGCACACAATCGGTTATCAAAGTCAAGTAATTTTTTGGTGCCGAGCCGAGAAAGCCGAGAAACAACAACAACACACAGCAGGCAGAACTAAACGAAGCGATCAACGCAATCGTCGTACTGATTGCCTGATTGCCCCATGTCCATATCCGTCTCTCACTCGATGCACCCACCGTTAAGAGTTACCCAGGTATACAATATATACATACTATATAAACATACTTACTATATAGTGTAGTTGCTGGTTGTGTGGTGCCTCTATATTTCCTCTGTGTGGTGGCATTATTCCACCACCGAAAGCTATAAATGAATTATTTATTGCTGTTGTTGTTGTTGATTTAGTGCCTCTTTATAGATCGATCGATGTGTGTGCGTTTCCGTGTGTGTGTATTTCTGTGTGTGGCATCTGGATGCATATGCGGGACACCTTCAACTGCAGCCAATGTAACCAATGTGCCAGCTAGGTCGAGCCTCCTCCTGTCCATCCATCGAGTGCGTAGAGCGAGCGTGGCCTTATCTAATCGTTGGAACTGTTGGGTCGCAGATCGATAGCTTGCTGGCTGGCTGGACTGGACTGGTCTGGGCTGATAGGACCATATATATCGCCCAGAGGCGGCAGATTGAAATAAAACTCCGGTTTTATAGCCACCACAAACCCTAGACTACAGCCACAGCCACAACCGCAAATACAAACACCGGCACACCACCAACTTGCAATCGTTGTATTCGTATATTTATGGTCCGATTTTCCCAAACAGCAATTTGTATTGTAATTATTGACACTTTTTCGGTTTGCTAGCCATACTGGAAGCTCCAAGCTGCAGAGCAGTTAACTCTAACTGTGTCACAGGCAAATTCTACAGCAGATACCTTTAATCAAGTAAAAGAAGGAGGAAACAATTTTTATAAGCAAAGGTTTAAAATAAACTTTCGAAATTTAACTTTGAAAACTAATAACTACAAAACTCGATGCGATTTTCCGCTATACATTATAAAATTTAATATAAAGACGATTGATTAATGAAATGCCTATAATTTATACTACATTATCTAAAATATACTGTCTTTAAATTTACAGTATTTTATAGTCAACCTTTTTGAAAAAAATATATCTCTCATGAACAATTATTTAAATAATTGCAATGCAGCTTAATTTTGTTATATTTCTATAATTTATAATATCTAATACATTAGCTATAAAATGTACAGAATTCTTCTGCCAACCCTCGTGACTAGAACAGATCTATAATAGAGCAGCAATGAATTGGGTAAATGCAATGCAGTTTTATTGTTCGATATTTGTATAATTTACTACTTGTAACTGTGGCCCACGTCTGTGAGCAAACAAATAGTCCGAGTACTTGTGTCTGTAGCTATAACGGAGTATCTATATATATGTATGAATGTATCTATAAGCAACGGCGACACTATGTCTAGTGAAGTTGAGTCGCAGGCTGGTTTGTCGTCTCTTCGGAATGCCCACGTTTATTGATAAGTTGTAATTATTTTTATGGCCCGACTCTTGTTTGCTGCCACTAACTTTACCAACAGATAAAAGCTCAGATATGCGATCACTACGCCGGCATTATTTATTCAGCAGATTAAACTTCGAACCAAGGAAGCATTTGCAAGATGAACTCAACTTGATTGTAGATCGAAAGTAATGTTTTTAAGTTGTTCAGCTACTACAAAAATCTGAAGAATTTGAGTATAATAAATATATGTATGAATATATTTTTAAGAATAAGTTATAGCTTTATTAAGATAACTCAATAGATGATGAACTATATACAGCTTTGAAAAATATATATTTAAATTGTTAGAAATACATTTCATATTCCACAAATTACAAATACATTTCATATTCTAATTATAGATTAGTGTAAGATTTGGTTATTGGTTATTCAAAAGTTAAACTATATTTCAACAATACTATCAAACATATCCTGCAAGTATCATTTCGAAATCAAGAATTAAATTTTCCAACCGAAAAAAAAATATAACGCGCTTGTGATTGAAAATCGCAGTGCTTACAGCTGATTGATCAGTCTGGTCAAATATTGAAAATAACCCTTTAGTCGTAATGTATTTATAAGGTTTTTCAATGTATTTCTAGCCACAAATGGAAAATAGGAAAGGGCAAATATAAATAAAAAGCGTAAAGCGTAAAGCGCAAAGCGAATACAACAAAACAAAAGAGGGAAGAACGGGTAGAAATTGTTGTCCAAAAGCTAATTAGCGAGCGAACAAACGAATTCAATTGAATCGATTGATTTTTCAGGTGGCTGCCAGATAAGCAACCATTGCGACGATAAAGATTTGTTATCTGTGAAAACAAGAGGCGCTATCGCTTTGGCAATCCCAATCCCTACCATGCGCACAACCCGAATCGCTGTGATTGGGTCAGAGTCGACGCTCGCCGACCAAGTGGGAGGAGCTGTCCATTTCTCGCGACGGCAAATCGCAAAGCATGGCTGCATGGCACCGACTCGACTCCCCTCGAGAGGTGTGCGAGTGTACGATAGTGTGTAGGTGTGAGCGTACGCTTGCGTGTGTGTGTGTGTAGGTGTGTGCGTGGAAGCAGAGCAGCCATATACGAAATATATTCCAGTCGACCGACTGTGCCATGTTCGTAGGGGCGGAGCTAACGCATTGTTTAAATCAAGGTAAAACAAATACAAATCGAAGAAAAATATTTGCACACTACACACACACATAGGCATATTGCATGTATTCGTATTAAGTTAAGGCACAATAACAACTTTGGGAATAATGTGTTTTTTTTTGTATTTTTATTCCTTTCGGTCGCATTTTAAATAATTGAGTTGTGATTTAAATGTCAACATTCAGTTGCAGTTTTATTTGAATCGAATCCCCCATAGCCAAACACAATTGGAATTTAATCAGCAAATGTACGACGTAAAATACGATTGTTTTTATAGCCGGATAACTGCTGCCGCTGCTGATTATAGCGAGTGCAAATACGTATACGTAATATGTTTTACTATCCGATCTGTGGGGTTTTTTTTTAGGTAAAGCCCAAATTGCTCTAGATAATCCAAAGTATTTTTAGACATATGTACATATTTGGATATGTGATATTAACTGTGGGTAATATCTTATATTCAATGTTCCTTTGAGTAAAAAAAATGGATCTTTTTTTTTGTTTGTGCTATGCTGTTTTACAGAATATGTAAGCTTTTCTTATTTATTTTTAACTGAATTCTAACTTTTTTATAAACAGTTTAATTTTAAAAGAAAGGTACTTAGAAATTCGATTGATTTATGTTTTAGTAAAATAAAAATTTCGACATATTATATGTTTATATCAATTTATATTCAGTTACAATTTCTATTTGCATTTAAGCACTCTATTTATAGTCATCCTATTACTCTGCTTAACAAAACTTCCCAGTTGAATTTCCTTAGCATTTTTGACCCATTTTCCAAGCCATTTGAAGCGATAGAGAAGCAGTGGCCATTCATTAGCAAGTTACAACTGGCTGTTGTTGCTTGTTGGTGGCTATATTTAGATCCATCTGAGCATTGCGCATAGCTCGACAATGCAAAGCGAGAAGCAAGCAACAACAAAAGCGTAATAATAACGATGGTTAACTCTGTAATTAAGCAGTCCCATTGTCAAAAGTGTCAGGGTGTCGGTAAGTTGAAATAAGTCGCAACACTGCAGCTGATGAGCTCCAGATCCCACGCCTACAGGGGCCCAATCAATTGGGAGGGACACGTAGAGGAGAGATTCACCCACCCAAGAGTGAACGAATGAGTGTGTGTGTGTTTGGAGCTGTTCTCAAGCTGTGAGGAGACAGCAGCAGCAGCTCATCATGCAATTAAACAACCACAACCACAAACAACAACAGACAAAATGTACGAGACCCGCACAAATGCGGATGATGATGTCATACGAGGTTCAAATGTACCCAGAGATGGTGTGTGTGTGTGTGTAAGTGCGATGAGTATTTGCAAGCACTGTTAGATGATCAAATGATACGAGAGTCGTCTGCTCGTCGAATCCCATTCATGTACTCATTAATTTATCCAGCCAATGGCCAGCTTCAGCTTCAGCTTCAACTACGTCGGTAGACACAGCAGATGTAATGTATCTCATGGATACATTTCTGACTGCGAGCATATCTGTTGCTTCGGCCTCTCTCTCGCAATCCAGACAGTGTGGCCAATTTAGTCTGCTTTGGCAAATCAATTAAATTCAATTAATCCCCCAACACTGTTAATGGAACGTAATGAAAAGGGTGACATGGCGCATATCGCATATCCAAACGCCCAACGGATACATTGCGTTCCGGACTTCGACTACAACTTTTGCTTTGGACTTCGTTTCTGACTCGGACTGATGCTTGGAATCGCACTGCACTCGTCTCGGACAATCGTCTCCACAATTGATAAAGTGCAAAGAAAAAATCGCATGACTGAAACGATTTGTGGCTTACACTGCCAGCAAATGGCACTTAGTCAAGTTGTCAACACACATATTTGTATTCCTTGGATTGATTTTGTATCTGACAAAGGCAAACATTGAATTGTGTAGACTTTGGGGTGCTTATTGATGAGTTAAACGAGGAATTTGCATTGATAGATTTGAGTAGATAATCGCTTCTGGCAATCAGATACATTGAGGTGAATTTCAGGTAAAGGAAACCAGCTAAACATTCTTAATATATTCATATTAAATAGAATCAAATATATTTCATATTTACTTCCATTCATTTTCCCTCTACACTCATCCCTTTTTGTTGCAGTGTACTGCTTTCAGGCCGCTTCCCACAATTCCAACTTTAACCGCATTTTTAATTGTAAAAATATCTTCTCCTTCTCGGGTTTTGATTCACTGCAAAAATATTTCTCACGCTTCGGAGTTTGACATTTTCGAACTTTTGCATGATTTCAAATTTTTAATTGTTTTTAACTGTTTTATTTTTTTTGTGCTCCCCACTTGCTCTTGCAGTTTGTAATATAGTATTTTTAGAGCAAACATTATCGCGATGGCCAATTGAGAACACAATGTTGCAACTGGTTGTTAAACAGAAATAAAGTAAATTTAAAGCGGTCGCAAATGCTGTTTAAACAGAGTTAGCTTTAAAAAGGAATATGATAATAGGTCTTGAAGTCTTTAAGGACCCTTTAATAATTTCCCCAATTTATTTGCAATTTCATTTGAACTACTTTCGTTTGGCCTTTCCTTGCCCCTGGGCTAAACTGAGTCTCAACCATTTACTGTAAACATAAATCGGCTAATCTGAAAATTGCCCACAACATGGGTGGAGAGAAAAGCTTTAAAACAATTTCCGAAAATCATGAATAAATTTTGCGCTCAAATTGTTGCATAAATATTGGATCAACATGGAGACAGAAGGCAACAGAAGGCGGCACGTGCAGCACCCAAAAAGCCAATGCCACTGAACATACGGAAGCCCTATAATTATGGGATAATGTTCGATGAGCCACCGTCGCAGAAGGGGTAAAAGACAAACGGGAGGAGGAAGGGCTGAACAGCAAAGCGGGATCAAAGGGTAAGTCTCGATTTCAGAGCTCAACAAAAGGAACAATCAGCGCCGCAAGCAAGCGGCATATTTTCCTTCTTCTTTTTTTTTTTGCTACATATGCAAACAGTTGCAACTGAATCATACATATAATCGTATCCTCGTATGAAGCTGAGGCACCCTTTTTGTAATCGCTTCGCTTACGCCTCAGTTCACATGTGACAAAATAATAACAATGCCAGAGCAGAGCAATGGGCAGGCAATGAGGCACGCAACCTCACTGAAGAGAGACAATGCGGGCTAATGGACGACCAAATGCAGCAAATTGAGCAGCGACGTCAACGCTGAAGAGTGTGGAACGGGAGAAGGGGTGGTATGCAGGGTAATGGGCAGAGCAAAGAGGGAAGATCACGCGAAACTGGGTTAATCGGAAGGGGTAATTATTTTAATTACAACGTAAACGCGTTTGCTTATGCAAAAACACAAAAAACTGGCACCTAATACAACCCGCTGACATATTCTCCGCTGTCAAAGGCGACGATTAGCACCCCCGCACTACCCCCTCGTCCTCCACCGTATTACCGTAGCGACGCCCTCGAAATGTTCCGCACCTTTCAGCGGTTCCAGTTTACATGTTAAAGTAATTAACTAAATTATCAAGTCCAGTTTGAAAAGATAAACGAACACCTAACACACACACACACACATACACACCATTCCAACACACACACACACACACTCTAGAGAACTCTTTTATGCAGCGAGGCGACAGAGAATCGAGAAATTCCCCAAAGAAATCAAGCTAAAAACTATAGAAAATATAACTGAGCAAATGTAGGTGTGTGTGTGTATTCTAAGTATAAGTGTGTGAGTGTTTACTTACCTGTGTATCTTTGTGTGTTATTTGCATATTATGTCATCATCAGTCCATCAGTTGTGCTGCCTTTTGGGACTGTCAGCTGGACTCGAGTCTCGAGGTCACTTTATACTTCATTCGTTCATTGTAAACTTCACAGATTATCACCGAGTTCTCGTTCCTCCCACTCTTCTCCCCCGTTTTAGAACTGACCACAACTGGTTGTTAGCGTCAATTTTGCTGACCATCATTTGGGTTTTGCTGTTGTATGCTTAAAAGCCATCAAGTTAATAATAAGCTGTTGCTGTGCTAAGTAACGAGGTTAGTAATACTCACATTTACCCTACTCTTAAATACCTTTGGGAGGTACACACACATGCATATAGCATACATATATTAAGGGATCTGCCATCTGATATTTATTCCAACTATGTGTCGAAGCCATTACTTGCTGTAATTAAAATACACAATGAGTTAATAAGACTCTTTAGCTTTTCTGGTAAAAACGTGACTAATAATATTTTAATATGCATACAAAGGTATGTTATTGAAGATATACAAGTTTTATAAAAGACAAATTTAAAAAGAAAAGAGTGAAAGAAAATTGAGCTTAAGAGAAATTAAATACTAATACCAATTCATTAAAAGGTCAACAAATATTGAGAGAATATAAAAAGTAATAATTAGAAATAAAGTTTTACAAGAAGGAGAACCCTTTTCAATTTTAAAAAGGAAAATAACTTTGAAAGGAGTAAATTTGAAACATTTACTACAAAAAAAAGAGGCTCATAATTAAATCGAAGAAAAGTTAAAGTTTTCTACGTTACTTTGAAAGACAAAAGAAGGTTGGCTACGCAGCAGAACCTTTTTCCAATTACCCAAAAGCAAAAAGTCTTCAATTAAACACCCTGATAGACCGACTGATTTTTCTATAAAAATGTTTCATTGATTCATGCGAAGGCGAAACGAGAGTGGAATAGTTACGATTTAAGGCGTTGCGTGGGTGTGTCATCACTTTTCAGTTTGATTTGCTTCAATTGAGAAAAGCTCTTTGGAAATGAGGCAGCTAAAAACATGCCCACAATAACCTCAGTTTATGGTGGTTGCGTGACTGGAGGCCATCTGGCGATCTCAGTTCTGATGAGTCCGAGAATCAACATCATTTCCACTGCAATCTCCTGGGGTGTAAAAACTCTGTCGTCGGTCTTTTTCGCTTGGAAAGTGCAAAGCTAGGAGACTGCTTGGATCCATCTGCTGGCGATCGAAGAGCCAATGTCGATGATGTTGACCAATTAATTGTCATTAAGCGCATTTGAAGATTTTTAATTAAAACAAAATCTTCCAGCTTAATTTAAATTGATCATCAGGCCGATCCGAATGTTTGGCTTCTCAATTACATTGCGGCCCTCGTTGCTTAAGCTGGGGACAAGTTCTCTGAGATCGAAGGGAATGAAAGCGGTGTGTGGGTGCTACAGGAGTGAAGTAAAGGAGGGGGTTGTCGGCATTGAAAGCAAAGCGAAACCGCGGTCGACATTCCATAAAACGAGGTGATACTAAAAAATGCAATGTAAAATTAATATAAATTTACCTTAAAACATCGAGAAATAGTTAAAATATGCTAATTATTTTCATTTATAATAGAAGACTTGAAATTAAAATTTAAGAATATAAGAAAACTCTTATTTATTTTATTTAAATTATTCACATTTTACTATTAAAATAAAATATTAATAATAATTACAAAGTTTTACTTAATTTCTAAATAACATGTAATATAAATCCTTAGGAAATTTAAAATTTGAATAAGCAAATGTATATACATTTGATTTAGATTGACAAATAAGAAACTTTGAATAATTTTTCTTACTTTTGGAACCGCCCTCTCTAAGGAGTTTCACTGTTAATTATTGTCGATTTTTTCGACAGTCCAGTTAATCATAATTTTCACTTAAAATAGGGTGCCACTGAGTGGGGCACTCAATTGTTTTGCTTCGGAAGCGTGCAATTGAAATCAGCAGTCGCAGTTTTGACACAAGAGGCGGTGCCAGAAGGCAGTCAAACCGACAAAAAAAAAAAAAAATGCTGAATGACTCGTAAAGCCAACCAGTTGGTCAGCCCATATTTATTCACTTGACTTTATTTCATTTCATTTCACATAATAATTTTCAGTATTTTTTATTCTTTGTTTTTGCGGCAATTTGGTGCGTAATTTTGATGTGCTTCTTTTTGATTGGCGGCATATTTCATGTTTTTTTTGAGAGCCCAAGTATTTTGGGCTTTCATTCATTCATTCATTGAGTCACTGAGTGTTGTGCTTCATATTCTTTATACTGTTATTATTATTATTATTATCATTCTTCAGTTTGGAGCTAATTTAGTGCGCAATTAGGAAGCACTAAGGCCTTTTGTGGTAACCATGCCGCATGCTGAACTTTGGCCCCGCGTTCGCCATTCAATGGGGACGGGACGATAAAACCCGAGCAAACTTAACATATAATAACTGTTAAGCTATGCAGATAAAACACACATACATATCGTACAAATGTATTTACAGAACCAAAAGCCAAAAAATACCTTTCGAAACTGTTCAGAGTCCATTCGAATAATCGTCGTCACCTGATAGCCGCATTGCGCATTGCCTTCAATTGATTTTTGGGCCCTGTTTTATTTATTTTTATCGGCTTGCGGGCGGTTCGCGTTTAAGCCTTTTTATCTACGATTGTTGTAGTTGGTAGTTGTTAAGTGGCATGTGAGCATAAAACCATAAATGAAATCTTTTAACAAATCAAGCGATCCACAATCTAACAATGTACTTAGTTATATGACGATATAAAGGATCTGTTGTGCACAGCAGGAAATAATAGCAATAAGAGTATGCAAAATAAAGATAAGTGTTTCAACACATCATACGAGACGAAATCCAGTCGAAACTAACAAATACATGTACATGTACTTGTATACATATGTATATGAATGGTTTGCTACTTTGCGATTATTTCTATTAATAGTCATTGATAATTTCCCATTCAACATTGAATATTCCCATTCAGACTCTAAAAAAAAAAACCTGATATCATTGAATGCATATTACAAACTGGTTTTTTTTTTAATGGCTAACGAAAGGAGGAAAATGTTATACCAAATTATAAAGAAAAGCGCAAAGCACCTTAATCATCAATTTGAGTTTTCAGCCATAACATTTATATTTAAATCCTAGTATTCATATTTGAATTAGAAAACTTAGATGTTTGTTGAAACTTTCTATAAATACATATATACTAATATACTGTATAATGGATGAAATGTGACGATGAATGAAGAATACCAAGAATATTGCTTCAGACAATACATTAAATTAAATAATCATCCTAAAGCAGTAATTTAACAAAAATTGCTTAGCTTTATACCATGAAAACGCTGATGTACTCGCTGAGCGAGTTGAAGCGTTAAGCGAACTATTTCTCGTTTTACATTTGCTTTATCTCTTCGTATGAGGAAGTATTCACATTATGATCTTCTCATAACTTGCTTGCAAATAAGTTACGATATTTCTACAGTGATTAACACTGGTTAAGACAAATACAAGTAGAATAAGAAAACATGTTTTATTATTTTTCGGATTTTCGACTGCTATCTCTCTTCATCTCCATCTCCATTTAAACTGATGTTGTCATCGGATTCATCCTGCTTGCTCGTTGGGGCAGACGATGTGATTGATCGCTCTATAAATATTTAATCCAACATAATAAGTGACGGCTCCAATAAGTGCTAGTCCTATCATCTTTTGTGTTTGGAAATGTAGATTGCAACTGAACTTGCATCGCGAAATGAGCTCAATATATAGGCAGGGAACGAGTACGTTATCAGAAATAAAATGCATTGACGTGAAATTCCGAAGAATCATCTGTAGATTTGTAATGCAAGTAAAAACATATTTACATACAGAGCAAAGTCTCTTGATTGGAAAAGTGATCTAAGGTTATAACCCCAAGATGTTTTACAATGATTGAAAAATCTCAGAAATCAATAAAAACACTATGTATGTATTTAATCTTAGAATAATAGCATTAACTGATAGTCAGCTTTCGTAAAAACAATTTCGTTGTTTGTGCTGTTCACAAGCTAAAAAAAATGTATATATATTAAGCTATTTGTTGAGTATTTTGCATCTCGCATTTCGTATATTCTCGAATGTTCAACAGAGGTGACCAAAGCAAGAGACAGAAACAAGAGCAGACGGCTATGTAGTCGCTGTGGTCGCTGTGGTCGCGTGACACGTCAGATCAATTTTTCGAAATATATATTCTTTGAAATTTATTTGCCTGTCATTAGAGTTTGGCAGTACGTGCTTTGGCCAACATTGGCAACGGCTCCGCTGGGGCCAATGCCGGAATGGCTAAAACACAGCAGCCACAGTTGCCACAGTCGGAGCGAGCGATATTTTCGTGGAGTAGGAGCATTTGAAAATAGTCGCAGAGCGTTGACAAAAGTCCAGACGTGAGATACAAAATGTATCTGACGGATACGTGTAGACCACAGCACATCGCTTGGCGCACGTGTGTTTTATGAAAATTGCGTTTCAATTGACAAAAAGATGGAAAGCAAACGAAACGAAACGAAGCAGAAATGGCAACGGCAACTGAAGCATAAAATATGGCAATTTATAGAACTCTTTTCGAGCTTTTTGTCAACCCCCTTCGCCTTCGCCTTCGTCTCTCTCCTTCTCTCTCTATATATTACGCTGATGAAATTGTTTTGCATTTTCGGGGGCAACGCGTGTCGACGGGCGGTCTCCGCCCCACTCCCTTCCACGGCTAACCCCTTCACTGTTCGAGCTGTGCTTCTGGCCAGGCTTTGGCAGTCAGGATATTTATTATTTTATTAGCGGCGTGTGTTTGCCCACTCCACGCAACAACATAGATACACTCACTTTGCTGGGTGTGGCGCAATTTTTATGGGCAATGCTCTCTTAACCCTTTTGGCCAAAAACACCGCGATCCTGGCCCTGGCTGTTATGATAATTAAGTAATGGTTCCGTCGTCCCCACACAGACACATGTCCCGTCTCTCGACTCTCAACTCCCACAATTCCCGTCACCGAAATCCATGTCAATGCTCAAGTCCTTAAGTGCTGCCCACTCGAGCGTCACTCGTTATGCAAACGGGATTCACATGCTCATCGTTCTGCCTACTTTTGTCCATTGTCCTTCAGTCTTCTAGTTTGTTTGCTTCTCGTGTTGGTTTTCGAATTGAGTTAGCACTGTTTACAGTTCTTGTTCTTGGCATGAATAATTACTCACCAAAATCGTAACTCGTAACTGAGTTGCATATGCATGCGGCGTGTGGCATGTGGCAGGCGGCTTGTGGACTCTGGGCTGTCGCATGTGTTCTGCAGTGAGTCAACACAGCTCTTTATATTCAGTTCAAGGCAAGCGTGCTTCCTTGAATTATTGAACATTCTCGTGAGCCATTAATGTGTATATAGTAATAATAAGTATACGACAAAGCTGCCCAGTACAACTTTTCAATATTTCACTTCACTTTTGTGATTGATTCGGCGTTAGTTTTTAGAGAATGCAATCTGCGTGACCGAGAAAGTAAAATTAAATTGTTAGGTTTTCAATATAATATATTAAAACTTACATGAAATAAATATATAAATTTGCCATCGATATATCAAGTACTCTTAACAATGAAAGATCAAAGATTTAATTTGTTGTAAGCTAAAGGATCTCGATGATAGCTTTAGGGTTGTTTGCCAAAAGAGTTGAGCTAACCAAATTGTGGTGAATTGTGCCATCAAGTGGGCTATCTGCTATCCCTTAACTGGGTCTAAATCGTGGCCACAAAACCGTCGCGTTTTTGTGTGCGCCACGTTAAGCAATAAGCAATAAGCATTTTATTACCCATCAGAGGAATATTTTATTGTTCATCGATGGATAAA
The DNA here is from genome assembly GCF_009650485.2 of Drosophila albomicans. Lineage (NCBI taxonomy): Eukaryota > Metazoa > Arthropoda > Insecta > Diptera > Drosophilidae > Drosophila > Drosophila albomicans. The sequence goes on along the minus strand of NC_047628.2, from coordinate 22,523,687 downwards.
CCGCACAGTTTCGTGCAGTTGAGTGTGAATGTCAAATGGGATGCGGCGAAAAAGATACAGATCCAAATACAAATACCAAGACTACCTGGTAACCAGTCGACAATTTGTTTCAGCCACGAAAGCATTCCCCGGAGCATTGCTGGAGCGACATAATGAATTACCTTTATTGACAAGTTAATGTTTATAGGTGTGCCGTGCGCTGCTCTGTGTGTGTGTGGCAAGTGGCATGTGGCAGCTTAACCTGTGCAGGTCGAAGATGAAGCTAAAGTTAATGGCAAGTGGATAGGCTGTTGATGTTCCACGCGCTGTCCCCAAAGTCTCGAATAATTTAGCGTACGAAATGAGATGCTCGACTTCAACTTTCCGTTCAATTGAAATCAACGACACCAACGAGAGATCCTGTTGAATTATTAATGCGATGTGGCAATCAATTGGCGTTGACATTGTCCTCCATTCCCTTCCCCTCATCTCTGACTTCCTCTGCTTTTATTTTTGGCTTGCACACGCGATGCCGTTAAGTTGGCCAACTGATGTTATTGGCGTTTCTTTTGGCGTTTTGATTAATTGAAAATGAGCTTCTAATTAACCGTCAAGTGCCTGTAATTGACGTCATGCTGTCATGCTTCTATCTTCCATTTACCTTTCAACCATTTTTATAACCATTTTCGGCGGCAGTTTCCAGGCATCTTGGAATATTAGAAAACCCGTCAGCTTGAGGCATTTTCTTGCGAGACGAAGACGAAGTTAAAACATCAAAAGACGCGCACGCCAACCACTGCGAAATGTGCTTTGGGGTGTGGCCTCTGTGAGTGTGTGTGTGTGGCATGTGGCAAGCTCTGTCTGGGGCGGAGTCATTCTCAGACTCCGACTCCAGTTTGCCAGTTGCCAGTTGCCAATGTGGCAGACAGACATTGCTATCCAGCTCGACATCCATCTTTGCTGCAAGTAGACAAGAGTATATCAAAGCTAAAGCGCGTTTAATTAATTAACCCTTTGCGTGCTCAGCGGTTACGCTTCAAGGACTTACCTCCAGCTCTTAGTATGTGGTTTGTTGAAAGCGCCTGTTTGTGCAGCGTGAACAAAACATTTTGCATACTTTTAGGCAACGCCAATGTGGCATGAGTGCGTGTGTCAAAGGATTTGTCGCAACTGGCGCGCCCCTTGTCTTTGGTTTTGCCTTCACTTTCTCGTTTTAGACTTTAGGGCGCGGTCTGTCTGACCCGTTCTCGTCCTTTTTTGTCCTGGACGAATGCGCCAAATCACGTTCGCTCAACAAATATTGAGGTATTCTGCTTTGGCGCGTGTCCTCTGCGATGTGTCCTGCATGTCCAGCGCCACGCACAAATTAGCATGTCCACTCATAATTGTCCTTTCGTGAAGAGATGACCCGCTGAGATAACTGGCCATAGTTGTAACTGATTTGCGCCTCGTCAGCGTCAGCTCGCCACTTTTTGCTCTGCATATCCTTGCGAGCATTTTGATTTGCCATTACCTTTTTTTATTCGTCTATCGCGTGTCGCTAATGAGCTCAACTCTTTGCTTTCTTCTGTCGTTAACAACAGTTATGGGCTATAACTATTGATTCTACCAAAAGAAAAAGGAAATATGCTTGCTTTAATTTGAAATTTCAGATCAAAATATTTCTAATACTAAAAACTGTTCTTAAACATTCGACTTTCATTTAAGTTATCAACTGACTTCTGTTGAAATGCTAAACAAATGGCAAACGTAATGGAAACGTAATTATTCAGCGAGATGCAAATATAAATGCGAAAAATGGTATTTAATTATCGCCGTAGCCCTTAATCCAGACAACTTTCGGGCTGACTTGGCGGTGGCAACTTTTCGTTGAACCGTTGAACATTTTGAATAAATTTGCATTTCACTTGACGACGGCGAGGGCAATAAAAATAAAAGAAAACAACAATAATACAGAAGGCAATTGAGAAACTTTTGCATAAGTCGCAACAAGCTAACTTCATTTAACCCAAAACGCCAAGTTCCTTAACGTTTTCCATTTCCCTCTCCTCCTTTCCCCCTTTTGCCACATAAACGTTGCAAAAGTCGGTTGCCAACTTTAGGCTGTGGCGCTGTCTGACAGCCTCCTTATGGCCACAAGTCTCTTGTCTCTCTTTTGCCGTGTTCTCAAACCCGCACGCCACAACACTCGTCTCGACTCGACTCAACTCGCCTCAACTCGGAAGTCGACGCTTCAAATTGGAGTTTAATTTGTTTTTATAAGCGCAATTATGACTTGAAATGGGAATTTGGAGCAATGCAATGGGAGCCATAAATGCTATGAGCAACAGGGCAACCAAACTCGACTTTTAAAAACGAAAATGAAGATGTTGAGCAACAGACACAATTGTTTTTCTATGCCCAGCCTGAAAGTAGACTACAATATTTCAACTCAACTCAAAGTTGGAAATCGTATACTTAATATTTTGTATTCAGTTTACCCGAAGAGAATTTTGCAAAGCATATTCGTAAATCCTTCGAGAGCTTCCATTTCTGTACTATACCTTATTATTATATATTATATATGTTTATAACTATTCTTGAATTATAAAGGAATTTCAGTTGTAAGTTAAGATCATAAATAGTAATTTTAGAATAATATGCTAATCTAAGTGATGAAACTAACATACAACATTAAAATCTATGAGATTATTCCCCTTCTATATAATCTACCTAAAACGCATTTAAAACAGTCGAAGTACGCTGATTAATTGTTATTTAAGCGTTAAACCAACAAAACAAGAGAAGTTTCTTGTGTGAGAAAAGAATAACAGATGAGGTGGGGAAAAAGAGGCAGAGGAAGAGAAAGAAAGAGATGGGAATGGTTAATCCTGAATCCTTTTGCATTTCGCTCAAAAATTTCAATAACGCGCTTGTTTTGAATTACTTTGGACGCTTGCTTTTGTTGAACCCTTTGTTTATTTGTTTGCCGCGCGACAACCGCGTTCACACAGACACACACATGCACACTAACACACACAGTGGTGCATACACCTTGCGGCTGGCGACAAGTGCATCCATTTGTCAGTAGATGACCAGGACGAGAGAACGTGCTACATGTGGCACAGCCATTACAATCAAGAAACGTTTCCGTTTCGGCGTTTTACATTTTCATTTTGTGCGTTTTGTATTTCCGCATTTTCGATTTTAAATAAAACCACACAAAGTGCCATCGCGGTTGCAAGTCACGAGGGTCGCTCAACCGATGGCATGGCAAGGCATGTGTTTCAGGGGGTGAGGGGAATCTCCCATCTTTACCTTTGGCGAGGCATTGGGAATGCGCAGGTGTCGCGCCCGGAATAACAGCCAACGAGCGTTAAACGATTTTCGAATGAATTCAAATTCGCGATTGTTGCTCTGAGTTTTTAGGTGGCTTCCAAATGGGTTAGGGCTTTGGATTTGCTGACAGACGGATGAGGGGGAGGAGGAGGAGGAGGAGTATGAGTGTGTGAGTTTGTTGTGCGTGTAAACAATTTGGCGGATTAAACGAGTCCCAGATGAGACGTTTTTATGCCCCATCATAAACTGCGATGAGTTCGCCTCTAATCCGTTGGCCAAATACTCGCACTTGGCAACAACTTGCCACCAAATTTACTTATGAATTACCAGAAAATTCTATTTTCATATTTTCCATGAGTATTTCTGTGGATTTTGAGCAATAACTTTTGATGACTATTTTGCAGTTCAATTGCAGCTAACTTTTGATGAAGAGTAGTCTTTTAACTCGGTCCTAAAAGTATGCTTTCAAATTGAGTATGAAGAAAATTTTTATATTGAATTTTCAATTTGAACAAAAGCATTTAGTATAAATTAAAGAATTGAAGTCTAAAATTAAAAGTCTATGAAGTCTAAAATGACACTCTTAGCTATAGTACAAACTGTTGCTCAATCTTTTAATAAATGAAAGATAACCAAAAAATATAAAGACACACAATTCACACATTATTTCTAAAAATATATTTGAGCAGTTCAACGATGTGTTGAAAATGGCGAAAATTCCAGAAAAGCTCTCACATGACCCAAAGAAATGTCGAAATTAAATTATTTCTTTCCAATATTCAATTTATCAAGAGGCACGAGACAGGACAACTACGTGTTCGGAATAGACACAGACTTTACCCCTCTAAGAAGCCGCCCAGCTGACACTTTGCACATTAAAAGTGTCGTCTGTATTTAAATATACAATTGACGGCATGATACGGATGCTCAATGCTGGGGGAATATCTGCGAGTTCAAGCAGGAGCGAAGAATTTGACAAGTTGTTGGAAACATTTAAAAATGCGTTCGCCCAAATTCAGTTATCCTCTCTCTCAAAAAAATAGAAAAAAAGCCGGTTGCCAATTGGTTGTTGCCCTGTAAATGACACCCGAAGTGCTTTGAATTTTAAAATCCAAGGGGTCTGTGCTTAAGTCAGAGAAATGAGAAGGCAGGAAAAAAAGAGCAAAGGACGAGATCTCGTGCTTAAGGTGTGTATTACGAGTGAGACGTGTTTCAATTTGTGAGGGGTAGATTTACGTTATTATTAACATGGCTGATGTATTTTTCTGTGTGTTTTTGCTATTTGATATTTATTCAAATTGAGACATTAGACAAATTAAATTTACACCTATTTCATTTGATTGTTATCGCTTGTATACGCATTTAATTATGCCATTTCCTCCCTCGAAAACAATACAAATACCAAAATACCAAAACACACACACATATCATTTGCATTTTTTATTTCACATTCACGTTTATTATTATTGCGGCGAGCCCAGGCAATTATTGAAGAAGAAAGAGCGGGTAATAAAACCGAATGATATCATATAACTAGAATACAAAACACTGTTTCAAATAATGTCAATAAATTGCTAAGTAAATTGTAAAAAATTTCTGTATTAAATTCAAGTTAAGAGAATACCAAATGTCCGATGTGCGTCCTCTGCAATATGATATCAAATGGGACGTGTGGGAGGGAATGCCCATAACGGATATACATTTCAAGCAAGTTGCATTAGGTAGCTCTAGAATTATGAGAAGATAACACAATTTCAACAGGAATTACAGTCTGGTCATCGAGTTTATGTGGACGAAATCTTTTCTACAGAATATCGTGTACAAAGGCGTGGGTTTGCATGAAGAGGAGGGCATGAAGGAGAACTTCTCCAATTACTGTATGCACATCCTGCAAAATGAGTGCTCTGTGATGATGCTCAGTAAGGACGAGACACAAATCGTTGCTGTAGCTCTACTCGAATGGATGACAGACGAATGGCATTCCTGGTGAGCCTATCGTGATCTTAATAGAACCCAAAGTAATTCGATTAACTTGCAGGATTGTTTTGCCATCAACAGTGCCTAAAGGATTGTTTCAAGAGTTCATTAATCTGAAAAAGGAACTAATGCAGCACACAAAGATTGCCATGGAATTGGATGACTTTGATAGTCTGACAGTACACGAAGTCGCCTTTCCCGATGAGTTATATACCGACATCGACTTCCAGATCTGTATGTTCGATGTCTTTGGCTCTGTGGCTCAGCACATGCACATGCCTCGTGTCTGTTACATAGCCCTGACGACAAGGGAGCAGAATGCCGCCGATTTGGCGGAATATGCCGAGTACGGCAGATCTATATACTCCATCTATAAAGTGGGCAATAAACGGCCATTCGATGTACTCCGCGATCTGGATGAAATGTATGCTCTGCTCTTTTTGCTGCCTTTAGATCCTATATTGTATTATCAAGATATGCCCGGCTTTGAAGGCTTCCACGAGGCGCTGAGGGCTAAGGAGCGCAAGGAGCGTGAGGAGGAGCTTATGCGTATGAATGAAATGTAATATTATTGTGAAAAATTATAAAAATAAAATGTGAATCTTATATGAATATTGGTTTTAAAACACATATGTTATTTGCACATCTTGTTATTTGCAGATCCTAAAAATTACAAGAAAAATTATTATACAAAAATGTTACTCGATAATCAATCTGAGTAGAATAATTTCATTTGGTACAGTTCTAGAAACTTTCAGAGCAATCAAAACTCCAACTAGCACAGTTATTTTCAATTATTTAAAAGAATGGATATCTTCGAGTGGAAAACCATCAGTTCATTCTAGGGCTGCAATTTCAGAAATCAAATTTACTCTGGAACCAGTTGAATTCGAAGCAAATCCACACACGAGCAAACCTGATAACAGAAATGTGATAAGCTTTGTTTATTGCAGCTCATCGAGTATATAGACATCGTATAAGCAAATAGTCGTATGTTTGGACAATTAGTATTCTAGCGTCAAGTGCTTGATTTGCTGCTGATAACACGCACACTTACAATCGAGTTGCAGTTACAATTTCGATTTGAGTTGTGCCGCTAGCAACAATTGCAGCACATCCTCAGCACAGCCCCAGGCGAGTGTGACACCACTACCACCGTGTCCATAGTTGTGTATGACCAGCTTCGATCCACATCTTTCAGCCTCGAGACGGAGTTGGTCGCGTCCCGGACGCAAACCAACCCAATCGAACAGATGCTCAGCATGATTTAGACCCGGCAACAGGCGACGGCAACCGTCGATAATGAAGCTTTTATCCTGCGGACAAACCTTGAGGTTGTAGTCCTTCTCCTGGTGAGTGCCACCCAGCACGACAGATTCAGTGCTAAGCATTTAAAGGGAATCATTAGATGCATCATAGCGGAGACTGGCTCAATACTCACTTGGGTATAATGTAATTACCATCGTCACTTTCATCCAACAGTGCAGAGTAGATCCAATTGGCCTTGACCCGCGACACTTGACCACGCACAGAATACATTTGCTCATCGTTGAGCAGCTGCCGTGAGCCGAGCCCAGTGCAGTTGACAATCACATCGTATGAGGAATCCTTAACGAAACCCTCCAGATTCGTAATACGCTGTTGCTGAACAATTCCTCCTCTGCGCACAAAACGCTTCATCAGATAGGGCAACAGTTTGATGGGTTCCGAAGTGTATGTAACAAAAGAGAGCCCCGAGCTGCAGACGAGATTAGTATGTTGGTTCTTGACTCTTGACGGGTAGCAGACTTACGTGAACTTAACATCTCTGTTCCTGTTGTATACCTCTAGTTGTGAGGGTGTTAGATCAACTGCTCCATAGACAATATCACGCCAAAAGTCGCCCACACTGGCATTCGGATCTGTGCTCAAACGCACACAGGGAAGCAGACACACTCCTGCCTCGCCGGCATCCTCACTCAACCAGATCTGTTCCAGAAACTGATGCACATCCTTGGACCATTTGCTATAGACGTTAAAGACTGTATGAATGCACTTTTCTTATCATAGTTAAACTTGGGAAACCAACTAGACTTTCTTCTCATCGGTGCCACCGAGCAAAAAGGGTCCCCAGAGTCCCGCAGATCCATCGCCCGTTGTGTTTGGTGAGAATTCGTCCGATATTATGGTCACCCGCACATTCTTGTTGGCATTCTGAAAATGCTCGAGTATTTTGATTGCACTCGACACACCATTCACACCAGCTCCAATGACTGCAACTTTCAGCATTATTCCGTTGGCAACGAATTCGCGATGTAAACTAAATGAGGCGGTTTCACTAGAGAGCTCTAATCAGCTGAACACACAAGCAGATTGATAAGGCCGAAGCGAGCACATTATTAAAATTATCAAGAGCATACTATAAATTCTTCGACCCTGACTAGGCGGCATCAGTTTTAAATATTCAAACGGCGAAATTTATCAGGAATGAAATTAATGTGCAATTAAGGATAGTTTGGAAAATAATTTGAATTTTTCTATTTTGAGCCTTATTAAAGTCTTTGTTAGAAGACTAATATTCAAATGGAAAAGGGAAAGTTTATGAATGCTGCATTAAAAAGTGTCTTCTAAATTACATTTATTAACCTAATGTTTTTCAAATCGTAGTAGTCGCTGAGAAAAAACACATAGTAGGCCATGAAATCGATTCCCAAATGTTTTCCGTTCACGTGGCTGCGATGCCTGCAAAACAAAATCATTAGTTTTCTGACTCTCGAACCTTTCGTTTCGACTAGCTTCTAAATTTTAAGTAAAAAATTAAAAATTATCTTAAAACTTGACCAACTAAAGTGAGTGTGGAAATCAATCAAAGAAAACTTAATATATTTAACTATTAAATAATAATGGGAATTAATTTTATTTTTTCATTTAAAAATGTGTGTCTGCTTTACCTGATGGAATATTTCCGGTGCTTCAGAAATTAAATTTTAAAAATCAAGATGTGTGAACCTTGTTGTGGACCTTTTGAGGTGAGTATTCTTTAAAGAATTGTCTTGTTCCTTTGATACGTGTACTCGGCCATACAAACTCCATAATATCCACGAAAACGTTCCCCATGTAGTGCTCTCCAAAGTGCTATAATGCAGCACAACTGGATGCACTGCCTCAGTGTGCGCCACGCATTCCACCACCATTCCCGAAATGCATTACGGTGCAGCAGCCACCGCGACTCATTTGCAAGAAGCGTGTCGTCTTCACCGAGAAAATTGTTCCCGAACCGATGGTGGTGAATCGATGTCGCCAGATCACAATACCGAAAGTAGTGGACACTACGCGGGTGATCAAGGTGCCCAAACTGGTCTGGGTGTCGCAAATGGTGCGCGAGCCGCGTGTTATCTACTATCCATCGATGATACCTGATCCCTATGTCGTATGCTATCCGAAGCGTGTTTGCGAGCCGCGCGAGGTCTGCCAGTCGATACTGTGCCAGCCGAAGCCTCAGACGATCGATATACCTCCGCCTCGTGAATATTGCTGCTATCCAAATGGACCAATCAATTATAAGCCGAGCGCCGCTTGTCCACCCTGTCCAATTGGACCATGTGCACCTGGCGGTGCTTGCTGCCCATTACCATGCTTTTCAACCAATCAATATCCTGTGTGTGAGACCCGTTGCGGACCCTGTGGGCCGTGTGGACCCTGCGGACCATGTGGCGGACCTTGCGGCCCGTGTGGCCAGAGTGGACCGTGTCTGCCATGTGGAGCAACTTGTGGACCTTGCGGACCATGCTGATCACATGCAACGCATTCACATACAGCAACTTGCTCTCCAAAGAATTTTGCCAATTTCTCCGTTTCTTCGTTTTGTTGTGCTGCACTTGTACTTTTGTCTACCAAGTGGAACTGTGACTCCTGAGTGGACCATGTCAAGGTGAGCGACTCGATTGCACTTGCTTTGATACGTGATCAATCTCGTACATCAAGGCGTTGCAATCCTGTTGCTCGCCTTGATATTATACTTCCGAATGTTATGGCGAGAGTACACGTATCAATGGCAACTGACCTTTCATATTACTAATCCAAGCCTTCAACGCTTCTTATTCCTTTTAGCCCAGAGGCTGCCGCAGTCGCGAGCTACGTTGTGGCATTATGTATACGACGTGTGACTGCATCAAGCGAAATGGCCTACAGGACAAGTGTCCGCGGGCAGCTTGCCAAGGACGACCCGCATGCATGTGCTTCCCGACCCCGACATGCTGTCCAGCCTCGTTCCCGTTGCGCTTCGCCAACATGACAATGGGTGTCAATAATAAGCGCATGCGTTGCGCTGCAACTGCTGCAACATGTGCTGGCGGCGGTGGCCTTGCCCGCTCCTGTGGAGGATGCTGCACTGGCGGCGGATGTAGCCCAAGTGGCCCATGCGGCGGCGGTCCATGTAATGATTGTCCATGCTGTGGACCGCATAGTCCGCCATGCGGTGCGCCGGCGCCAATTCCATGCTCACCCGCGCCCGGCGTTTGCTGTCCGCCATTGCCTGAGGGCGGCATACCCGATCCACGTGTTTGGAATTGTTGTAACACACCTCCGACATATCCATGTAAGTGACCATTCGAGTCAGTCCGTCTGTCCCATTTTTAAAATTAACGTGGTCCGCTGCATTAAGCGCGTCCGGCGCATCGTTTAGAGCTAAGCGTGCCACAGCATGTGTCAAATTGAGGATGTCGATAAGAAGATTTTCATTGATAAATTTCCAATTTAAAGGTGGCGGTTGCCCATGTCCGGCTCGTTACCTCAAAAGGAAACAAGAAAACTTACCCTGTGTCTGGTGTGCGCCTTGCAAAGCTCATTGCTACAACACGCCTCCGAAATGTTGTTGTTAGAGCTGTTGCTTTTTGAATGGCAACAGAGCAATCACCTTTTTATGGTGACAAATGGCCGGCACACAGTCACAAAACAAGTTGTTGTAAAAACAAACGTTAGTGTAGGAAAATCTTTAGCGACATTTAGCGATCCTCACTTGTGTCCGCATCCCAAGTAATATTGCCACACTTATGTAAGTAGTTGTAGTAGCCGCCCTATTGATATGCACTTATTTCTTAATATCCACAGGTGGCTTCTGATGAAAGAAGCAAAACAAGTTAAAATGATGATAGTTCGGTGTTGTTTTTATGACATGAAATAGCCAGGGGAAATGCACACAGTTCCACAGTACGTCTCCTAGTTAAGCGTCCCGAGATATCGAACAACAATTGCGGACGCAATTGACGGAATGTATTTGTGAAAGTTTTGGTTGGTAAAATTTGGAAGCAGGTTGGATCAAAGTTTAAATATCGTGGCACCATTAAAAACACTCGGTCCGACAAGAAGAATGAACGAACTCGCAGAAAACTGAGATTAATCAGGCAATTTATGGCGCATCGAATTAAAAACGGATTTTAAAATAATACGTGAAGCCGACTGAACTATGGAGTTTATGTATTTTACTCAAAACTAAGTCGGTGAAATGGAATTTAACGAATGCGACCCTGGAAAACATAAAACATACAATCTCAAAGTTCTTCTTCTTACAAATTGGCATAAATTCTAAATTTCTAGTTATACAAATTTTATATGCGCAACTTTTGGACCTTTGGCAATTAAATTCTTTTGGATTGAAGCAATCAAGAAGTTTTTTTCATTTAAGGGGCGGAGTGGGCGGAATTTATTACATTAAATGACAAATGGAAGTACTTCTTTTTAATAACTCTTTGTTTTACTTTTTGGGGAAAAAAATTTGGGCGCGGCGCGGTAAAAATATTTACCGGTTCATGTGTGACCAAAAGCTGAAATACAGAAGTCCCACGAAAAATACTAAAAGTATATTCTGGCTCACTCTACTGGCAGAGTTGCATTGGGCTTATCGATAACAGATGCCAAAAAAATTAAATTAATTCATTAATTTTATTATTAATTTTACTCTGCATAAAGCGTGTTTCCAACGTTATTTAAAAAATGCTAATCAGGCATACTATCTTATAGTATTGTAATGTTGCCACACGCTTAAAAATAAAATGGTAGCCCTGCCAAAAGCTGATTGTTTTCCAACACTGTTGAATACGCGCAGTATTTGAATATTGGCATTGACTTATTTATTGTTTATGTTAAATCAATTATATACAACAATTATGTATTTAATACTAATTCGTTTGTTTTGCGTTCGCATGTGTTGATGGTTAATGTTAAATGTTTACAACTAATGGATGGAATGCTTTAAGTTTTCTACTACATAAAACAACGTGGGGTGTGTTCGTCTCTCATAATCTCTCATCTTAATGCATTAACTAAAATCTACGTAGCGAATGAAGGGTTTACATGGCCGTCTCTAGCGGCTGGCTGTGACTGCGTCCATTGGCATGCAGTGGCACCAAGCCGCCGTCGCCGGCCTCGCTATCAAAATCCGTCTCCAGCAGTGCCTCCGACTTGGAGCGATGATACGGATTGGCAGTGGCCAGAGGCGATGATGCTGGCAGCGTTGGCGTTGTAGGCGAAGCCTCCTGCGAGGAGGCCGTTTGATAAACAGTCTTTGGGCGTGACGTATGCGCGGTGGGCGCTGCCGGCGGCTGAGCCAGCGGTCTGGGTGCGCGATAATGTGATGTGGGCGCCTTACTGCTTCTCACGGCCGTGTAATACGAGTCCGGCCGACGCATATCCGCCGGCGTCGCTTGCGGCGGCACTGCGGGCGCTGGACGATAGAGCGATGACTCCGTGGAGAAGTTGAATTGATCGAGCTTCTGGTCAAAGGGCAACGATTCGCCGCTGCTGCGCTGTGGCATGAAACTGCTATGAGAGCTGCGCTGATATTCGGGCAGATTCTGTTTCAGCTCGCTGAGGAAAGCCAACCCCGGCTGGCCACGTCGTCCACCGCCTGTGGCGCCTCCAACAGCACTGCTGCTTCCACCGGCATCTGTGCGCAGTGGCAAAGTGCTGGCATTTCCATAGTAATCCGAGCCAATCTCCTCGGCGTCGGCGTCTGTGTGATGTATGATGGGCGTGTCTTCAGCCACGCTGGTGCTAATGGAGTTGGCACGTGTGTTGCCGCCATACGTTGAGTTATCCCTGAAGCCCTCGTTGCGATAGCTCAGCTCAAAGGCATCGGGTTCCAAGGCAGCGGCAGCTGCAGCCGCGCGAGCTCGATGAGCACTGCCCTTGGAGATGGTGGCCACCTTGTGTGGCTGCTGCTGATGATGGTGTTGTTCCTGGCCAGCTGGGCGTAGCGCATTCTGATTGACGTACTCGTTGTAATGCGGCTTCTGTTCATAGCCCTCGTAGCTGCCCGCCTCCGAAGTAAGCACACTCTTGTCCATGGAATCAATGGAGCCGTTGGCCACCATCTGTTTGTAGTCTTGGCTCTTGGATAGCGTGCCGTTGCTGGACATGTTCTAATGTAACCGAAATGGTAAACCAAAAAGAAATGGGAAAAGGAAAACAAATTCAACTAAAGGTAACTCAAAATGGGTGAAAAACAAAAGTCAAATCATACATAATTGGGACGACGGCGCAGCGATCCTTGGGGATCGATGCTATTCAAGCTGCGCAGACTCTGGCGAATGCTATTGCGTCGCTGCAGTCGCTGCACATGACGATGCTTGGACTTGGCAAACCAGCAGAAGGCCACCAGAATTAGCAAGATGATAGCGAGCACAAAGGCGGAGATAATACTGATGGCAAAAATGTCTGCACGCCACGACAGCGGATCAATGATGACCTGTTAGAGAGAGAGAGAAAGAGAGAACATTTATTAGTAACGTAATAAAATATATACAATGTTATTTCGACTTACTCTTGGATCCATTTCGCAGATAAAGCCACGCTCCCTGGCGCAATCCTCCACCTCGATCTCGCCAAACACGAAGCTTGTGCAGCGTTCAATGTGGTTGTAATCCTGTATCCAGACCTTCTCCGGATACTTCAGATGCCGCATCTGACTCTGAAGATACTTCCACAGTGTAGTGCTATCAGTGCGTATGAAGGGCATTGTTGAGTTCTCCGAGCGGCAGAAATCACGCGCCTCATGGAAGGTCATCGGCGCACCCACGTAGGTGAAACAGGTGTCCTGCACCAGAGCCCAACCCGGGGGACATTTGCCATCCAAAATGGTCTCGTTGTTCATCTGGAAGGGCACAGCGAGCACCTCGAGAAGCATGGGATCGTCTGAAAAGTAACAAAAGGGTTACATTTTAATTTAATGTCTAGAATGTAATTTGGAAGTTGTTCCTACCATATTTGTCCCTAATGCGGGATTGCACTGAAATAGTATTATTGTAGCTCCAGTAATTGTGACGTGCATCAATCTTGGAGCTCCAAGTCTCAAAGGTCCTGAGTTGAATAAAAAAATAGAAGCGTTATTTAAAACATTGTTTAGTTATATTAAAGTCCAGTAGCTTACCTGTTTTCATAGTCAAAACTCATACTACGTGTCGAAGAAGAGAGCAAGAACAAAGTGTGGGTAGAGAGGGAGAGAACAAGAGGAAAAATCATAGTGAAAAGAGTTTTACATTAATAGAGCAAAACTCAGGGAAACAAAGATCAGTCTTTCTAATTGAATTAAGCCACTACTTACATGGAATTATTGACAGTTAGTAGTTCGTAATCGTTTTCGTAGTTCTCGAATATGTTATCGACATATTGTTGACCCGCAGTGCCTGCAACAATCGTTGCCCGGGACATCCAGTTGGTGGCCACATTGCTGCATATGAAAGGGTTGAATAATAATTCGAAATTAATATCCAATTCGTAACTTACCGGTAGAATCCATTGTGCGCTGTGGTCTGGTAGATCTGCAGGCGAACCTTCTCGAAACCAGACACCTCCATGATGCGACCTCCAATGTTGCTGTGCACATAGTTGTAACTAAAGTTGGACACCACCTGGCATAGGCGAATGACCTCAGCATAGCCAGCATTATTCTGTGCAAAGTAGTTGCGATAGAGCTCTACTTCCTGGTACGGCGATGACTGACGACCCTCCACAAATAGCGCTGGACGATTGCGATTGCGCATGAAAAGATTGTGATGCACGAATCCACGCAGCGAAGTCGCCGATCCACGCGAATCAGCGCGTATACGTAATCCACCTTGGTTCTCCAGCAGTAGATTGTTCTAGGAATAAGTAAAAGTAGGTTAGAATATTGAGGTAGACTTCGTTTTGGAAACATACCATAAAGTACAATGAATTCATGTTCTGCACATCCAAGTTGAGGGCTGAGGCGCAGGTGGAGAAATTGCCGTAGAGCTGTTTACAGTTGCGTTCTATGCGGTTCCCGATGAGGGTCAAAGTTGGAGTCACCTCTCCCGCAGAAGCATAGCTAACAGCGCCCTTCACTGCTCCCGCGATGTGAGTATCTGTGATATTGTGCAGAGCATCGCGATCTATAAATGAGAGTCAAGATAACATAAATAGGTTTAATAAAATTGTTTATATACTTAATATAGACTTTACTATACTCACATTGTCCCAGCGTCGAAATGGGCACGGTGACAATCTCTGCAATGAAGCCGTGTGTCTCTGGGGCGCCACTTGCAACAAGTTGCAGGCTCAACGTTGGACCCTTGGTCTTGAAAAAGGAACGTTGATTGTCCGTATCAGACTCGACTTTGCCCAGATACGTGGCTGTCACATTGTAGATATCGCCGTCGTAGAGCTTGATGAAATCGGTGCGTCCATAAAGCTTGGAGTGATTAAAAAGATTCGACTGCAGCAGACGGAAACCAATGGGCTTGGCACGGAACGCGGAGGTAAAGATCTTCACACAATTGACGGGATTGTTGTCGTATTTATAGTAGACTAGCATACGTTCCTCGATGCTCAGCACCTTCTGTGGATCACAGATGTCGATCAGCGAGAACAGTTTGTAGGGCAAATCAAGTTTTTTGAGCGGTGTAAAGCTGGACTCATCACTGTCGCGTCCCTCGCCGCTCAGCGACACAATGCTGATGCCCGTGCCCAGGGTTTTATTGATGTTCAAATGATTGAGGTTCAATTTACCACTTGGCGCAATTAGATTGATGCCGTGATTGGCCGAGTTCTTGATGGTAACCGAACTGATGGAGGGATTCTTGTGTATGGCCTGAATGGCAGCTGCCTTGTGATTATGAAGGATGCCTGCATTTTCGATCTGCACAAACTCCAGCTGACTTTCGCGCTGTGGCTGATTACCATGCGAGCGCGAATTGTGCAAACGATGTTCGTATTGCAGCTCCTCGAACTTGGAGTTGGAAAAGCGAATGCCACCCCAATAAACCTCGTCGTCGGCAATGCTATTGCAGCTGACAAACACATAGACATCGTCCCAACGGCATTCGTGACGATGCCCATAGAGCTGACCATTCAAACGCTCGGCACAATCCTCCATGCGTTCCTCATCGCCACGACACTCGAGCGGTTGCACCCACGACCAGATGCGTGTCAAGGAGTTCGTGTGGAACTCAATGCGCCTATCGTGACCGTAGTAGACATTGAGCGGATCAAAGCCCAACTCACGGCAAACGACCTGGGCATTGCGTTCGGTGAACCGACCATCGCAAATGGGCACCCACTGCAGTGTCGTGTGATTGAAGTACTCCAGGAAGCCCTCATTCAGTCCATACACGCCATCCGCCTCTCCGGTACAGTTGCTCGCACTTGTGCAGAGTCTGATGGAGTCGAAGTCCGTTAATGCCGCACTCATGTCCTCCAAAGCACGACGCTTGCGAGGCGGCGCTGCAATCAACGATTCCCTGCTCGCATTCCTAAAGGGTCGCATCACAATTGGTGACTCCTTGTAGCCTATGGCCATTAGTGTGCCCAGCACCAAGATGCCCACATTAGGCTCAAATTCGAGAGTAACGCCATGTTGTATAGTCAGCGTTGTGCCAGGCATCACTGTGATATCCGAGGCTATGTAGTAAGGTGTTGCCTGCTTCGGAAGCGTGAGATCGCGATAGACACGACCGCCACGATAGCTCGATAGGGAAATGTCCTCGTTGGGTGGGGTTACTACCGAAACGCTTGCATCGTAGCTGTCTTCGATGAGGAAGGGCTGATAGATAACATCCGCATGATCGTTCCAATTGTCAAAGTCAAAGATCTTTGACTCAATATACGCCACATCCTTTGAGCCCCACCAATTCTCCTTCGCTTGGAAATAATTGTTTAAACGCGCTGATCTTACGCCCGCAACCAGATTATAATCCATCTCATTATCCGCTATGAGATTGCGATACAAACGCACGGTTTGCACACCATCCAGACGAATGACTGCACTAGGCAGCTGATGTTGTTTGCGAATGCGTCGCGCTGCTCGCATATAGTGCCTATAGTCGGCCATCATGCTCACAATGTTGTTGCCCTTGAAGGAATTGTACTCAATGCTCGCAGGCACTTGGCCAATGATCTCACTCAGACTGTCCGCCTTGAACAACAGCACAAATTTTGCGCTGTTGCCTTCGAAGCGATTGTTGTCAAAGCGCAGACGCTTCTCCATGCCGTCGAGTGCGATCAGCGCACCCGGACAATTGTTCTCGCGGAACACATTTGATGTGATGTTAAAGACCGCATAGTGGCCAAAGACGCCGATGTGAAAATCGCGGTTGCGCTGCCAAGTACTGTTGCCAAAGTAAATCGAGTGCGTAAAGTTCTCGTTGTATTGCCAGACATAAGGCAATGCCACCTGGAAGCCACCATGTGTGTTCTGCTCCACGGTGGTGTCTTGGATCACGTAATGGAAGAGATTGTTTGAGGAGCGCAGATCCTTAGACATTTGTCTTATGCCATGTCCATTCTGTGTGATCAGCGAACTGTTGATGTGCAGCGTGACCTCGGATATGTTGCTGGAGATGACATCCCAAAAAGGTGATTTGATCAATATTGCCTCTCGTTCATTGTAGCTAAGTTCCGAGTTGATAAGCTTGATGGACTCGTTGGCCTTGCGCAGATAGTACTCCCCATTGTCGCCAATATAGCGATTGTAGTAATAACCTGTGATTCCTCGCAGATTCTTTTGTATCTTCGTTGAGCGTATGGTCAAAGTGGGTACCGGTCCACTCACAATCCGATTTCTAATGTTCTGAACTGGCGCTGTGACTGTGCTCAACATAAGCACAGCTCCTCCTAACGCATGTAGACCACTCTCGTAGTAGATGATGATGCCATAGCTGCTGCTCGTTGCAGGGAACACTGTAAGATCCCTTTTGACCTGCCACAGATCGCTGCGTATGTTCTCGGTGCGTGCATTGAGGATGCTAATGCTCTCCGTGGAGAGGTTATGTATGGGATTTAGTAGCTGTATGCCAATCACATAACCAGCAGGACACTGCACCACAATCTTGCGACTGATGGATTGCCCCAACAATTCTTCGGTACGTATGTATTTATGCTCAAAAGTGCCAAGATCAATGTTTGCCAATTCGTGGGGCAGCACATAGGGATCATAGTCTGTATCGTAAGAGTTAAAATCCCTAGCCATATTGAACCATCCGCCAATTTCCTTTTGATCCAGCGATGCTATAACTGCGTCATGCGAGATGCCACTGCCTTTATTCTCCTTGATAATTGAACCGGAAATTCGAAAATCGAGCTGTTTCATGCTAATACCGCTGCCACGATTTCCCGAGAATTCCGAGTTCTTTATGTTGTTCACCGATTTACCCGCATATATATCCGCATAGATAATTCCCAAGCCATCCTGTAGATTGTTTACCACACGCACATTCTCCAGATTGTGACGTGCATGATCCATTTGCAGTGCGGGCTTAAAGGAGTTTGTTGTGTAGTCAAATAGTCCTGCCTTTTCTACGGTCACATATTGTAGATCTGCGCGTTCCGCCAACATGCTAAATCTCACTCCCGCCCATGCGCCTTCGTAGCAACGTAGACCCACATCGCTTTCATGACTGCAGCTGTTCTCGAACTCGTACTCGGCACGACACTTGGTCACATCTCGATCGTGGGGAGTGCAACGCACATTGGCCAATAGCACGTCCTCCGAGGTGCCAGCATTGGGTAGCTGAGAGCGCAGCAAACGCCAGTCCTGAGGATTCAGGGAATAGCCCAGCTGATGACAAACCAAGGCGGCATTGAGAACATTCCAGCCGTAGTCGCAGACGGTGCCCCAGCGTCCCTTCACATAGACCTGTAGCCGACCCTCGTGAGCTCCTGCGCCGCCCAAAAGTCGCACCGGCACCCTGGGCACGGTATCCACGGGCAGGACTTCGGTTTCCATGTCAATTGCCTCCGTTTCGCTATCCAGGTCAATACCTTCGGTGTCATTTCCAATGATCGTCTCCCGCTTCAGCGTGAAGAGAATATCGTCAGGACGTCGTCCTCTAGCTTCCAATTTTCCTGCCACCATCATGCCGACACTCGGTTCAAAGCGCAGCGTTGTGCCAGGCTGTAAGATGAGCTTGCCACCAGGTCTAATATTAATATCCTTGGTTACAGTATAAGTGCCCGCTGGCACCGTGTCCTGGCCATCGACCTCGCCACCAATGACATCGGATCCCTCGTGGAAGAAACGCGGCACCACCGTAGAGACTGTGATCATGGCCGTAGAGCCCGGATTGGAACTGTGCAGCAAGTAAGGAATGTATTGTATTTTGGCTAGATTGTAGCGATCATTACGATGAAAGAGACGGGCGTAGATGCGATTCTCATCTGTATGACCCAACCAATTGCAGGTGGCATTGATGATCTGACTCTGATCCGTTAACTGCGAACCAATCTCATACGCCGAGTCAAGATTGTGCAGAATATTCCTAAAGATGTCCACATTGCTGGAGCCCACGACAACCGGGGCAGCAACCCGTGATCGAGGATTTAATCGCCCCGCGCCATCGTTTCCCTCGCTGCCCGCAATTAGCGGTCCAAAAGCTTCGGTGATGTTATTGCTACGCACAAAATTCCGTGTGAATAAAATGTATTGAACCTCCGCACGACTGTAAGGCGAGAGAGCAAGGGAAACCACATGCAGTCCACTGTTGCGCATAAAGTAATTGCTCTGAATAAGCAACTTGACCGGCAGATAGTTAAATTCCTGGAAGATGTAATCGTTGTTCACATAGATGCAGCCATAAGCGCCAAATTTGAACATGTTGTACTCGATGCGACCCTGTAGATTGAGCGCAGGACTTAGATATATGGAATTCGCTTGACTGTATTTGAACAAATTGTGGCCCAGCTGCAGTTGCATGTTTGCCCTGCCATTCTCCGTTGCCTGGTAACACGACTCGACGAAGATGTCGTTCTGTTGACTGCCGTTAAAGGTATTTCCTGTGATGTTGACCCAAATGGGGCGACAGTAGTTGCCATGGAACACACCCATCTCCAGATTACCGCCAATCTGCGAATACTCCACCACACTGGTCTGATTGAAAGGTATATACTCCACTCGATCCACATCAGTAGTATGATTTAACCAAGTCGCCATTCCATAACCACGATTCGAGTTCAAGGCGGAGCGGGAGATATTTCTATTACCTCCATAGTAGGTAATATTAACTCCTGCGCCATTGTTGAAGCTAATGTTGCTGCTGGTGATGTTCACATCACCTGCACCGCTGGTCACATGCACACCAGCAACATGTCCATTGCCGGACACCGAACTGGCGTGCACATGCAGCTTGGAGCGAATATTGTCAATGGCGACGCCACGTCCACCATTGTCCTCCACCGTGGACTGCGCCACACGAAGATCATAGGCCACAGCATCCCCAGAGGTTATGCGGAAGTATCCATTCATTTCTCTTCGAGCGTCTGCTCGTATGCGCACAAACATTTTCTCTCGTGTGCTTGTCACACTCTGCGGTCGGGTGAAGTTTCTCGCCTGCCACTGGAAGAGCAGGCGATCGTTGGAAGAGGCGCCATCGAAGATCTCCACTGTGCCCGTGTCATTCTGCTGCATCATAAAGTACTCAAAGTGTAGGGTGAGCAGGTAGCCAGGTCGTGTAAAGAAATATTTGCTGCACTCCTTGCTGGAGCCTGCGTAATACTTCTGGGTGAAGGACAACGAGATGGGATACGTTTGACCGGACGTCGTGGGCAGTGTACAAAAGTCGTAGATGCTGGCGCGATCAGTGCGCTCGGTGCCACGCAGATCGTGGCCAACATACTTGATGCCATCGGCAGCATTGTCCACCACAGAGCAGCCCTCGAGTTGCACCAATCCTTGGCTGGAGTTCACGAAGATGCCAATGCCGTTGCTCTTGCGCACGGTGACATTCTGCAGCTGGAAGCCTGCCCAGGGTCGTGTGCTATTGAAGCCCGTGTATGCCGAATGACTGATGACGACATGTTCCATTTGCGGTGGCAATCCCTGCACCTCCAGCGCTGACTTGGCACTGAAACCCGCGCCATTGCCAGCCCTAATGATATCCACATACTTGAGCCGCGATTCGGACTGCGCCGCATAGACGGTGTTATCCCTGCCCAATGACTTTGTGGATGGCGCATTGTCAAAGTAGATGCCACGCCAATGTCCCAGAGCTTTCGAGTGCACTGGCAGACACTGGATGCCCAGATCATTGTGATAATCACAGGAGCCAGCGCCCATTTGTCTCGAACTCCAGCTGCAGTCCATTAAACTGTTCTCACTGCCCCGACACTTTGGCTGCTCGTAGAGCAGTCGAGGATAATAGCCAGGCGTGCGTTCTACCCAATTCCAGAAGCGTCCTCCTCGATAGCCCATCTGTTTGCAGGCCACCGCATAGTCTGCCATGGTCCAACTGAAAGAGGATTATCAATTGTTAGCTTAAAGTTGATGGTAGAGGTAATCTGCTACTTACTTTCTTGAATTGGAGCACACAGAACGCCAGGCACCTTTGTGATAAAGCTGCAGTCTGCCCTCCACTGGCGTCGGTCCATCCACTAAACGTATGCCCTTCTCCTGCTCATCGGGCAGCTCCATTTTAACATTGGCAGCATTACTTTGAGATCTCAGCACGATGCGCGCTGTGGGTGTGCCCTGAAAGAGTGAATTTTGTGAATTAATGATTAAGAATTAAATATTCTCAATTAGAAATAACCTCTTGATTTCAAAGCAATATAGCTAAAATTCTACTCTATGACAGAAACATCAATAAGATGGAAATAATTCAGATCTACCCAAGATAAAACTCTTTATTGATACACTATTCATTCACCACCTATGCTAGCTTGCTAACGTAACTCATAAGTTATAGAAAATGCAAATATGATTTCCATATAATTTTAGCTCGTCTAGACTCTAGAAAGGCAGAAAGTATTCTCATAAATTAAATTAGAATTTCTCTTTCTAATCTGCAATGTGAATGACTCTTTTCCACACACAAGACTCTTTTACTCGCTTACTATGTGTATTTATTGCATTGCACATTTTGCTTTGTGTGCCATTTTCTATCCAATTTTCAGTTGTGAATATTTGTGTAATTATCTTTCGGTTTCACCCCAGGTTTTTCACCTCTCTCACACGCAACGTGTTCATGACAAGTCGCGGCTTAAAATTTAATTTCTACTTTTTTTCCACTCTTCTAAGCTATTATTATTACTTTTTCCAATTATGATTATTATTTTCACGCCAGTTGGCCTTCGTTTTCCAATGAGAATCATCAGCAGTTGATGATGATGATGATCTTGCCTCAATTTGTAGACTTAATTAACACCTATGCGTACGATTGGGATGATCATGATCACGATGATGCTGTTGAGCAACGCCCACAGACAATTGCGACAAAAAGCGCAAACAATTTTATTTAATTAAAACCGGAGAAGACCCGAACTTTAACAGGTCAGCAAGTAGTACACTATACTCGTATATATCGTAGTAAGTATATTTTGGATGATTCACATATAGAATTTGCATATAGACAAAAAATTAGTCTGGCATTTTTGACAGCTTAACTTGCGTCTCAAAGTAGACCTGAAGTCGACCTAAAGGCGAGTTAAGTTGCCCAGTAGAAACATCAATTATGCGACGTCGTTCACTTAAATATAATTAACCCCTAATGACCCTCTGACCGCTGATTAAGTAACCAAAACGAGGGGAAACGCCGCGGGAAACGAGGAGAGGAATGTAAAGCGCGAAGCGGACATGCAAAGTAAATGCAGTAAAAACTCTTTGAAGTCGTCGTCGGTAGTTGTTATGTTGTGTAGAGTAATTGTTATTATTGCCATTGGAATCGTGCAACGATTCATTGAGCTCAGGAAGTGAACTTGGTCTGACCCAATTAATGGATGACCGACCCAGCGCATGCGCTGACGCCCTAACCTACCACTACTCATAAATCGGAGAGAAAACTCACTCAAGAGTTCTTATCACAGTCAGAGCGAAAGATAAGAGAGAGGTGGAGAGAGAGCATGAGCGTAGTATAGGCAACAATTGAAAATCGCAATCTTATCAGTTCAAAAGTCAACTGAATAAATAAAACAACAAGTGTATTCAACGGGGTGCTACGAAACTTTGGAGCTTATCTATCATTACCGTTACTCACCTGTTAACTGATAGCAACAGGTGCCCCGCCAGCGCTTAATCATTCGCAATATTCAATGGCTTGAAATGCGTTATTTGCAACATTATGCACAAAACAAATACCCCTGAGTTTGCTCAGAGTAAATCAAAGTTTATTTCAGGGAAATATCGTGAAAGATTACAGATAATTTAAGAAATTTGGTACTTTATTGAGTTTTTGGGAAACATTGAAATAAACGATTCAGAGACATTTGTTAAATATGGGAAATAAGATACAAAAATGTAGGTGCAATTTTACAGCATAGTTTCAAATATCACTCATACGTAGACATGCGCAAAATATATATTCCATATAACAAAAGATACACTTGTATTCAATTCAAGGAATGAATCGAGCATTGTAAACAACTTTTATCCACAGATAAGCTTCATCATAAGGTCAAGGCGTTATAAGTCTTTACGATAAATTTCTTATCATAAATTTATCACAAAGGTTACATTGATTTCACAATTGAAAAATAAGACACTAAAAATATACACAGACTGTGTTTATCTCGCTGTTTATTTCAACATCTTGTGCAAGCTGATGAAGTAATTTTTCGCGCACCAACTTTTCTATTAAGTCCTAGTTGTAAACACCCCACCATTTCTCTACATTAACTGCAGGGTGTATAGGCAAATTTAATTTGAAGATTGTTGCACTTACCACAGCTTGTAGCACGCCGCGCACCTTGAGGCCCTTGGTGGGCGCAAACTCAACAGTCACGCCCGGCTCGATGGTCAGACGGGCGCCACGAAGCACCTCCAGGTCATCGCGTGCCAGGTACGGACTCTCGCTAAGGCGCAGAGTTCGCTCGCTGAGTATCTCGCCACCCTGAAGTTCGGTGTACGAGTTGGCCGATGATGTCAGCAGCAAGGATGGCGTCGACGGTGGCGCCGCAGTGGCGTCGTTGTTGTGACGCGTTGCTGGCAGCAATTGTGTGGCGCCATCTAGACTGGCGAATTCGATATCGTTGTCGTTCTCATTCTCATTATCCTGCTGTACTTCGATGGTCTCCAATTCCGTGTCGCGGCGTTGTTGTTGTTGTTGTGATCGACCTAGTTGGCAGGACGACGACAACAGAAGGATGAGGAGGAGTATTGTGCATTTGTTGGCCCATTTGGGGGTTCGGGGTGGGCAATTGTTGTTGTTGTGGTTATTGTTGTGGTTCTTGTTGCTGTTCTCATCGTAGCTAATATTATTTTGTTTACTTTGTCTTTGTGGAAGAAAGTTCGTTTTATGTCGTTGCAGCGTCATTTGTGCATTGTTTTCATTCACTTTTTATCGACGAATTAATCAATCTAGATTTTCGATTCTATTTATAAATATTATGCATTGCTTTTCACACTCTTATGGCAGTTAAGGCTGTTTTAAGACACAAGAAAAATAATAGATTATTTTAAAGGATTATTTATGAAAAAACGAAATTTAAATATGAAATTGTAATAGTTTAATTAGGTTGTGTCGTTTTAATTGATATTTAATAATGGTTTTATATTTTCAATGGATTATTTTATTTCAAGTTTAGTTTTTAATTCATTTTCGCTTTGTAATTTAAATTTATGTTTTAAACATCACTTTTGTATATCATTATATTATTGTGGTTAAAATTGGAACACTTCAATATTATTCTTTATTTCGTATTTTTTGTAAATTTTATAAACTTCTTGTGATCAAATAATATTCACATTTTTGTTTTACTCTAGCATATTGCTGCTTTTGTTTTTATGTGCTTTTCACTTCTTTTTCACAGCGTTTTCACAGATTTCCACTTTGTTTTCAACTATACAATTAACACTTCTGTTTTTCTCACACACTTCACAATACTCGTAGTTTATACTGATTTCGAATTGTTGCAAAGCCACAAGTTTCTAGCATTGTTACCAATCTCTGATAAGCCGCCACAAACTGGCCCTAAAAGCCAACACACAACACACACACACTCACACCCCCTCATGTAGACAAAGAACTTGACAACGTTTCAAAACCAAAACACACAAATACCAATACACTCTCATGCATGCATACACCAACACAACTTTACACTGGGTCGTGTTTCCCCCCCAAAAAAATAACGAAAGACGAAAAATAATTTAAACATACACGAAAAAACACGTCCGTACGCAAAGAACCGTTAGCAGTGACTGAGCGGGTTGCTTGCATTATGTATTATGACGATTGCTGTGGAGCAACAACAGCAGCAACAACAACGAGTGTGTAGGGAAATGCTTGATACAACATGTTAAGCAGTTGGGGAGCTGTCGCTGTCGCTATCGTTGTTGTTGTAGTTGTAGTTGTAGTTGTCTCCACGTAACTGTAAATGTGTAGGCATTTCATTCATAGCGTGAGCGCGAGAGAGCAAGCCTAAGAGAGAGCGTGGCGTGCGTGAGCGAGATAGCGTCTCTGATAGCGTCGCACGCACCGCTAAAGGTATTTTTGTTGTTTTTGCTGTGGGTTACGTGTGCGTAGAGTGTGTAAACGGAAAGAAGAAGATAGAAAGAAAGCATTTCCAAGACGGGCCTCAGAGTTTTTTCTTGGCTTGGAGCCAAAGTCGGGGTTTTATTTATGGCGTATGCAAAGCAGCTTTTCACGGTGCTATTCTTGTCGGTTCTTAAGCTGCGGGTGCGGCAAATGGACTGAGAGAAAAACCTTATATCAATGATCATAAATCACACAAATTTTGGACAGTGTTGTGATGGAAAGAATTTTAAATATAAAATTAAATCAAAAATGAATAATTTTTGTGAGAATTTTAGGACTTTAGAAATTTGTAACAAAGACAAATTTAAAAGTTTAAAATTGAACTTGGAAAATTTAATATTGGAATACTCGTATGTATAAAATAAACAAAATTTGAATTATCCTTAATTCAAAATTAATTTAAGAATATAAGAGAATTATTAATTTATAATTTAAAATTTAGAAAAAATAAAATTTGCTGATTTTTGAATTATTTAATTTGTTTTAAAATGGTTTCCTTACACTTTTTTCTTTTAAAATATGTAATGTCAACTATGAAACTATCTAAACTTTCTCTCAGTGCACATTGACTCGTCTTGGGGCCTTGTGCGTTTTTCTTTATATCGATGCATCTGTGACTCAGCTGGAAGCTATCGAAGTTGCAACGACAGCGGTTATTGTTGCTGTGACTGTTGTCTCTGTTGCATACTAAAGTGCATTCAAAAGTTGATTGTGGGCCTTTTATGGGTTTATTAACTTTGTTTGGCATTTAGCTTTTGCTTTTGCTTTTGCCCAGAAATGCAACCAGCTTTGATAACTGGCTAATAAGACTCTATTCGATGAATGTTTCATACAGTAAACTATCTGATAAGCTATGTAACGCAACTGTTCGCAACTAAATTTATTTATTTTTAAAGAAAATGCGATAATTTCTGATAGTCGCCAATCAAGTTGGTAAGATAATAGTCGAGTATTAGATGTTGATGGCATTTCCTTAACTTGATAAGATAATTAAGGTTACGAGTAGCACAGTAAATAACTGTGTAAAATATAGGTTTCACAGACAGTCTAAATTTCTTCAAATTTGGCCATGAAACATTTTGCTTAGACGGGTTCAACAACCTGGAAATAAACTAATAGAGCTTTAGTTTTTTAAGCATATTTATTGAATTGCTTTCTTGTTGTTCTCATAACCATTCTACGTGCCTTTCACTAACTTGACTTTCTTTCTTCACTCGCTTTGAAAGCATTAATTTGTTATATTTTTCTGCTAGGATGTAGATCATGAACATCTTTGTATCATTTATCACTTTACAAAGAACGTTTTAATTCAATTTTCAGTTATATATTTTGACGGACAATCTTTTTTTTTATCACTTGATGCCTTGTAGAGCTTATAATAAATTAGTCATTAGCCTTAAGTGACCTATGTGTGTATTTGTAATAGTATTAGTCATCGTAGAACTCATCTAACCGGCGTCTTTTGTCTCGATTTCAACTCGTTGGATGAGCACGCGATTTGCATTCCACTTTCAGTGACTAATCACAACGTGTTTCACTCTAATCTAATACAGGTAACTATTAGCACTCGCTCTCGCTCACTCCCACGCTTTCGCTTGTGCCCTCTCTCTTTCTTTCTCACTCTCGCTCTCTGTTGTTGTCGCTTAGCAATTGCTTATCGCATATTTCCTTTACACCTTTATCGTTGTAAGCCCTCAAAGTGCACTTGTCTTTGGCTTGACATGCCTGATTGATAATGTCTTCACTTCCTTTCGCCTTCCCATCAGCAACAACAACAACAGCGAGAACTACAACAAAATGGTTGGCAACGCGTCATCAGTTCAAACAGTGGAAGTGAGTAATGTAATGCTATGCTAAGTGAACGGAAGTAAATGTGGAAGTGGGAGGGGAACAATTGCAGACGCAGTCGCAGTCGCAGTTGACGCTGACTGCGCTGCCGCTGTTGCGGCTCGCTGCACGCATGCAGTTGGCAAGTTTATTGGCCACAAGTTATAGTTATAGTTGTTGCTATTGCTGCTGCTGTTGCTGTGTGGCAATTAGACGAGCATGAAAGCGTGCAACGAAAAGAGAATTCCAATTGGGAACGGATTTGGCCAAAAGCCACTTGCATCTTTACGCGCTGCTGCTCTATCTACGCTACAAATATACAATTCGCACTAATGAGCCTGCTTTTAACGGTTTTTCTACAACTTCTTCAACTAACAACTTCACTCGTAAAGTTCCATAATGTTCTAATTAAAGCACCAAACACAAGAGAATTTATGTTTTTCCAAGCCACAGTCGCAGCTTCAACGTCTCTCCGCTTGTTTCTTTGTGTGGCCAGAGAGTTGTGGTATTGGTATTGGTAACACTATTGCCATTGGCATTGGTATTGGTGTGTTTGGTAATACTTCGTCTTGTGTTGGCCAGCACTCACACACACACACACACTAACACAACCTCACTTTTAAAGTTTTCATCGTTGGCGCAGCATATTTTTTCTCTTCTGCTTTCCAACCCCTTTTTTTGCACTTTATTCACAATTTTCAACACTTGCCGCACTTGTTGCACTTTCTGTTAACATTGTTGGCATTATTTACGCATTTTTTGCGATTCAAACAACGCTTTTCATTTGGGGCTTTTTGAGGCGCGGTCAATAGCGATCACACTTACACACACACACACACAACGGAGAGCGTGGAAGAAGAAGAGCGAACAGCAAAAAAAAGCACCGTTGAGATCAAAATGTTTTGGCTTTATGCGCACACACGTCTGTTCGGCCGCGTCGTTGAACACCTTCTGAGCGCACTGAGTTGCCCAGAGAAGCAAGCTCTGCAGTATGTCGCGACGCTCTCTCTCTTGTCATCTGCTCTCTCGCTCTGCTGCCAACTAAAGTTCTGCAGTCAAAACAGTCAGCGCGCCATTCAAAACACACTCACACACACACGTGGAGAGCAGCTTTATGCGAGCGAATCTCCACTACACATATTCAAAAATTTGCTCTCAACTGAACACAGAGCGAAATGACAGTTACACTTTGTTGTTGTTGTTGTTGTCTGAGTGCGCCGCCAGGCGCGAGTTTACCTTGGCCGAAATGACAACAGAACTCTGCTTAGCTTTTACAGCTTTTGCGTTGTTACCTGTTGCTTGCACCGCTGTTAACTGCGCGCCCAAATGACTGTTAGCATAACAGTTGACTGTTAATATTGTGTTGTAAGTAAATGTGTATTTGAAATTAAATACACGAATTTAGCCCTTGTTGTGAATAATAAATATGCAAAACTTATAAAATAATATTTATTTTTGAACTTACCAAAGAAAGTTTATGTAGTTATATTAAATTAATATACTTAATTCAAAAATCAATCATACGAGAAGTTGCAACAGACTACAGATATAAAAAGCCATCTGTTGCTGAAAAATTAAACTACTGCTATCGTTAATTTATGATTGCATACTTTTCGGCGCCGCATTGATTATTCGCCCCAATAAATGCATTTGCTATAATTCCACCTAGCGTATATGAATGCAACTAATTTATTGTAACTTTTAAATGAGGCATACTCTTAGGCTGGTGTATACAAAATTGATTTAGCCACCTAGCGTAAATAAATTAAACTAAGTAGAAAACCTAAGCAAAGTGTACTTTAAGGCTAATACTGATATTCTAAATCCTTTTGTTATTAAACAATTGAAGGCTAATATTTTAAAATGTGCCAAATCATTTTTCATTCATGGCATCGCATCAAGGAGTTATTTATACATTCATTCCGTACGCTTTGGCGACATTTTAGAAATTTCAGCTTAATTCTCACGCATTCACGCAGAGTGAATTGTTGTGAAGGCAACTCACGTGCGGGCGGCAACTGATGATGGCTGGTGATATCATCATTGCCTCATCTTGGTTAATATTATTATGTTTCTGGTTAATTTTGTGTTTTTTTTTTATAGTTCAACGATTGATGTTGTCAGCCAATGCGCATGCGGGGTGGGGGGCACCTATAAAGTTTCCTGCTGCCGCCACAATTTGATGATGACAACAATTTACGTGCCGCATTAATTGAACTTTCTACGTGTTCGAGTGCAACACTTTGAATCTGCCTTGAATTGAGCCTCGAATTGTGCGTGGCAATGCCCAAGACCTCTCCGCCCTTCCCCGCCACTCCCCCGTCCTAAGAAGCACAGAAAAAAAAAACCCGTCTAGGAAGAGACCTATGCGAAACGTGCCTGAAGTACAAGTTTATAATGGCAGCGGGCTGACACTTGATTGATGGGCTCCATCAATCCGGCTGCTGAATGAATCACACACAGCTGAAAGCCCATATAATAGCAAAAACCCAAAAAGGTACTAAAACTAACATAAACTTTGAAAAAAATACATAGTTGATTAATTCAATGCAAACTTTATTTAAATATATTTTGATTTTGATTTAGATTTTTATTGCTATTGCTATATGTTTACTTCTATTTAAATGTGTATATATTGTGTCGAATCTAGAGAAATCATTTCAAATTGAAGGAAGACCATGGAATGCTAGAAGGACGTACTAAAACGCTATCTACAACTAAATATATATGTTGCTCTATGTTATGCTTACGATTAATCTATAAATTAAGCCTATAAAATGTAACTGGAATGTTATATATTGTATTTTTGTTAATATTATTATTGTAATTGTTGTTGTTGCTGTTGCTATGTTTTTGCGTGTGTTTTATTTCTAAGCTACTTTTACTTTCAACCTTTTTTTCCCTCAGCAAAAATCTTGATACGATTTCGTGTTTACATAACGATCCAAGATTATCTTAAACATTAAACATAAATTAAAGTTGTATACAAGTATTTATTTATTATGTTTTTTGTTTTTGTGTTTGATTTTTTTTTCTTCATTTTTCGTTTCAAATTTAATTGCTAAATAAAAGAAACAACAACACTTAGTGTTGGGGGCCTAAACTAAGGCGATAGACTCTCAAATTAAATAGCTAAGATGATCTAAAATGATGCGTGTGCATGCTTAGTACTAAAATGCGTACTAAAAGCACAAAATGCAATAACATACAAATAGCTACAACTTATTTTAGACTAAAAATATACTAAAAGCATAATGCCGTCCTGCTCGAACATAATGCAACAACAAACTGTGGCACTTTCCACTTAAAAATCAATGTACTAAATGCTAAGCTTACAGTTTACAGTTATACTTATTGCCTTGCCTGGGCAGACATTGTACTAAAATGTACTAAAAGTGCACTTATGGCTAAATAGCGTGCCATTATCCAGATTTATCTTCTTCTATTCCGATCAGCGTCGCATAATATCCTCAATGCTGAAGCCGGTGCGTCGAGGCGCTGCTGGTGCAACAGGCGCTGCTGGTGCCGCTGCTGCTGTAGCTTGCGGTGGTGGCGGTGGTGCAACAGCTGCCTGTGCTGTAGATGCTGCACCACTTATCACCACTTCCTTTTCGGACGTTACACAACTCTCTGCTGGCTGCGGGGGTTTGCAAAGTAGCTGCCTCGGCGGATGTCGCGACATGTTGAGCGCATATATGCTCTGATTCTCGAGGAATGTACGCTGATGATCCACCACCAGATCCACCAGAGGTGGAGGCGGCGGCAGAATGCGTTTCCTCACCGGTATCGAGCCCAGGAAGCTGGGCATTGCCTCGTGCGGCGAGTGCAACGGTTGCGAAGGCGGTCGCGTTGGCTCAACGCTGGTGCTGATGCTGGGCGGTGGTGGTGGTGGTTGTTGCTGTGGTGCTGTTGCGGTTGCCGTTGGCGGTGGCGCTTTGCTCAGATTGAGCGTCTTGTGGTGCAGATCGCGACGCACATGCAGCATGGGCAAATAGGGATCGCCATTGGCAGCAGCGAGCAGATGCGCTGCATGTGCTGGATGTAACGCAGCTCCCGGAGGAGGAGGTCCTGGCGCTGCTGCATAGCGCAAGCTGGGCATAAATGAGGCAGCAACACTGGCCGCTGCTGCTGCTGATGCTGGTGGCGTCTCCTCCAGCTGACGTTCGCCATGCGGTCGCATCGTGTACGTTTCGCCGCCCTCATGATGACAATGGGTGACACCCTGACCCCGTTCCGACTTGGCCGCTGTGCTTGCAGCTGCACTGCGTCCGGCCTTGAAGCGTGCCACAAGCGCTGCTTCGGCCTTCTCCTCCTCGGTCTCCGCTTCGAGATCCTCATCCTCGGCCAGGTCCAAGGCGCCGCCTGCCTCATGCAGTTCCTCCTCCTCGTCGTACTCATCGAACTCCTCCTCGCTGTCATCGTGCTCATACCTCACACTGCTGCTGTGGTTATTACTGCTGCTGCTGTTGCTGCCACCTGGCGCCTTGCGTTTGAGACGCATGCGTTCCGCTTCATCGGTTTCCGACTTCTCGCTCAAATTGTGCACAGGTGACTGGCGAGGTGAGTCGACCTCAAGCAGTGAGTCCTCCTCATCGCCACTTAAATGCCTTGGCTCGTCCTCCTCGCCCACATCCACATAGTCGGCGCTGTTGACCTCACCCACCGCATGGGTGAGAGCGTGTCGTCGCAGATCGCAGTTGCGTCGAAAGACTTTGCCGCAGGAGGAGCACTCGTAGGGTTTGTGATCGGTGTGGGTTAAGAGATGCGTCTTGAGGTTCGAGCGCTGGTTAAAGCTGCGACTGCAGACGGGACACTTGTGTGGCGATTCCTCCATGTGCAGGATCTTGTGCACGGCCAGAGTGCGTGACTGGCAGAAGCCCTTGCCGCACTCGGTGCACTTGAAGGGCTTCTCCTTCGAGTGGATATACCTGAGAGAGGGGGGAGAAAGAGAATGAGGGATTAGTATGACTCGACATGCTGCGTGGGCGGATGGTTGAGTAGCTGCTGCTGCTGCTGCTTTGGCTTCTGGTAGCTCTTGAGTTGACAGTTATCTGTGCTGTGTGCTGTGTCTGGGGCGGCATTATCTGCCCAGATAAAGTGCGCTGATATATTTTATGTTTATGGCCGCCATCTTTGGCAATGGCGTCCACTTGTTGTTGGCCATAACAGCAACAACAACAACAACAAGAATAACAAAAACAACCAGCAGCCGCAGCAGCATCAGCAACATCAGCATCAACAGCAGCTGCTGCTGTGGCATGAAACAGAAACAGGTTCTCCAGCTTAATATCTCCACTTGCTTTTGCTTTTGCTTCGGGCAGCTTCAAGGCGCACCGAGATTCTTTTTGACTCGCCCCTTTCCCTGTCTTCATCTTCATCTTCGTCTTCGTCTCTGCATCTTCACTCTTTGCTCTGCGGTCTGAAGAATTAGCCTTGCGGCAAAGCAAACAAACGACAAATGGACCGAAACCGAAGCGATCAAAAGACAGAACGTCGCGGCCAGCCGGACAAAGCTGGACAGCAAAGCTGCGAGTCCAAGCTGCCCAAGCTGCTGGTGCCCGTCTATCTCTCTCTACCAAAAACACAAACACAGTCTAACGAGTACCCTCTGCATAAAGTACTGTATACAACTCACACAATACTCGTTGCCCCTGCCCCTGTCTCTGTCTCTGTCACTGTCCCGCTTCCCTTTCAACTGCCTTTCAAAGAAATGAAAACCAACAAAGTTAATTAACTTTGTCTTTTGCGGCGTGTTTCTTACCCTAACTTGGCTAACACTGTGAGTGCGGCCAGCACATTTCGACAAGCAGTTTGGCTCTGATAATACTACGTGAGTTGGCAATATGATGAATCAGTAATATATTACTTTATGCGTATTGAACTACATAGATTACCTCAACATTTTATACAGGCACTTAAAATCTTTCCTAGAATTTGAATTTATTGAAATTTCCTCAGAATTTATAATATGGTATATACATCAGACTTTCGATATACGAGTTTATAATTTGTTTGAAGAAGGTAAATGCTGCTGGAAATTCTCTTTGCAAAAAAGCAAATTAATTGAATTTAAGCAGACTTGAAATTACATTTTTAGATATTCTCTTGTTTCTCTACATTATTTCTAAGTTGTCTATCATTTAATATTTGAATAATGCAATCATTACTTTTTGAAATAAAGAATAGTTGTTAAGGAGCTTTCCCATAATATTTATAAGTAGTCTATCATTCAATATTTGAATAATACAACCATTACCTTTTAAAATAAAGAATAGTTGTTAAGAAACTTTACAATAATAATCTTAAATCCCTTACTCTCATTGAAAATTCACAAATCCCACACTATTTGTGTAGTGCATATCGTAGTCGACTATACTATAACCATTTCTTAATATTTTTTTGCAAGTTCTTTGGCTTCTTTGCTGCTCGGCTGCCTCGAGGCATGCCAGCAATTACCAGCACCAGACACGCCCCTGCAACGCGTCCCCTCCCGCTCCCCACGCTCCCCCCGCACACTCGCCACACCTGGGCACACTCACCTGTGGTCCCTCAAATGGTCCTGTCGCCTGAAAGCCTTGCCGCAAATATCACAGGAGTAGGGCCGCTCATCGGTGTGTGTGCGCTCGTGGATCAGCAGATTGTACGACTTGGTGAACTGGCGATTGCAGAACTTGCAGATGAACTGCTTCTTCGGCCTCGAGGCCCGACCAGGTGCACGCAACAAACGCCTATCCAAACCAGCGTGCATTCCCGGTCCCAACCCAGGTGGGAATAACGCCGCCGCTGTTGCTGCTCCGGGCGGAAAGGGAAAACTGCCACCAGCTGTGGGCGATGGTCCGGGTCCGGTTAGATATGGCGGTGGCGGTGGTGGGGCATACAGTACTCCAGTTACTCCAGGCGGTACTCCGGGCGGTCCACCCGGTGGTCCACCTCGGCCCAACATGGCAGCCGCAGCAGCTGCCTCGCGGAGCGCCAACTCTTTGCGCTTGTCGGCCATCATGGCAATGATCTCGTAGTTGGAATTGCTGCCGGCTCGAGCCTTGGCCTCGAGTGCCTGCCGCGTGGGCAGCACGGGCACAAAGGCCGATATCTCGCGATGATGTGGCGGCGGTCCGTGCGGTCCACCGTGCAGCCCCGAGGCGGCCAGGTGCTGCTGATAGGCCAATTGGGTTTCGTAGGCAGCCGCTGCTGCCGAGATCCTGCTAGCTGATGAGTTGCGAGAGTCGCTGCCGCCACTGCCCGCTCCATCTCCTCCTCCTCCTCCGTTGGCTGTCCCGTTGGAGCCACTGCTTCCTCCTCCTCCCCCAGGAGCTCCTCCTCCAGCACTGTTGGCTGCGGCTGCCACCGCTGCCACTGTTGACATAAACTGATCCATGCGAGAGGCGCGCAGCATGGGAATGGCGCCTCCGCCCTCGCTCCCTGTGCTGTCCGTGGGCATATCGAGTGCTACTCACATGCCGTCAGACCTTCACCTGCACAAGATAAACGAAACGAAACGAGAACGAGAGAGGGATAGAGGGGAAGAAATAACAATTAGTCAAATGTTGTGTTAATTGTTGCGGCTTATTGGGCTCTATGGGTTTATCTTAATTGCTCGTCAAGTCCAATAAACTGTTTATTTCCCCTTGCCTTGCCAATACCCTTTTCGGCTCCGCTTGAGGCATGCCTCCCTTGGGGTGGCACTTTGTAACAGTTCTAACATATATGGAAGTGACAAGCTTCTAAGAAATCGTATGTTAAAGTACAGATTTAATTATTTTATTATATTAAATCTAGTATTTAATACTACATTTAAATAGAGAAGAGAGTACTGGCTGCTGGGGCCTTCGACTAAAGTACAGATATTTCTTTTTTAATTATAGACGCGCATTTTATAAACATTTCAATTTTAAAGAAAACATTTATTCAAATATCAGCTTTCATATTCATTAGTAATTTTATTTTATTTTATTTATTTTATTTTTTTTATTTTTTTTAAATAAATAATCGTTTATTTATATTATATGCACCTACATATAACAAAAAGTGAAAAAAAATATAAATCTGTTTTATTATTTTTATACGCATTTATATATTTTTCATTTTTTGTTATAGGTGCATTACTTTATTAACATATTCATTATTTGATAGAAACTGGGTTTTTGTGTATATTATTATTATTATTGTATTATATTATTATTTATTTAAAAATGAAAATATTTTTTAAATTTAGTTTGAATTAAGACGACTTTATTCATATTGCATTGTTTTGTAAATGTTGTTATTTGTTGACATCTCATTAAATATAATGCTTGCACACCTTTGGCTTTAACTTGCAGGCAAATGTTTTCCACAGCACACACACTTAGTAAGATTGACTTTGCAATAGGGTATTTGCAGATTTTCAAGTGGGTTTTCTAGGGTTATTCTCTACTAGTTTTATTTATGTACAATTCTTTTTTTGGGTTTATCAGCAAACGCGACGACGGCGGCGGCGGCAAGTGAAACTCAACTCAATTCAACTGAAGCAAACTGAACTAAACTGTGAACAGAAACAGAAACAGCAACAGAAACGAGTTGACGCGGTTGCCGTTGGAGTTGTCGACGCTGCCAGGTTAGATAAGATTGTGCGTCTGAAAACCTGACTGAGTCAGTAAGCGAGGCACAGCACAGTAGTAACGATATAAACACAGACACACATACTCAGATACAGATACACATACATAGATACAAAAAAAAAAAACAAGAGATGTGGGGAGAGTGAGTAGCGATAAAGAGACTAGCATTTGGCAGCCATAGAAATGCAACTGGTAGCCTAAGCGGCAGTCAGTCAGGCATTTCAGCCAGTTAGTCACAGCCACAGAAAAAAAAAGAAAAAAATAAAAACCCGATCTCGGTCTCGATCCCGAACCTGACTCCGACTTCGCGACATCGAAATCCCAATCCGAGTGGCAAAGCGAACCCGAGACGACCTGACTGACTGACTGACTGAATGCTTACTGGATTTACGCAACAGGAGCTTCAGCAGCTTCGTCTTCGTCTTCATCTTTGTCTTTGGCTTCTGGTAGCTCTGGGGTTTTGCATCTGGAACGTGATCGTCACGATAATACGCCGCCAGAAGAAACGACAAGAAAAGAAAACAAAAGAGAGGAAAAAATCCACCGACAACAGCAACAAAAAAGTAATGCCAAGATAATGATAATGACGATCATATTGTCGCTGGATCGGCCATAAAACTTTGTTGCGTTAAAGCCTCATTTAAATGTCTTATAACCAGTTGTGCATAAAGCGCAAAAAACAAAATAAAAAGAAGAAGAAAAACTGCCACTGTCACTACCCCCGCCCCCGCCTCCACACTCTTCTGTGTCTTCGCAATCTTGGCTGTCTTCGCAGTCTTACAGTCTACCAGTTGCCTGTGCAATGACAGTTTTGCTTATCATTTTGCTGTAAAAATGTAAAACGTTCTCGTCGACTTGAAAATGAGTTTTGACATCGTGATTTTCACGTATTTTTCTGTATTTTTCTGCCTGTCTGCCATGAGATGCATCAGCAAACGCACGAGCTCAAGTATTTAGATAGTTGCGGTTGGAAGTGCTGCATCATTCGAGACACAAGCGTAGGCAACTCTTCCTCTCACTCTGCCCAACTCATCTGCATAACTTCGAGGGAGGGAAGAGAGAAATGAGCTCAACTGTCAGCTTAGTTTAAGACAAGCAAGATGGATTGTTAGAAATGGCAAACGCGTGGCTCGAAAGGGCCTAAAACAAGTGTTTAGCTACAAGTAATGAAGTGCTCCACTATTCAACAAGTTTCATATACGAATCTATTTAGTTTTCAAAAAAAGTTAAGTTCTAATATCTTCTATTAGTTATCAAAAAATTTAAGTTCTAATATCTTCTATGAACATAAATCAGTTTAATCTGATTATATAATCAATTGTATTTTCGAATACTTTTTGTTTACTTGACCATAAAAATAGATTATGATTTTAGTTCCCCATCGTTTTATGAATGAATTCAATACATTTCCAAAGAATTCAAAAGAAATCCAACTGGTCTTTTGTCAATTGCAAACGTCATTTTGACCAGAACTAGAAACAATATTTGAATGAAATATTTGGTTACTGCTTATATAACACATAATTCTTAATTATGCTAACAAAATTACTCATTTTCTTAGAACTCATTAAAATAACATGATATTTTGTCTACTTTAAAGCGATCACCTTAGTTAATGCTCTGGAATATTATTTCCATTTGAAAAACAAAAATGTCACACTTGAAATGAATGGTTTTCCTGATTGTAATCGTATCGCTTCATTTACTGAAATCTCACCCATTTTTCTGTGCCATTTGGTCACATTACTCATACGCCCGATTATCCCCTGACTCTCTCCTTCCTCCTCCCTCCTCACAGTACTCAGCTCGACTCGACTGCAAGTAAACTGAGCAACCACATCACGCATATCTCACACCACATGCGAGCCAGAGATACGTATCTCTGGTAGCCTCGACTCAGCTCGAGACAACAACAACAACAACGAATAAAAAGTAACCCGTTTTGGGGTTTTTCATTGTATCTGTATCTGTATCTATATCTTTTCATGTACTCATATGTATATATATATTTTTTTCTAGGTTTCAACTTTATTTTTCTCACTTATGCATTTATGACTCGAATGGCTCGTATGTCTCCAGTACTGTCTGTTTAACTGCCTCAACTGTCGTAACTGTCTAACTGTCCAACAGCTCGACCCTCTACCTCTCCTCTCTCTCTCTCTCTCTCTGTCTGTCTCTCGCTGTCTCGCTCGCTCGCTGTGTGTACACAGTATACGCGATTGAGCGTTCATTATCTTCTGAAACATCGGCACTTTTGAAACGTCAACGCCAAATAAGAAAAACAAATAAAATTAATGTAAATAATGGACATCAGCAAAATGCGAAGTCGCAGCAATGAGCGAGAGAGTGAGAGGGAAAGGGAAAGATAGAGAGGTAGAGAGTTGTGTGTACTTTCAGAGATACACAACAGATACACACAGTATATATATACGTAGCTATAGGGAGCGTTTGCGCAAACGGTTGCCCAGAAATGAAGCCAAAGGCTTAAATGTGTGTGTATGCATACATATAATAAAAAAGAGAAAAAAAACGAACAAAAATAATAATAATAATAAGAAACAACAACGCAGCGACAGCAACAGCAACAACAACAACAACTACAACTACTGGCTGGCAAAGAAAATAAAAGATATCGAGGAGCAATTTGGCTGCCACTTTGCTGCTGCCTGCTGCCAGGTCTCGAGACTCGATTCAACTCGACTCGACTCGCGACTTCGTCTGGGCCCTGGGTATGGGCTTTGTGTAAACAACGGGCCAACGAGAGACCAGCAGACGCGCATAGTCAGTGGAAAGGTTCAAAACAGTTGATAAAAAAGCAGAAGAAATGAATATACAAACACACACTGGCACACACATACACATGCGCAGAGGGATTTAATGTTTGCGTAGAAACGAGACGAAGTTTTGTCCCTCGACTCTCATATCTTGGCTTGGACCACTACTTCACTTTGCTTACAAAACAGCAACAACAACAAACAAACAACACAGAGACAGAGACAGGGACAGAAATGAACAAAAAAAAAGGGTCAGGCTCTTTTCGGTTTTAATCCCTTCAGGCCTTCAGGCCAGGCTCAACAGCAAAGGTAGCTAATAATCAACAACAACAAAAAACTAAAAGAACCTCGAGCGCAACAGATGAGATGCGAAGAGTGCTGGACAGCAGAGATTGGAGAGTGCGTAAAGAGAGAGAGAGAGAGGGGAGACTTATAATTATAGTGCATTCATATGTATAGCTGCGTTAATCTGGCAACCCTTTTTGCTTGCTTGCTTGTGACCAAACCTCCATTTCAGATTATGGTCGAAGCTATTAAAATCTCTAGCCATAATCATTGCTTCCAGCTCCTCAGCCTCATCTGCTCCTAGAGCTGCCTAGCTGCTTCTTCGTGTCTATAATTTGCTTGATTAATATCTATGCGATTTACACATACCCTCGCCTCTCTCTCTCGCTCTCTCTTTCATCTCTGCACATCTATCTCTTTCTGTTTAGCTGCGTGTAAGTGCGCAGTCATTAATTTGAAAGCTTTGCAGTTTTGTGCCAGCCTCAAGAACTGCTAATGAAGTTTTATGGGATCGCAATGCAGCTGGCTGGCTGCATAGATTACTAAGCTTGTTCGCTTAAATTGAAAACACATCATTTATAATTATTATGATCGTTGAATTCAACATTCATTTAAGGCATCTTCTTTTCGTGCTTCAAATGAAATCTACTAATGGTATTACTATAATATTATCAAAGATAAAAGGCAAGTCTTTTAATGATATTACTCTGATATTATAAATAATAATGTAGCTAGTAATATTCAACGCAAAGCTAAGGCTATCACAATGATAATGATTTTTTTACTTAATTATGCTAAAGCATTTACTAAATACAAATGACATTGGTATTGTTAGTAGAATAATACTGACTTAGTATATTAAAATATTAACAAGTTATCATTGCGAATACGATTTACATAAATTCTATACAATTATTAACAATAATTAATACTAATGCAATGTTAATCCTATTTCGAATGAAACCAAATAAAGTGAACGCTAACAAAATAATTCAAATGACTTTAGCTACTGTAAATACTCAAGTCAATGCCAAAGATACTGACAATGCTAATGCTAATTTTTCATGCAAATGCAAATAATGCAAAAACATGCCACTGTTGTTGCTACTGTTTAAACTAATACAAATCAAAGTGGGTTGATAATACTCGTAATGTGATAGTCATCATGACGTGGAAATCAACTGTAAAAATTATCCAAATAATATTTTAAATATTTGAATAAAATTCTTGGAGAAATCATAGCTGTACTTGGTGGTTTTTTCTTCTTCTACTTTATACCAACTTTAATCTGCGAATTTATGAGTTTATCTATGATCTTAAAGTTTTCCTTGTGTGAGTTTTTGTGTGTGCTCTGGTTTTCTCCTTTGTGCCATTTGTTCTACACTATTCGGCAAAAAGTTAATCTGTTTAAGCCGATCGTTTGTCATGCTTCTTATGACTTGCGCTATTCACACTAAGACGATCTCTCGACTGAGGTCCATTGTGTGTATAAAAAGAATGCCCAATCATGGGTTACTTCATGCCGAACCGATCTGTTATACTCTTAGCTAGTTTATCGACAGTTCTTTTTGGGGAAAGACTGGAGATTATTCACATTATGATCGCCCCACTCAATGTATTCATATTGTAATGGGACAGAATTTAATTTCATCATCGAAAACTGATCGGAAATAAAACGAAATAAAAATACAACAAGAAAAAACTTGTCTCGCGTCTCAAGAGTCACTCTTGAGAGACTAGAGTCTAGAGTCTATCAAGCGCCAGTTAAAAACACGTGCCAAATGGGCGTGGCAGAGCGTTAAGAAAAAGCTTCGCCTTTTATGGCCAATTGTATGGACCATTGTTATTAGGTTTATGACCACTCAGTTAAGTGTCGCCTTTTGTTTCACTCAACATTTAGACGTTTTTAATTTGCCTGATTTTTTAATTAATTTCGCTTTTTTATTGAGCGCCATTTTCGGGGTTCAACGCGTCTCCCCACTGAGGGCATCCGTTGCACTAATAAGTATGACAACGAAAAACTAAAAAAAACTAAGAAAAGAAAGAAACCCACCCAGAAATAACATACCGAATGCAATAAAGTTTTATGTGGCTATTCTTATGCTAAAATAGTAGTATGTAAAATAAAATAAAGTGGGAACCGGCCACCGATCAAATTGCCTATAAACAAACAATGATGAAAAATCAAAAGAGTTCGAGAGCTCTAGCTCCACTCGAGCGAAACAAAAGCCCAATGGCTCTATAGAACCGCAGCGAATGGAGCTCAGAGAACCCCTTTCTATTCCATTCCCGTAGCCCTATCGACTGACTGTGGGAGCGCGGGAGGCGATTTAAATATTCAACAACAACAACAACGGCAGCAGAGAAAAGAAGAGATCTGAAGACAACAAAAAAAAAAGAAAGAAAAAAACTATACCATACTGTAGCATTTAAAAGAAATCAAAGGAAAATAAGCACAAAGATGCTGCAGCGCGATGATGGTACGAAACTGAAGCAGTCGAACCCCAAGACCAAACCCCAAAACCCCAGAGAGTCGAACCGAAACCCAACAGAAGCTTGCGGCAATTGCGTTTCCTCTTTGGACACACGTTCTGAACAATTAAAGCGCGCGGCAAGCCAAGCTGGCAAACGACGACGACGACGACGACGACGACGACGACGACGATGGCCAAGACAACGTCGACGAACATCGCAGCCAAGTCCAAAAAAACCGGATTCAAATTGAGCACGACGAGAGCTGCTGAAACTGAAGCTGATGCTGAAGCTGAAACTGAAGCTGAGGTTGAGGCTTAGAGCTGGCCACTGGCACTGGCTACAAGTGAACTGGTTTACGGTTTACAGAAACACACACAAAAAAACCAAAAAAAAATACACGAGCAACAACAAAAAATTCCAAGCGAAGGTTCGAGCTCGCGTCGAACCGAATCGCCGCAGAGCCCCGAAAGTGACTCGGGGACTTGGACGACGAGTCGAGCGCCAGGCCGCCTGTCAATGGAACGCAGCCAGGCAGCCAAGCAGCCAAACAGGCAGGCAGGCACCACACTGAGTTCGGTGGCAATGACAGTGGCACATGCAGTTGTAGTGGAAGCCGCTGCGGCAGCCGACAGTCGCCCAACAAAAAAAAAAAAACGAAAAAAAAACCGCCAACTGTGGAGGAGCCTCCAACGTTCAGTTACAATACACAGTGCATGTACATATGTGTGTGTGTGTGTACATGTAAGCTGTGTGTGTGTGTGTGTTTGGAGCAGGTTTTGGCAGTCAACTTGGCTTTGTTTTTTTGTGTTTTATTTACTTTGCTACTCGCTGTATGCGCTCTCTCACTGCTTAACTCTCTCACGACTACGTTCTCTTATTCACTGTTTGTGCTCTCTCTCGCTCTCTCTCTCGAGTTGCCCACTCGCTGCTTGACTGTTACTCGCTGTGATTTGCTTTTGGCCATAGCGAAAATAAAAAGAAAATAATTAGCTAGACCCTAAAAACAAAAAAAAAGAGTAAAAAAGGCAGGTAACTTTGGAATTTTTTTTTTATGTTGTGTGTGGAATCTTTTGATATTTGATTTTTTTTATATTTTTGTTGGGCGTTACTCAAAACTTTGCGCAAACTTACCAGCAAAACAATTTTGGAAGAGCGCCTGCGGCTCTGTTTAGAGCTTGGCTTGTATTCCCAGTTGATGTGAACAAGTTTTTATGCTTTATTTTAGTTTTTGTAGTTTTCTTGTAAGTTGTTTCTTTTCTTTGGCAATTTTGCCAAAATTTTTGTGTAATTTACTGTAGGCGTTTTTCACTCTGTAGAAGATAAAGGGTTGCATATAATATACAGATTAGCTAAAGCTGCGATAACACTGTATATTGCATATACACACACACGAACACACAGTGCATCGTTGTATGTGTGCGATACAATCACGGCACGATCAGTCGCCAGCGGTCGCGGGTGTTACGGGAGCAAAAGCAGCAGCCGCAGCAGCTACCACAAACCACGTAGAAGCCGAGC
Source organism: Drosophila albomicans (assembly GCF_009650485.2). Taxonomy (NCBI): domain Eukaryota; kingdom Metazoa; phylum Arthropoda; class Insecta; order Diptera; family Drosophilidae; genus Drosophila; species Drosophila albomicans. The sequence continues at coordinate 22,480,982 of NC_047628.2, read as the reverse complement.
AAAAACAAAAAAATAATAATACGCAGAGGGAACGTAAACCCAACGAACCGAACCGACCAAACGAACGAACGAACCAGTCAAACCGATCTGATCGACTCAGCCAACGAACCGAGTCAGCGAACGAGCAACGCACGAAGGAACGAACGAACGAGATACGGCAGCTGAAATGTGTTTTTCTACATTTTGTTTGAAATAGGAGCTGAAGCCAGTGCAGCTACCAATTCGCTCCTCAAGTAGTCCCAAACTCTTCCCACACACACTCACACACACGCACACACGCGAGACACGCTTGGGCTGCGCGACGTCGTTTTGAAAAGCGCTTTTCAGTTGGGGCGTTTGTTGAGAAGGGGGTGGCGGCCAAACGAAGCGACGCTGCAACAAGTTCACTGTGCCTGCATTTTTCACTCACACATACTACGAACACTTGCGTACGTTTAATACTAACACTCACACATACGTGAATACAATTGCACTGTTGGAATCGTGAAAAGCACGATCCGCGCGCAGGTGCGTTCGCTTTGATCAACACTCGAAGACTAATTCAAAGTTGTCGAGCCGCTGTTGACGTCGTCGCTGTCGTCGTTTGTGTGTGGCGAGAGAGAGCATAAGCGAGCGCGTGAGAGAGGTGAGCGCAAAAGTGTAAGCCGATGTGACATAGAGAGACACAGAGTGAGAGAGAGATCGTGCGCTCTAAACCAGCCAAGTAAGAAACCCCCCAACAACAACACAGCAATGGCAGCAACAAAAACAACTACTGGCAAACCAACAACTAACCGACCGCCAGTCGCACGCTGTGGACAGCACAGACAGAGGTGGACGGATGGGACAGGCAGACGGACTGACAGACAGTCGGAACGTGCATACGTACGACGAGTTATTGTCAGTTAGAGAGCTACCTGTTTACCGACTGCTTACTGTTTTCGAGGGTAGACGGAGCAACTCACGGCTCACGGGTTGCCAGATTGCATTTAGCCACTGAACGAGTGCTGCTTCGCTTCATTTCCACTGTGTCGACGTTGGAGTAACTCGGTTGGCCGTTTGCTACTGGAGCTGGGGCTGTTCCAAGAACTATTAGGGTGGGACTTGTGTAATAAGAGTGTTATCTAAAAAAAAAATAATTAGATATGTTTGTATGGAAATTGTCATAGCAATGCGACTTATTGGGTTGTGGATGTTCTGTGCAATCAGAAGCATACAATCATACATAATCCATATGAGTTTTGGGTGTAAGTTATTCTCGCAATAAATGAAATAATTATTTGACATTTTTTCAACCACATATTTGGTAATTTTTATTCAGGCTAGTTTATAAGTTATATTATAAATGCATATAAAAAATTTGTAATTATAATCGATTCTTACCAACAGATTTACAATAGTATTGTATTAAATTTAACCCTACCTCTTCTACCTGTTCGCACGTGAGATTATATTATTCGACAGTCTGGCAACCTTGTCTCCCGCACATGCACAGGCATAACAACAAAGGTATGCGGCTGAGATTTAAGAAGTGGAAGAAAAAAGCAGTCAGGGTCTTTGTGCGCTGCCACTGCAATCACTGTAGTGCAAAAGAGAGGGAGTTACCTTTAGACGAAGTAATGATCGTCACAACCTGATGATGATGTTGGTGCGCTTAGCGATAACAACGATGACGTAGAGGACCATGATGATGATACCACCAACTGTTTGGAAAAGTGGCAAAGAAAATCGAGCAAAGCAAAAGAAGAAGCAAAACGAAAAGGAAATAATACAAAGAAAGGCTCAGGTTGACGAAGACAAAAATAAGAGATAATTAAGGTGGATGGCATGCCCAGCGCACAGTGGAACGAAATTATTATTACTGTTTGCTGTTTGTTGTTGCTCTGCTGTGGTGTGCATCCAAAGAAAAAAACAAGCAGCAGCCCAAGGTAGAACTAGTAGTAGATGCAGTGGTAGCAGTTGAGGCAAACAACAACAAAAGCATGCACAGGTGTTGGGGGGAGAGAATAATAAGAAGAGGAATAAGAAAAAACAGTAGCAGTCTCATAGGGCGAGCGAATTGTTATGCTAGTCGTTGACTTCTTACTGCCGATGCGTTGAACGACTACCGACTACCGAGTGCAGACTACCGAACCGAAGATTGGTCGGCAACTGCCGAGTGCCGATTGCCTTGTGCATATTTTGCAGCTCTTTACGATCTGAAAGAAATTACTCAAAATTTGTGTAAGACATGTAGCCCACAAGCCAAAGCCGTAGAGTCCGGACAAGTTCATTGATCGCATTTAAAATGCTGCCAGAGGTATGAAATCTCGTCAGGTAGGAGAAGGCTTAGGCGGAGACGTTGGGTAAGCGAGTCTAATTAATGATTGTTTGATGCATTTCAGTGTTCTCGAGCTGTCAGCAATAGATTTTCAATGCATTTGTCAATTGTTGTTCTTGGTAGATTCTTTATTTAATAATTAAAGCTCTTATTTAGTGTTTTTTTATTTCAATTTGTCATTTCCACTGATAACTTACATAACATAAAATGGCTGTCACTGAGTATATTCTATACATTCTATATATTGTTTGTGTATATATTTTTGGTTTCGTGTATACATATATATTATAAGTATTATATAAACGAACCAGCACACTCATTGATTTTCAGAAATTTCTATTTAAAATATATCAAATATATCATATACTCATATTTAACAAAAAACTCAAGCTATAAATTGCACACACTGATCCAAAAAAAGATCATATATTGCATATATGACAAAGTAACTACTGGATTGTGAAATATTTTCGTATGTGTATTTGTGTGTATGTTCTATCCATAAAGCATTTTCCATATTATTGTTATGTGTTGTTTTTTTTTTCTAAATATCAGACAGACGACGATCGACTTATTCAAAAAAACTCAACCTATCAAAAACTAAGCTTAGCTACAATGTGTTTTCATCGTGTTTTACATATAAAAAAGCTATACATACATATATCATCATAATAATAATTGTGTCTAACTAATAAACCTCATTATACCGCACATCTTTTTCTTTTATTTCTTCCAATAAGGACGAAAACCGTTTGCAATCGAACTAAATATTTAAACCGATTTTGAAACAGCCCATACATAAGTACAATGTATAATAACTAGTTTTATGATTTCTGAAGTTCTATTACTCGTACTATTTAAACCTCCTTTAGTCATTTTTTTCGGGTTGCTTTTGAAATTGGTCATGAGCTTTTTGACATCTATGCGAAAGTTATATCAATCTTTTCTATTTCATTTGTAAATATTCCCACTGTGATCCTTCTACAGTTTTCACACTTTTTAGAGACAATAATTTGGTCTGATGCTTGGTATTACGACTATATATGTAAGTACTATATGCTACATGTAAGTGTTTATGTGTGTGTGTATAACAAGACAACCTCACTAAACATAAGTATGTATATAAGCTATAATATATAACAAGAATACACACCAAAAGTTCTATTCATAATTTGTTTTTAAGGGCTATTCAAAATAGTTTTGTATTTATATATATTTAAACCCGACTCGACTGGCAATCTAAATTCCTTGTCTTAGTTGCTATAAAAAACACTGGACTATTTTCTATGTATCTCCTTCGACTTCTATCTAGAATTCACTATTGTTTGCTGTGGTTGTTATGGTTTGCTTAAGAGCTAGTTGATAGTACCTAGTACCCGTACTAATGTCCCAATCAGAGAATTTAATCTTCCGGGAATTCATCTAATCCATGAAGTAGCTGAAACTGCGACGCTTGCGTCGGCTACTTAAAGCCGATCTGGAGCGTGTTTTTAACCTTAGTTACCCGGACTTGATCCACCGATCTATGGAGTATTCCAGTGCAGATATCCAACTGAAAGATTCAATATATTATTTACAGGAAAATGCGACTTTCACTGATTTGTTTTGTGTCTTACCGCTTTTTATCCATTTCACTTTCGGTGCAGAAATAATAATGACGCAATTTGGCCTCGGGTGGTATGATCTCGAAAGAGTTCTTCTTGCCGGACGCATTTGCGGACATAGAGGCCACTTTATAGCCATGCAAGCAGGCCATGCCTAGCCAAAATAAATTCAGACAACAATAACAAACATTGTAATTAATTAGCCACACGCGTTCGATCTATCATTGTATGTATATCAGGTGACTCACCGAATGCACTTTTGCTATTTGCATCTTGATAAAAATAGAGACAGGCATCCTTAAGTACACAATAGCGTTTCGACCAACCGCACCACCTTGAGCCCAATTTCAGCAAATGACCAAAACAATCCGGCCGCAAAATGCTACCCGGACTTTGGTACAAACAGCGAGCGCTACGAGGGAAAGAGATGTGAGAGATTGTTTAACATAATAATTTTTGTCGACCAGTTTCTCCAAAATCCATGCCCCTACCTCTTGTCTAGCCACTGATTGTCCTGATTCGCCGCCTGTCGCAACAGGTTCAACCATCTGTTGGCCAACTCCTCCGAATCAGCGGCAACATACATCGGTATTCCTTCACCAGAATCCACCTTGAAGGCATGCGGCTTACCGATGTCAAGTGGACACAAGTCCACCGTGTGCTTGGCCATTATCATTGCACCAACCGGCTGTGAGTCCTAGATATATTAAGAGGCAGTAAAAAATGGCATGTAATCAGAACTATTGCATTTTCTAACAATATAAAACATGTTCTAACCGAAACTAACTATCTAAAAATAAAAACAATCATATATTTTTATGAAACTGATTTCTTTAGCTTAAAGCTTTCACTTCCTTGACGATAAATAGCCTATATAGTTATCATGTAGTAACTTTTCATTTTTCATAAACTAGTTTATGTAATTTTAACTTTCTAGACGTTCATTAAGAATCACTTATGTGCAGCTTAATTATTTATGTACATCCAACTGGTTTTACTTCATTCAATGATCATCATCCATTCATCACTGATCTAATCGACAATTGACAAGCTAATTGGGTTAGTAGCGAACTAGTTCAGCTAAGCTAATTGAAGAACCAGTTCAATTAGTCAAATTCAACTTACATCCTCCGTTTTGTAGTAGTAGAGACAATTATCCGGCCGCAACGAAAACCAGCGACGCACCCATTTCTTGGTATTGGGCGCACCCTTGGCTTGTCCACTCTGACGCCACAGATAGCCACTGAAGATGGGTTCACTGGGTGGCTCCAGTTGCTCGTGCATGAGCACACCGATGGTGCGAGCCACCTGTAGCTCGAGTTTCTCGCAGCCATCGTGAGCAATCTTGACCACCTCGGTGTGATGCTTGTCCAGCACTTGAACGCCATTCACCGATATGATAATATCGCCAACCTCTAAGCCAGAGCTCTCCGCTGGCGTCTCGGGTTCGATGGCAGCCACCACAACCGGCTTGGAGCCGTGAATGCGAAATCCGAACTCACCCGAATCGCTTTTAACCACAACCGTTTTGTCGACGCCTGCGTAAGAGAGAGAGAGAGAGAGATTAAATAAATTGTGAGTGCTCATAAATGAATATGTATAGTGTAGGTATATGAATGAATGGGTGATTATAATGTCAGCATGATTTGTGCGGTTTTATTTCCGGACACATTACCGTGCGTGCCATTGCTGAGCGTGGATATGACGAAACTTTCACGTGCCCATACCAGTAGCATTAACTTTAACACCTCTTCGAGTTTGCGACGCACCGATTCCGGCGCCGAATTTGACGATATTAATTCTACAATTCCAGAGAAATAATTTATATCTTCGCAGAGTATTGGACGTTTTGTTTACCCACCAATCATTTGGCCTCTAGAATTGTGTAAATAATAATTTCAAATCGGACAACTTGCGTCTCTTTTGGCACTTAGCACACACAGAGTTTTGATTTTAAACCGGGAGATCTCGAGGTGCTGCCCTCCGTCGCGTCGGCACACAACAAAGTACGCACCGCAACTACGACTATTTTCGATAACACACACAAAAAACTATTTTCCCCTCTCACATGCTTGTTTCTATATGTATTTATATTTTGTTTTTTGTGTGCCAAGTGCCGGTCATGAAAAGCCAAGAGAAGCAGCAGACCGAACGACCGACCGACCCACTATCAAAGCTCTCTCTCTCAGCAATTTCACGCGCACGTTGTGCCAAATATAGCAACTGAAACAGGGTGCCTCCCCTTGGGGTTCCACTTACGGAAGTTGTTGTGCTTCTGCCGATGGTACATTTCGAGGGTGCATCGTCGTTGTACCAACCGATGTAGTATCACCTGGTACTTGGCGTGGAAACCCTTCTCCGACTCCGTCGATGCACGGCGTTCTCGTGAACGATCTGGCAAAAGTTAAACAATTTAATAAAAAGAACTGTTTTCGGGATTTGTTTTATGAGCTCACCAAAGCACTGATGATCGAGTTGTGTCCACAAATCATCATCAGTTAGACGCGTATAGCGCCCGGCATCGTAATGACCCTTGTAGATGATGTGCTGACTCTGTTCAGTGTTAATGTCAGGCAACACGCAGGGACTGGAGCCGGCGGGGCGTAGAATGGGCGTGTTGGGCAAACTAGGAGCGCGACCACGTTCCTCGCTCTAAAATGGAATTATAATGGGATGAATAAATTTCAATTTTGAATTTTCACCCTAAGTTCTTACCTTGGCTCTAATATTCTCCTGCCTGTTTTTATAGTGTCGTCCTCGCTCGCCATGGTAACGCTCCTCGGAACGAAAGCGTTTATCCATCTTCTTATATAGCCGTTGTGTGGTCTTAGTGGTCACCGGGGAATCGGCAAAGTCCGAGGGTGGCTTCACAATGTCCGCCTCTTGTTCGATGTAGGGAATCGACTCTACAGAATCGCCAGCTAGTTCACTGACTGTATTATTATGTGTCTTGCCCTCCATCTCCTTGCCACAGTGGAGACAATGACCCTGATCTGCACTTGCGGCGTTGCCATCTGCCTCGCTGTAGAACACTGAGTCCGAGCCGGGAGAAACGGAGCGTAGGGACTCAATTGACTTAGCCTTCAGCTGGCCAGCCTCCGAGGCAGATTTAACAGCCGGCACAGAGGCAGTAGCTGCTGGCATTTTGGGCGACAACAAAGCTGTGGGCGTGGCACAGCTGTGGGGCTTTCGTAGCACAGGAGGCGCCACCGGTTCCTGCTGCAACGTGGCAGTTCCTGTCGAAGAAGCCGAAGTCGTGGTTGTTGTCGCAGCTGAGGCTGTTGCGGCAGCTGTTGCTGTACTTGTTGCTGTTGTGGTTACTCTTGGACTCATGGTGCTGGTCATGCTGCCATCCAACAGCAATTCGGTGTCGCCACTGGCGCTGCTCAGACCGTAAATGGTGGGCGTGGCACGCGCACGTCGTGCAGCCGCTGCGGCCAGCACATCTTCCCGTGAGCTCTTGCGCAACTGTCGTCGTATCTTGGGACGGAATCGCTTCATCTTGCTGGGACTGCCGCCATCGATGCTTAAGCCAGCGCTGTGCTGCTCCGGTGATTGAAGCTTGACGGTACTTGATGTAGGTTTCTTAACGGGACTTGTGAGCGCTCGCATGTTCTCCTTCTCAATATCCAGTTTCATGCTGGTCTTGCGCCGCTTGCGCTCATCTTCTTGCCGCTGACGCCGAGCCTTGCAATTGGGTGCCACACGCTGCTCCTCGTCCTCGTCGTCATGTGGACTCTCATAGTAGCCGGACGAAGAGTAGCGCACCTCGCTGCGCTCATCCTCTGATATGGACTCCGGCTTGGGTTTCTGCTGTGGCGCTGCCTCTGCAGCACTGACCTTCATCTGGCCAGAGGTAGAGCTGCTCACAGTCTGCGGTTGACACTCGCGGGCAGGAGATTTGATGGCCTGACCCGAGATCTGACAGCTACCCGAGGAAGTGGTACTGCTGATGGAGTGTGAAGGCGATTTCCTTGCCAGCTCGGCCAACGAGCCCATGGGGGACTTGAGTTGATTCGCTTTGAGTGGGAGTTTATCCTGTTTTTCCTTCTCATCGTGCTGCAGCAGATCCTCGCGCATGGAGTAAAGTGAACTTGCGCTCTCGAAGGAAGATCCCGCATGCGTTTTCTCCAGCTGCGAACTCTGTGTGGACACTGTGAAATGAATAGGTGGAGAGAGTGAGAAAGTTCTTTAGTGGTTGGAACAGTTTGGAGGTTTCGACTAGACAGCTAAAGCAGAGCGGGCAAGGCGTTCGTCAAGCAACAACAACAAACACTATATGTGGAGAGAGTGAGAGAGAGAGAAGTAGCAAATAGAGAGCAACAGAGAGATTGAGTAGGATGTGTTGATGAGCTAATGGTATAAGGC